>NC_134895.1:29395338-29490338 GCF_041734735.1 Babylonia areolata
GTTTGGGGGCATATTCCGGTAAGTGATGAGGCGTTCACAAATCTTTCTCTAAATAAATATTTAACGGTCTCCTTCTCCAACTTTCCATCACATGTTTATTGTGTATTGTCCATTGAATATAGGATTGAACGGGCAGGTCAACAACTTGAAACAAAATGGCGTCGTTCGCGTTCGCGAAGAATATGAACACGCGCTTTGAATGTGTATAAATATGTGTACGCAATTGATTTTTGCCCATGACCTTCAGGGCTCAGCCAATAGATCTGTAAAGTCCACTCATCGTACTGATTTTGGTATTTTCCGAAAAAGACCACTTGGGCGAATGAACATGGTGAAAGCCCTGTACACTGAGAGTAAAACACACAAGCTTTTTATGTACTGAGTATAATTTCAAAATGTAATGTTTAAGATGAGAAAGATCAGTTTAAAGCAAATTAAGTCCCCTAGCGTTAATTACAGAGTAATTTCCCTTTTTTACTGCACCAAAACGTTTGCAAAATAAATAAAACTTCCATGCTTAGCAAAAGCAGTTCCTGTTTGAACAAAAAATGATAATAATGACTGCTCTTGTTGTTGTGTCAGAATATCAGATCAAAGTGCCAAGTTTAGAGAATACAAAAATTATAAATATAACAGTAAATGCAGTTTGCATATAATTAGGCTTCATTTTTTTGTGCCCATCCCAGAGGTGCAATATTGTTTTAAACAAGATGACTGGAAAGAACTGAATTTTTCCTATTTTTATGCCTAATTTGGTGTCAACTGACAAAGTATTTGCAGAGAAAATGTCAATGTTAAAGTTTACCACGGACACACAGACACACATAGACAACCGAGCACCGGGTTAAAACATAGACTCACTTTGTTTACACAAGTGAGCCAAAAATCAACATGATAACGGCCGAGGACTCACCCTGCCCAGGGTGTCCAGACGTTGGGTGACCATGAGGGCACCCGGGGTGGACCAGTCAACATCACTGTCAAGTACCATGTTCAGCCACGTGCTGTTCAAGCTCACGTCAGTGGTCAGGCCCTTGGGAGTCAGGTTGGACTTCTCTGTTGTTGGTTTTTCACATACAGCGTCAACAGGTTGGTCAGACAGTTGGACAAATCAAAGGGTGCAAGAGCACAAGTACACTACACTATGCTACACTACACTACACTACACTGCTTTCTTCTTGATAGTACATTGTAGTCTGAAGATGACGTTTGCCATGACAGCCCAAGTTGCTCCGCAGTCCAATACTGGAGGCACATAAGTGTGCGCAGGCGTTAAACGGTAGTGTGTTATCTGAGAAGGGGCAGACGCAGCTATGTAACATCTGTTTCTTGCAGCAGCAAGACGTCGCTGATCTTCTTCACAGTCAACCGTCGTTCTGTAATGAGAGACCTCCATGCTGGTTTGTTTGCTGCGGAAGTCTGTATGGTGCTCCACTTGAGGTAGCTCTTCAAAATGTCCTTGTACCTCAGTATGGGCCTTCCCTTTCTGCGCGAGCCTTCACAAAGCTGACCGTACATCAGTTTTCTGGGTATGGCGATTCTGATGACATGAACAGTCCAGCGAAGCTGAGCCTTCAGCAAGATCAACTCAATGCTCGTTAAGCCAGCTCTGTCGAGTACTTCTTGGTTTGTGACTTTGTTAAGCTAGTGGATGTTCATAAGTGTCATTCATCAATGTAATCGTCTGAAATCACTTCAGTGAACAGACGTTAAATTTATGACCAACCAACTGCAATACAACGCAAACCAGAACAGCAACACAATTCAATACAGGGTTACACTCATTACAGCAACATTAAAGGCACAGCAATTATAAATTTCAGTCCACTCACTAAGAATTACTACAGCGAGTTCAGGTCAAGACAGCACTACACACACAAAACACAAAACTTACGTGAAAATGAAACAATGCATCCAGTGACAACACACTTCTGTAACACTAACATCTCAGACAATGTTATTCTATACTCTGCAAACACTGTGATCGTCATCGACATAACTGTACTTCTTCATGCCACAAACTGGGTGAACTTTATATCACAAAATAGCTCTGTTCTTAAAATCACTCTACATTTACACTTAATATTGATGGCTGGTGAGCTCTACTTCACTTTACATATGCAATCATTATCGATGGCTAGTCAACTCTATATTACTATACATGTGTGTTGTTTGTCTGTCAGCACGACAAAGAGCATCTTAGTCATCCTGGGGGCTGGGGTTGTTGGGGTCGGTGTGTGCGCAGATGGCTGGTTAGTCTAATCTACACGTTAAGGTTCTCTGGCAGTGTGGACAGGGGATGGTGGTGGCAGTTGGGGGTTCCAAGACTCGGGCTTTCCGCGCCTGTCTCTGCTGCTCAGCAACAGCTGTCCTGGTGGCTTCACAGGTCAAAGCACCTTTGAAAATGGCAGAGTGCCATGTGGACCTGTCCACAGCTGCATGCTCCCATGTGTCCGCGTTGATGTTGAAGGCCTTCAGGGATGACTTAACATGTCCTCGAAACGCTTTTTCTGGCCTCCATTGGAACTCTTGCCCTGTTGTAGTCCGCCATAGAAGCCAATGGTCTGGCATGCAAGCTACATATCCTGCCCAGCAAAGCTTGATTGTATGAGGATGGTGTGAATGCTAGGCAGACCCGAACGGGAGAGGACCTCGGTGTCTGGGACCCTGTCATGCCATTTGATCCCAAGGAAGTTCCCGAAGCAGGTTGTGTGGAAGTGGTTCAGTTTCTTGGCATGGCGCTGGTAAACTATCCAGGTCTCACAGGCCTACAACCGCGTAGGAAGTACAATAGCCCTGTACACTTCACTATACATATATAATTAATATGGATGGATGGTTGGACGGTGAACCCTGTACCAATTCACGCACATAGTTAATATCAATTGGTAACTATAAATTCCTTTTTCTCTGTAGTTGATATGGGAAAAAACCCGTCTATAATAGTTATTACCATCAGCAACCTACTTCTGTGCTTAATGTCAAGGACATTGTGAACATTTTGTCGTGATCATCTATCGTTTAGGGCTGTGACGTCACCCCCACACCACTCATCTGTCCCACCTCGCTCAGCCCCCCAGAACCGCCTACCTCAAAACACAAAATATCCCCGACCTCCTGTCACATGTCAGTGCCACCAAACCACAAGGAATTATCAATGTCAGGTTGTCATAGGGCTGCTCACCTGAAAAGACTGCACTGCTGCCGAGTCATCGCGGTGGTGTTCAGTAACGCCTTTGATTCAACGTTACCAACCGAACACCTGCTAACCCCCACCTACTGATGATAACAATCTCTTTGTACTTGTGTACTTATAGTTATTCTCTTTATCTTCAACAGCATCATACCTCTCCACTTAATGTCGAAGACGGGATCCTCGTGATGCAGGTTGAAGATGGCCCGCACGGTATGTAGCTGAGGGTTGGGGAGGGAGTAGTTGATCTGGTGGGTGAGGTTGGTGCGCGGGGACACGAGAAGCATGTGATACATGAAGTGATCATCTCGCTCAAGGTCCAGCAGGAAGGAGAAAGATCGGTCGTATCTGTTTGGGGTGTCAAGTGTAAACATATCATTATTGCCTCAATAGTTATGTATCATGTTCGTTCAGAACTGTGCGAAGCAAGATATGTGAACAACAGGCAATGATCTACAAATCATTCTAATGCTATACCTATACAGGTATATCTGCACATGTGCTTGAGGCAAAAACAAATTGGATGCCTTAGTTTTGTATATGTAAGTGTTCTGGAAATGTCTTTTTATTTGTCTTGTTTGGCTTGGTGGACTTTGGATATGTGTTCTTGTTTGATTTGCCTTAGGAACTGCTGTTCCAGGGTGTGTTAACTACCATAATGACCTTTCTTACTTTCATACACATTACAGAAACGCACGTGCGCTCGCGCGCACGCACACACACACACACGCACAGAAGCACGCATACATGCAACTATCAAAGCACGCACACATACCAAGAACACAAACACAGACATCACATGCGCGCTCAAACACAAGCACGTGTGCGCGTGCGTATGTCTACTCACACAGACGGAAACCGCTACACACACATACAGAGAATGAATGAGAGATGAGGACAATGACCAGGACAAGGACAAATGTTGTTTTTTTAACCAGGCCTTCTGTTCATGTCTAAGGGGTGAAGGTTCACAATGGGGCAGGCATGATGCATGAACACGTATCAAACATTACTTATATATGCATACATTCAGTTCAGTCGGTTCACGTCCAAGATATTTCCTAACAGTTCATGCACGCACAAAGTATACTAACCATCATACAAGCACAAGTCAAATGATTCGGGTACTACATCGGATCACTTGGTGTAAACGTGTTAAGGGCGGGAACGGGGAGGAGGAAGGGGGAGGCAAACGTTACATGCAACACACACATATTAATACATACAATATTTATTAATTTGATGGCTTATCTATTTATTTGTTTTTGTATCCTTTTTTTCTCGCAAGGTGTGACTAAGCGCATTGGATTACACTGCTGGTCAGGCATCTGCTTAACAGATGTGGTGTAGTTATATGGATTTGTCTGAAAGCTGTGACACCTCCTTGAACTGTGACACCACCGAACCGAACAGAAGAGCGGACAACAGAACAGAGTTGGTGCAACGGTCTGCCAGTGCCGAGAAGACCACACACCAGGGGCCGTATTCAAGGCAAAATTCATCTTGCCTTTAGGTGAGTTATCTTTGACATGGTAGGGACCCGGGTACCGTTTGCCTTGAAGGTTAAGTTATCTTCCAATTCAAGACACACGTGGTGCACTCAGGCAGCTAACCCATCATCTATATTAAAAAATTGCGTTGATTCCTTTCTGCACATGCTCTTTTACTTCTCACCTCACCACAGTTCAGAGCATTGTTGAGAGAGTTAGCAAAACAATAGCTATCTGCAAAGCACGCCTGTTTTCCCTCACGAAAACAACGCTGCAAAAGGATCCGCAATATTTACCTCTGCTTCGTGGGCAGTCACCCTTGGCAGGTAATGGCAAATTTGCCTTTGGGTTTGAAGACCCGCCGGTAGATTCGAGTGTTCCTGAATACCGGATACTTCTGATCACGATGGTATAAATAGATGGACTAAACCAATGGCCGCGCAGCTGATGCCACGCAGCCGCAATGCCGGTCCTCCCTGACAGTGCAGTAAACGCGCGCGCGCGCGTGTGTGTGTGTTCCGCAAGGTGAAGCGAACAAGGGTTGTCCACCACGTAACAGGCCTGTTTATGACTTCCCTTGGTCATGGCTGTGTCAAAGCTGCCTCTGTGTGTGTGTGTGTGTGTGTGTGTGTGCTCACGCGCGTGCGCGCACGCATGTGTGTGAAGCCGCCTATGCCTCTGTTTATATATATATATATATATATGTGTGTGTGTGTGTGTGTGTGTGTGACTACTTATCAGGCCTGTTCATGACTTCCTTTATCACTCTGATCATGAAGCATCATAGCTGCCGCTGCCTCTCTCTCTCTATTTGTGTGTTAGCGCGTGTGTCAAGTCAAGATTTTATTTCATGATGGTAAATTGCTTTTTGCATCAAGCCATTAATAAAAAATAACATATGAAAAAATACAGGAGAAAGAGAGAGAGAGAAAGAGAGAGAAGAACAAGCAGATAAAAAGCAACAACAACAAAATGAATAAAATAAATATATATACAAGATCACTGTGATAAGGAAATACATATTTGCATTTCTATTTTACACACACACACACACACGCACACACACACACACACACACACACACACACACACATGAACACAAATGCTCAGACATAAATACACCATGCCCATCCCATTCACGTGCACATATTCCCTCATATACTACAAAATCCTTGCCAACACAAGCATATACAAAACATTTCACAATTAATAAAAGAATTATTAGGCTAACAGATCAAGAATTGCTTTTCCTTTTCAATGAGGTGATTTTTCCATTTTTTCTTAAACACGTTCTTATTCGCGATACTTTTTAGAGTAAGTGGAAGATTATTCCATAAATTTCCACCAGATATAGAAAGCTGGATTTGAAAAGGTTGTTTCTTGGTCTGGGTATGCACAGCATGTAGTTGTGTCTGTGTTCATTAGTTTTAAAAGTGTCTGCAATCTTTTTTGGAGCATTTCTATACATAACATTATGCATGCAAACAGATTTCTTGATGTACAGCCTCTTGTGAAAAGATAATATATTAAGTTGTTTATAGTCCACTGGGGTGAGGCAGCTCGATTTTAACAATACTATTTTCAGTGCTCTTTTATATGTACAGTGAATAAATTTCATGTTTGAGAGGCTACAGCTGTCCCATAAAGTCAACGCATACTCGATTACTGGCAGAATGAGTGCGCTTTCGTGAATGGAAATTTAAGATCTTTCTAGAGCTTTCGTGAATGGACATTTAAGATCTTTCTAATTTTTGCTATCTGAAGTATTCTATTGGAGAGACGTTTACGTAAGTACTTCGTATGATCAGTCCAGGATAGATCTTTGTCAATAATGACACCCAGAATTTTATGTGAATCTACCAAAACAATTTTACTTATGCCTAGGAATAGTGGTTTGAAGTGATGTTTCATTCTTTGTCTTTTTTTTCATGCACATACATGCATGCACTTCGTTTTCGGACTATTTAAGGACATGTGATTCAATCGTGTCCGGTCGATAAGTTTCAGAATATCATCAGTTCATGGAGTTCATCAGTTAGTTTACATGCGGCTAAATTGCTTGAATGTAGGAATATGTCATTTGCAAAGATTTCACATTTACATTTCATATAACAAGGTAAGTCATTAACATAAGTGGAGAATAGAATGGGGCCTAAGATGGATCCCTGTGGTACTCCATATTTAATAGATATAAAATTTGAGGTTTGATTATTTAGTGTTACTGTTTCCTGTCAGAAAGAAAAGATTGTATAAGGTGAGTATACTCTGGCGGTAATTTATATGCTTCTAATTTACGTAGTAACAAGGAGTGACTGATTACATCAAAATATTTTTCAAAATCTATGAAGAGGAGACCTGTGAATCTACTTTCATTTATGTTATGTAGAAGACTGTCAGTGAGGTGATTGAGGGCTGTATGACAAGAATGATTTTTTTACGGAATCCGGACTGGTCTTCATGGATTAGGTCATTGTCAAAGAGATCAGAATATAAAGATTTTTGCAAGTGTTTTTCAATGGGTTTTGACAGAGCAGACTAGACAGAAATTGGTCAATAGTTAGATGGGTTAGAAGAATCACCTGATTTGCACAGTGGAATGACTCTAGCCTGCTTGGATTTTGAAGGAAAACATTTCCTCTGTGTGTGTGTGTGTGTGTGTGTGTGTGTGTGTGTTCCTCCTTCGTATGTGTAGAGGTGAAAACGAAGGGCCGACCATCTTTTAAAAGGATGCCGAAGATGGTTTATGATAATCCTTTTGTCCATGTCTTTGACCATGGTGACGTCGCTTCTTTCTGCGGTGGCTGGATGTTTTACACAGAGATCACTCACACCGCCCTAGGGGTCGGTATTGTCAAAGACTGAGATAAGGTACAGATGCAGTTATAACAACATCAACCAGCAACCGTGCTGTCTTTCCTCCCCTTTCCACATACACTTTCGCGCGCACACACACACACACATATTAACACAGACACATAAACCCATACACAAATATTTATAAACGCCCCCAAATGTGAACTGAACAGACCAAGAGAGAGAGAGGGGGGGGGGGGGAGAGGAAGGAGAGAGACAGACATTGTACAACAGAGTAAATGCACAATAGTAAAAATAAACATAAAAAGCATGCTATAAAACCACACAAATCTTTACTGATGTTCCAACACACACACACACACACACACACACTATATATATATATATTTATATATATATAAATATAAATATATATATATATATATTTACACACACACACACACACACACACACACACACACACATATATATATATATATATATATATATTATTCAGAAGAAGGAGAAGAAGAAGAAGAAATGCATGAAGCAGACACGAGGACTGACACGAGCAACTGACTACTTAAGCAATAACATTACTAAAACTAGAATAGAAGAAAAAGAAAACACACATTTTCTTTCACTACACAATGACAATGTAAAAATAAACAAACAATCGAACAGAATAAGTTATTCCCTTATCGATGAAATGTTATTCTTTTCTCTCCTTCTGTCTTGGAAGGTTTACTGTAATGGCAGCACAACACTTTCTCGCTCTCTAAAGTTGTGGGTTCACAATGACTGCCACACGTGCGATACGATCGCTTCAAGCTGTCACGCGGTGAGCTACAGGATGGTTCAACCATTCTATTTATGACTGTGACTGCTTACCCTTAGGCAGTTTGTCTTGCCTCGGGTAGATTTGCCCGCAGGTACACCTTTACCCGCAGGCACGAGGGTCTCTTGGAATACGGCCCCAGTACGGCAGGCGATGACTGCCACGAGAGCTGACGGTTACAAAGGCCTTTGCTACAAGAACACGGCAGAGCAAAAAGCTGACCCGTATTGACAGCAAGCCAAGCATCCTAACAGGGAGGCACACGCCCAAGGATGTGTGTGATAAGGGACTGCTGATTCCAGTGCAACGATCGTTGAGAGTATCGTTGAGAGTCCTCTGCACTAAGTCTGATAAGCAGCGAGAATGTGGCTATGTTTACTGGAAGCGAGAGCATACGCCCCAGAAGGACCTGAATATGTCATTAAAAAAAACAAGAGAGGCAAGGCCTTCAAGACTCACTTGTGATACACTTAAAATTTTAAAAAAAAATCTAATCGTTAAAATGTGTTCTGTATTTGTTATTATAAAGCTTCGGGTTAAAAAAAAAAGAAAAAAAAGAAGTCCTAACCAGATTTGAACCCCGCGTGTTCGGGTGAGAAGAAACTGTCTTATCCATTACATTATCATGGCTCCTTAACTGACGTTCTAAAATTTAATATTTGAACATACTTTTTTAAAGGGCGATAAATCAATTCCGGTATTCGCAGTGAGAACGCTGTTTAAATCATATTATTCTGGTGTATCTTGGGCATTCAAAAAATCTTTAAGGGCAATAAAAAATTTACAAAAATCTTTTTAAGTCCGCGGTAAAGGAGACGTGGCTATCGCCGCAATCTGATTTTTGTATTTTCCGAAAAAGACCGCTTGGGCGAATGAATATAGTGAAATCCCTGTACACTGAGAGTAAAACACACAAGCTTTTTATGTATTGAGTATAATTTCAAAATGTAATGTTTAAGATGAGAAAGATCAGTTTAAAGCAAATTAAGTCCCCTAGCGTTAATTACAGAGTAATTTCCCTTTTTTACTATCTGCCACAAAACGTTTGCAAAATAAATAAAACTTCCATGCTTAGCAAAAGAAGTTCCTGTTTGAACAAAAAAATGATAATAATGACTGCTCTTGTTGTTGTATTAGAATATCAGATCAAAGTGCCAAGTTTAGAGAATAAAAAATATAAATATAACAGTAAATGCAGTTTGCATATAATTTGGCTTCTTTTTTAATTTTTTTGTGCCCATCCAAGAGGTGCAATATTGTTTTAAACAAGATGACTGGAAAGAACTGAATTTTTCCTATTTTTATGCCTAATATGGTGTCAACTGACAAAGTATTTGCAGAGAAAATGTCAATGTTAAAGTTTACCACTGATACACACACACACACAAGTTTCAAGTTTTAATTATCCTTTCACTCCTATTGGAGTATGGAGGATTACTGCAAAATACTCTTTTCGTGCCCATAACAAACATTTCCAAATACACAACAATGGCACATAAAAGTTGAGAAAACACAAATGTCTTTTAACTCCAAAAGTATAACTAGGCAACATTTGCAAATCTAATCATCTTACTTACAGCTAAAATGACTTTTTTGCCTCCTTTGAGCATATTACAAAAATTAAAAACCGATTTTGGAGACAAATATTTTTTAGGAACATATCTATTTCGTAACTGATCATAATTGGGACATTCCATTATAAAATGAAACTCATCACCAATCACAGACATGTTACAAACCTTACAAAACCGTAACTCTCGTGGTATGCCTTTGTGTCTCCCTGTTTCTATTTCCAGCTTATGATTACTACTTCGAAATCTGAAGAAGCTGATAACATAATTATCAGGCATTTGACTTATATATTTTTCTCTACCAAATCCACTTTTGAAATTTCTATAAAACAAACATTTACTGCTCGCCTCTAGAGCATGTCTCCATAGATTTTGAAAACTATCTCTCAAGGCAATGTTGACATTCTTGCAGAAAGATTCCCTCTCCAAGAAGAATTGAGCATCCCAAACACAGTCATACCCTGCTTCTATTAAAATTTGTCTGATACAACTCATCCATTTTGAAGAATAAAGACCATTTCGATATAAGTCAAGTAATATCAAATAAATTTTTCCCAGAATATTTTTCTGTGTTTGATATTACTAAGCTGGTCCAAAATCGAACTAATCTCATTTTCACTAACACACTAATTGGATAAATACCAGTTTCTCCATAAACAATTTGGGTCATAGTATTTCTGTTCAGTTTGAACAAGCGTTTCAAAAATTTCAATTCTAATTTTTCAAGTATATCTACATTTTCATAACCCCATATTTCTGCACCATACAACAAAATAGGAACAATCATAGACTGGTACATGTCCAGAATGATATGTAAAGGTAAATCTTGATTTCTGGCTGACTGAAGTAACGAAAACATAGCTTTTTGGCCCTGTCCATAAATCAGTTTTTTAGCTTTATAAAAAGTTCCGTTTCTACTAAATTCGATGCCAAGATATTTAAAAGAATCAACAACATCCAAACATGCATCACCAAACTTAAAAACAGGCTTTAGCTTGTTTGTGGAATTAAATATCATCACTTTAGTTTTCTTTACATTGACCACTAGTTTCCATTCTAAACAATATTTGTGAAAAACATTGAGGGACTGCTGTAATCCTTCTTTCATCTCTGAAAGTAAAATTGTGTCATCTGCATACAGCAGTACAAATAATCGCATGTAATTATCTAACTCTGAAATGTTAACATTCAAGAAAAGATCAACAGATGGACTCTTATGCTCAGTCAAATACAACTCTAAATCATTGAGATACAGAGAAAAAAGCAAAGGCGAGAGATTTTCTCCTTGTCGTACACCCTTACAAATGCTAAAGAAATCAGATTTTTCACCATTTAAAAACACACATGACTTAATTCTATCATACATGTTCATTATGACACGCAAAATTTTACCATTCACGCCTTCATGAACAAGTTTTTGCCATAACCCACTTCTCCAAACTGAATCAAAGGCTTTTTTAAAATCAACAAAAGCACAGTAAAGTTTCTTCTTTTTCATGGAGAAAATATCAATAAGTGATTTCAAAACAAACATTTGATCTAATGTAGAATGGGACTGTCTAAATCCTGCTTGGGCTCCTGAAAGTATATTGTTTGTATTGATATAATCAGTCAGTCTAGCATTTAACACTGTAGTGAATAGTTTTCCAACACAGCTGAGCAAAGTTATCCCCCTATAATTATCACAGTCAAGTGTATCACCTTTGCCTTTATACAATGGCAATATCAAGCCGGATACCCATTTTTCTGGTACAACACCTTCGTCCAGTATCTTGTTAAATAATTTACAGTATGTTTCTGTCAGCAAAGGAACGCTGTTGATGATATATTCATTACGAATCATGTCTTCACCGGCACTTTTGCCATTCTTCAGTCTTTTGATGGCTGAAGTAATTTCATCTTCAGTAATACATGCATTTAAAATATCATCATTATCCTCTAAATTGATAATGTGCATTGCCGTTGTACTGTCAATATGTTCATTATCATTAACGTTAAGGTTGCTGAAATGGTGAAACATGTCTTCTAAGTTTATGGGACAAGATGTTTTCTTTTTCTTTTTAATTCTATTCCATAGTTCCCTTGAATTGCTTTTGCGTAAACTTCGTAGTTCACTGTGCCATTTTTTTCTCCACGTCTTTTCTGCTGTCTTTAAAACGGACTTGTAACTTTTGCTGACTCTTTCGAGCGTGTCTCTATTTTTACTAGAATTTCATTTTTTTTACTCTGTGTTTAGCTTTAAAATACTCTGATCGGCTTCGTTTGCATGTGGAATCAAACCAGCTGCGACTATCTCTGTGTTTTGTCTTCGAAGTACGAATTTGATATGTCCCGAGAGTATCTTTTGCCGTCTGAATCAGAATGTTTGCGAGTTTATCATTTATGACGTCAATATCATCAGCATCGATTGCGTCATTTAAGTGTGTAAGCTCAGCGTTAGACAAATTTTCTTGAAAAGAAGCAGCCTTTTCGTGTTCCCATTTTCGTATTATTTCATTCTGACCTGTTAAATTTGATGTGGCACATTTTTTATGACACGGTATGACAGCCGTATCAGTATGATTTTTATGGTATAATATGTGACACTCAGTAGCCAGAGACAAGATCAACGGGCTGTGTACATCAGATAATAAAGCATCAAAAGGGGAAATAGTAAAATCTGTTACACACACACACACACGCACACACACACACACACAGACAACCAAACACCGGGTTAAAACATAGACTCACTTTGTTAACACAAGTGAGTCAAAAAACAACTTTATTGGAGACAGAAGTTGTTCTGGTAATCGTCAACTTTAGCACGGACACAGTAGTAGACGATCCATGTTAGGTAACTCTATATTACGAATAGAATATAGATGTCGCAGCAGTTGTCTTGACGACCATCATGAAAGTAAAGTCATTAACTCCATTTCTCGTCTTTGGTTCATTTATTGAATGCCCACATCAAAGTACGAGACCAGAATATGGTGTCAGATGTGAAGAAGTGAAAAGCTGTTTTCATGAAGAAGTTTTACCATATAAAGTGAGTAACAAGACATTAGATCTACGGAAATGGCTGATTCGAGATTGCCCCCACCTGCACCCTGTTCATTCAAGCCAGAAGCTTGGAGTGAATGGCTGAACAGATTCCGACATTACCGACACGCAACAAAACTCCATCAAGACGACGGTGAGGTACAGAGGGATACTTTACTGTATGTCATGGGTCGAGAATCTGAACAAATTTTCAATTCGTTTGTTTGGAACGAAATTGGTGAAGGTGAGGCTAGGCAACGAGAGAGTGACACAGACTGAAACAGTTGTGAAAAAATTCACTGATTACCTCGTTGTTAACAAAAACGTCATTCATGAGAGGTCCAAATTTCAAGAAAGAAAGCAGTCAGCAAAGGAGACTGTAGAAGAGTTTTACAGAAGCTTGCTAGAACTGAGCCAGTACTGCGAATATGAGGAAAGACAACAAGAACAAATCAGAGATAGGCTAGTGGTAAGTCTGCATGACAGAAAGTTGAGAGAGAAACTACAACTTGTTTCAGATCTAACCTTAGAGAAAGCCCTGACACTTGCACGTCAACAAGAACATGTGACCAAGCAGGCACAAGAACAGTCTGTTCATGTTCTGTGCCATCTGTTCACATTAGTGAAGCTTTACGTGGAATGAAAATGTCACACAGAAGCTCACATGACACAGGCAGAGGTCGCGGTATGGCAAGAAGTCGAGGCCGTGGCAGAGGTAGACAACTATCTACTTCAGTAAAGAGATTTAACCTTCGCCGCACTGAGCTTCTGACTCGAAGATTCGTCCCAAGGTGGGCCTCTCAGACCCACATACCGCCAAAGAAGCAATGGGCGGTTTACCCCTTTGTAATGTTCTCATATTGAATTATGTCCATTATTGTTAGTTCCCTTTAACTAAGAATTAGAGGTCACGTGATGAACCGGAAGCAGCCGGTCGTAATTCGGGCAGACAGCATGACACTCCATTATGTTGAAATAAATACTAAAAACATCTAAACAAAGAGACTTCGAGTGTATGTGTACTCTACATTTGGCGACGAGTGAGTAACCGAACACCGCGCAATGGGAGAAAACGAACAAAATGCAGCAGCAGCAGTCAGAACTGTTGCAAACATCTCCGTGCCGTCCGTGTCTCCATTCGACCCACATGGTGATGTTGCTAGCGTCCGTGTCTCCATTCGACCCACATGGTGATGTTGCTAGCGTGTTTCAGCGTTGGGAAAGATGGCTTAGAAGCTTCGAACTTTTTGCTGACGCTTCAGGATGCACTGACGGAAGACAGAAGAGACAACTTTTGCTTCACTGTGCAGGTACAGAAACCCAAGAAATATTTTTCACGTTCGACCCACAACCGCCAGAGTATGAACAGGCAGCAGAAGCACTGACGAACTATTTCAAACCGGCAAAGAATCTCCCGTACCTCCGTCACATGTTTCGTCAAGCAAAGCAGGGTGACAATGAAAGTGTAGCACAGTATGTTACCCGACTTCGTCAACTAGCCAAGGACTGTGACTTTGGCGATGGCACAGCCGACTTCATACGTGACCAAGTGATAGACAAGTGTGCTTCTGACAAACTCCGTACTAGGCTACTAGCAGAAAAAGACTTGACACTGGAAAAATGTCTGTCCTTAGCCGCTTCCAAAGAACTGTCAGAACAACAGTCCCAGTTGATAGCAGGTGAAAGAGAAAACGTGTTTGCAGTCAGACAAAGTAGTGGGAGAGGCAGAGTTGACAGAAACACTGACAGTAGCAAA
Organism: Babylonia areolata; assembly: GCF_041734735.1. Lineage (NCBI taxonomy): Eukaryota > Metazoa > Mollusca > Gastropoda > Neogastropoda > Buccinidae > Babylonia > Babylonia areolata. Next base: position 29,410,004 of record NC_134895.1, read on the forward strand.
TACAGAGGTAGTAGAGGTGCAAACAGTAACTCTAGTAGCAGTGTGAGTACCCACTCAAGTATCAAGTGTGGCCGATGCGGACGTGCAGGACATAAATCTTCTGAGTGTAGATGTTCACAAAACGTGACTTGCTGGAATTGCAATTTGAAAGGCCATTTTGCTGCCCAATGCCGCAAACCAAAACGAGAAACAACTGAAGGCCAACGAGGTCAGCGACAAAACAGAGGACGAGCTGGAAGGAAAAACCGTGGTCGACTTCACTTTGTGGAGGAACAACAACAACAGTCATTATACTCGGAACAACAACCATCATCGGACTCGGATGAATACGTCTTCGCAGTTCAGCCAACCCCCAATGAGGTAACAGTACTGATTGAGGATGAACCCATTAACATGATCGTGGACAGTGGCGCGTCGGTCAACATTCTCAACTCTACAGCAGCTGCCAAACTGAAGCAACGAGGTGCCGAATTCGAGGAATGCAAGCGTACACTATACCCCTATGGGTCACCACCGATAACAGCCAAGAAAATGGTGAAAGCAGAAATCCAAGTCGCAGGAAAACAACCAGTCACAGCTGAGTTCTTAGTCATTCCGGGCTCTCAACCGCCGTTGCTAGGACGACAGACGTCAGAAGAGCTTGGGATCCTGCAAATTGACGTGAACTTCATCCAGAAAGACATTCTGAGCAAGTATCCTGGTATCACTGAAGGCATAGGCAACCTCAAAAACGTTGAAGTGACAATACATGTAGACAAAAGTGTACCCCCTGTTGCTAGAAAACACTCGCGAGTACCGTTCCATCTCAGAAGCCAAGTGGAGAAAGAGCTTGAAAAACTTGAAAAGGAGGATGTCATAGAAAAAGTGTCAGACTCATCGACAGAATGGGTTTCAAGAATAGTGACTGTACCGAAGCCAAAGAAACCAGCCGAGATACGACTCTGCGTAGACATGAGAGACGCAAACAAGGCAATCATGAGGACACGTCATGTCACACCAACGATCGAGGAGCTGGTCACCGACTTACATGGCGCAACAGTTTTCAGCAAGATCGATTTGAGATCGGGCTACCATCAACTGACACTCAAACCTGAATCCCGGGGAATCACAACGTTCTCTACTCACTGTGGACTATACCGTTACAAACGTCTCAGTTTTGGCATAAATTCAGCCGCAGAGATCTTCCAACACACCATACAAACTGTGATAGCTGATGTAGCAGGTAGTCGCAACGTCAGTGATGACATTATAGTTTTTGGCAAAGACGCTGAAGAACATGATAGAAATCTGCACAAGCTACTCACCACTCTCCATCAAGCTGGGCTGACCGTGAACAGTTCCAAGTGCCAGTTCAGAAAGAAGGAGATCGAGTTCTACGGATTCATCTTCAGTGCCGACGGACTCAGACCTGACCCAGCCAAGGTCGCCGCGCTCAAGGACGCCGCAGAACCTCAGAACAGCTCCGAACTCCGTTCGTTTCTTGGAAAGGCGCAGTACAGTGCTAGGTTCATTCCGAACTTTGCAACCATCACAGAGCCTCTCCGTCGTCTCACCAGACAAGACGTGCCGTGGAGCTGGGGCGAAGAAGAAGCTAGAGCTCTGTGTGCCGTGAAACAAGCACTGTGTGAGTCAGCAACCCTGGTGTACTTCGACACCAGCAAGAAAACTGAGATACTGGTGGACGCCAGCCCTGTGGGCATCGCCGCTCTTCTTTCTCAAGAAAACAAGCCAGTATGCTACGCCAGCCGGGCCCTGAGTGAAGTAGAACAGCGCTACTCTCAAACGGAGCGAGAAGCGCTAGCCATCGTATGGGCCTGTGAACATTTTGACATCTATGTTCGTGGCAGCAGCTTCACAGTGGTCACCGATCACAAACCCCTAACCACCATCTGGAGCAAGCCGTCACCCCCCGCCAGAATTCAAAGATGGGCCATGCGACTTCAACCCTACAAAATGGAGGTCGTGTACAAGCCAGGCAAGGACAATCCGGCAGACTACCTTTCAAGACATCCAATCCCTGGCACCGTCTCATCCAGAGAGGAGAAAGCAGCGGAAGAATTCGTACAGTTCGTCACCGACACGAACACCCCAGTCGCCATCACTACAGAAGACATCCGGAGAGCAACCACAGGTGATCCCACACTGGTGAAGATCATGGAGTTGGTCCGAACAGGCCGATGGCACACATGCCAACCAGACATGCAGGCGGAAACATTCCGAGCATTCCGCAACGTCAAAGACAGTTTGAGCATCAATGCTGAGCAAGACATCTTACTCCAGGGAATACTAGTGGTCATTCCGAGTGCGCTACAAGACAAAGTCATCAAGTTAGCTCATGAAGGTCACCAAGGTATCAACAAGACCAAGGCGCTCCTACGCTCAAAGGTATGGTTTCCAAACATGACTACAAAAGCTGAGAAGGCCATTCGCGAATGTATTCCATGCCAAGCAAACACCAACAGGAGAAACATGGAGCCACTTGCCATGTCTGAACTCCCCCCAGGACCCTGGCAGCATCTAAGTATGGACTTTTGCGGACCATTACCAAGTGGCGAGAGCCTTCTGGTAATCCAAGACGAATACTCCCGGTATCCAGTCGTCGAAATCGTTCGCAAGACAACCATTGACTCCATCATTCCAGTCGTGGACAAAATTTTTGCCGAGTTCAGTTTCCCAAAAGTGATCAAAACAGACAATGGACCACAGTTCCGATCCGCTACATGGAAAAACTTTCTGACACAGTGTGGCGTCAAGCATCGCAAGATCACACCCTTGTGGCCAAGATCAAACTCGCAAGCAGAGACGTTCAACAAACCGCTTCTGAAGTCAATTCGTTCTGCCAAAATCCAACACAAGAACTGGAAACAGGACATGTATGTGTTTCTTCGCATGTACAGATGCACACCACACGCAACTACCTGTTTCTCGCCGTACTACCTGATGTTCGGACGAGAACCGAGAACCAAGATGCCACAGCTGCACGAACCATCGAGCAGCCCAGTCGACAAAGAGCTACGACAGCGAGATGGTGATGCCAAGAAAAGGATGAAGATTGCTGCTGACCGTCGTCATCACGCCAAGCCCAGCAGAATCTCCGCAGGAGATAAGGTCCTGGTTCGTCAGGCCAAGCAGGACAAGTTCTCCACTCCCTTCTGGCCTAAGCCGCTCGTTGTCACAGCGAGCAAGGGCTCTATGGTCACTGCCCTCAAACCCGATGGCTCTACAGTGACCCGCAACGCTGCGATGTTCCGGAGGCTTCCTGACACGACACAGCCCGCGATGCAGGAGGACGAGGCCCTCACCGAGGATGAGGACATCCCCAGCGACAACGTCATCGCCGCAAGAGCAGCCGTCGCAGAGGACATCATCACCAGCAACGGCAGTCGCATCAAAACCCCACCCCGCAGACTTCCCAGTTCCCCGCCCGTGGCCATACAGACTGAGAATTTAGTGCCACATCCCAGCCCCATGCCCCAGTCAAATTCCAAACATATTCCCCAGTCACTCCCCAGTCCAAAGCAGCCGAAACCCAAACCCCAGTCACAACCCCAACCCCAACCCCAACTCCGCAGGAGCAGTAGAAATGTCCGCAAACCAGGACACTTGCAGGACTATGTGCTAGATCAGTAACCGTCATGGACTATCGCTCCAGCATCACTACCATCAGCAGTACCCATATACACCTGGCCGCTGATAACATTGGATTTACCTGGTCATCAAATTCTGTGTTCTTCATTGTGGTGCATAGTTAGCTAGGTATAACCCTAGAAAGGCCCTACTGGCTCGGTTTACCTAGACCATAACTCCAGTATAGTTGTGGAGTTATAGAGTAGGCGCAAATTTTTTTTTTTTTTTTAATTTATCATTTAGATCACTCTTTTCATTCAAATAGGTGGAGGAGAAGCTGATAATAATTACGCATTACAGGCAAACAAAATAATGAACCTGGTGATTCCTGTTATTATCATGCACTTCAACAAAATAATACTTTGCACCAGTAAACACTAGATTAGTGTACATGTATTTGGTTATGTTGGTTTGTTTGATGAGCAATGGAACTTGACTCAATGCTGAATCTATTGGACTATGCCAAGAAGGCTTCGTTTCATTTTGACATGGCTACGGAGACTGTTTCCAAAGATAAACCTTTCTTTAATTTTAACTTCAAGTTCAAACGTTGATTCATATTATTTTTGGGCTGAGTGTGATAATTCATTTCATGTTTAAAATAACTGAATCCTATCATTTATAAAAGTCTCTTGATCAAAGTTTCAATGTTGTTAAAGCAGGAGCTTGTTTAAGCAGGAGCTTGTTTTCTTTTTCTAAGTCAATTCAATTTAAATTTAAATCATATATTATGTAAAGTTTTCATTCAATGTTGGGAGGGATGTAATGTTCTCATATTGAATTATGTCCATTATTGTTAGTTCCCTTTAACTAAGAATTAGAGGTCACGTGATGAACCGGAAGCAGCCGGTCGTAATTCGGGCAGACAGCATGACACTCCATTATGTTGAAATAAATACTAAAAACATCTAAACAAAGAGACTTCGAGTGTATGTGTACTCTACACCCTTAATAATCCCAGCGTGGGCCTGTCAAACCCACAGGGTTGCAAAGCAGGCAAGCGAGCGATAGGGCCTAGGGCTGAATTTCAGCCGTCACCGGTGCATTTTGAAACAAGCATGGCATCACAAGCATCCATGGTGGAAGAAGCAGAGCGAGAACTTCGCTCTGCTTTGGGTGTATTGGGGTAAGTAATTCGATCGCCCATGTTGCATCCTTGTTATTATTTATTTGTGTACACTTTTGAAACATTTAAGAAATCCTGCCCGTTTTTTAAATACTTTTCGTGTTGTGAAGTTAGTTGCATGAACTGCTGCCGAGTTTCAGGAGGCAGCATAGCAAGACACATAGATCTAGCGCTCTATTACGCTCTGTGTGTTATAGGGGACTAGTTTATGAATATCCATTGTGTCTATGGCTAGCAATGGCTGCAGCAACTTATCGAAATTGAATCTAAACTATTTGCGGCCTAACAATATGCATTGTGAAGCTGGTTGTCTGCAGGCAAGCGATGGTGCCACGTTTACAGTAAATTTGGATCCCCTTTCAAAAAAAGCCTTTTCCAACAAAAACGCTTTTGGGGGATTGGTTTTTATATATGACACTTTTGCATCTATTGTTATATGTTTACATATGATGTACGTATCATGCGAGCTCAAGTGCACAGATTGCTCTGCATGTGTGTTGTGGGAGCTAAGATATGTATGATTGATTGTGTGTGTGTTTGGGGTGGAAATGTGTTTATATGTGTATTTGGGTGGGCGCTGGTGGTGGTGAAGTGGCACAGCCGTGCATGTTCCCTGCCCCGGGCCTTCATTATAGCCCTCTGCAAGTGACGCCCTACCTCCAATGGGTTGCAACCCCCACGTTTAGTGGTTGATTCCAGGTATTTCTGGAAGGCATTATCAAAGACCATATTGATTTGCCAAGCAGAGAAGGATAGAAAGCAAATAATAAAACTGACAGAGAACGACTGGCAGCAGAGTATAAAATCTCAAGAAGAAATGACAGCAGAGGAGGACAGCAGAGAAGAACAGATGGCACAGAAGATGACAGGGAAGAACAGACAGCAGAGAAGAACAGATGGCACAGAAGATGACAGGGAAGAACAGACAGCAGAGAAGAACAGATGGCACAGAACATGACAGAGAAGAACGGACAGCAGAGAAGAACAGATGGCACAGAAGATGACAGGGAAGAACGGATATCAGAGAAGAACAGATGGCACAGAAGATGACAGGGAAGAACAGACAGCAGAGAAGAACAGATGGCACAGAAGATGACAGGGAAGAACGGATATCAGAGAAGAACAGATGGCACAGAAAGATGACAAGGAAGAACGGATAGCAGAGAAGAACAGATGGCACAGAAAGATGACAAGGAAGAACGGATAGCAGAGAAGAACAGATGGCACAGAAAGATGACAGGGAAGAACGGATAGCAGAGAAGAACAGATGGCACAGAAAGATGACAAGGAAGAACGGATAGCAGAGAAGAACAGATGGCACAGAAAGATGACAGGGAAGAACGGATAGCAGAGAACAGATGGCACAGAAAGATGACATGGAAGAACGGATAGCAGAGAAGAACAGATGGCACAGAACATGACAGAGAAGAACAGACAGCAGAGAAGAACAGATGGCACAGAAAGATGACAAGGAAGAACGGATAGCAGAGAAGAACAGATGGCACAGAAAGATGACAGAGAAGAACAGACAGCAGAGAAGAACAGATGGCACAGAAAGATGACAAGGAAGAACGGATATCAGAGAAGAACAGATGGCACAGAAAGATGACAAGGAAGAACGGATAGCAGAGAAGAACAGATGGCACAGAAAGATGACAGGGAAGAACGGATATCAGAGAAGAACAGATGGCACAGAAAGATGACAGGGAAGAACGGATAGCAGAGAAGAACAGATGGCACAGAAAGATGACAAGGAAGAACGGATATCAGAGAAGAACAGATGGCACAGAAAGATGACAGGGAAGAACGGATAGCAGAGAAGAACAGATGGCACAGAAGATGACAGGGAAGAACGGATAGCAGAGAACAGATGGCACAGAAAGATGACATGGAAGAACGGATAGCAGAGAAGAACAGATGGCACAGAAAGATGACAGAGAAGAACAGATGGCACAGAAAGATGACAGGGAAGAGTGGATAGCAGAGAAGAACAGATGGCACAGAAAGATGACAAGGAAGAACGGATAGCAGAGAAGAACAGATGGCACAGAAAGATGACAAGGAAGAACAGACAGCAGAGAAGAACAGATGGCACAGAAAGATGACAGAGAAGAACGGATAGTAGAGAAGAACAGATGGCACAGAACATGACAGAGAAGAACGGATAGCAGAGAAGAACAGATGGCACAGAAGATGACAGGGAAGAACGGATAGCAGAGAAGAACAGATGGCACAGAAGATGACAGGGAAGAACGGACAGCAGAGAAGAACAGATGGCACAGAAAGATGACAGAGAAGAACGGATAGCAGAGAAGAACAGATGGCACAGAACATGACAGAGAAGAACGGATAGCAGAGAAGAACAGATGGCACAGAAGATGACAGGGAAGAACGGATATCAGAGAAGAACAGATGGCACAGAAGATGACAGGGAAGAACGGACAGCAGAGAAGAACAGATGGCACAGAACATGACAGAGAAGTACGGACAGCAGAGAAGAACAGATGGCACAGAAGATGACAGGGAAGAACGGATATCAGAGAAGAACAGATGGCACAGAACATGACAGAGAAGAACGGACAGCAGAGAAGAACAGATGGCACAGAAGATGACAGGGAAGAACGGATATCAGAGAAGAACAGATGGCACAGAAGATGACAGGGAAGAACGGATAGCAGAGAAGAACAGATGGCACAGAAAGATGACAGGGAAGAAGGATAGCTCCTCTCTATTTCATATGTGGGTCTGAGAGGCCCACCATTGGACGAATAAGGGTATTGGCCTTTGCTCCTCTTTCTCATATGTGGATCTGAAAGGCCCACCTTGGGATGAATCAGGATAATGAAATTACATCATTAATTACTCCTTTCTTTTATGATGTAACAATTCCAAATTTTGTCACCGGAAAGGGACTTACGAGTCAGGAAAAGTCAGGAAATTTCATAACTGTAGCTTTAATAGTTCCGGAGATATGGGGACTTTTATGCGGCTGTGGGTCTGACAGACCCACTCTGTGCGGCGAAGGTTAAGTGTGAACACAAAGAAAAAGCATGTCCTGCTTATAACAAAAGCTGTCGCAAGTGTGGCAAGAAAAATCACTTTGAGAAGATGTGTAGATCTAAAGGTGCGAGAGAAGTTCAAGAAGACTCAAGAGAAGAAACTTTTGAAGATGAGGTTTATGAGCCAGACGCTTTGACAGTCATCAAAGAAAATTCAAAACCTTGGACAGAAACTGTGATGCATGAAGCGACATTTAGAAAACTGAAACATAGGCCAAAGTTAAAGAAAACTACAGCAAAACTTCCTTCGCCTGGAGGAAAAGTTCAGAGCAGAGGAGAATTTTGGTCTAAGACAGTCTACAAAGAAAAGCATTTCAAGTTTCGAGTTGTCGTGGCAAATCTAACATCAAAGAGTAACCTACTTAGCAGAACAGCAGCAGTGAAAATGGGACTGATGACGCGTTTAGAAGAAACTGTGTCAAGTGACGTTTTCGGAACAACAGGTCTTTTAAAAACTGAACCAGTGACTATTAAAATAAAAGAAAACTGCACACCGCATTGCGTCACCACAGCACGCCGTGTTCCATTTCCACTGAGAGACAAGGTCAAACAAGAGCTGGACAGACTTGAGCAAGCAGAAGTTATCAAAGAAGTTAAGGAGTCTACAGACTGGTGCGCTCCTATGGTTCCTGTTGTGAAACCTAATGGACAGATTAGGGTGACTATAGACTTTAAGAAATTGAACAGTGCAGTGTATGTTGCCAAATTTAGACGACATTGCGCCAAAACTGTCAGGATTTACTGTATTTTCCACTCTTGATGCGTCATCGGGTTTCTATCAGATACCAATAGCAGAAGAAAGCATGCCATTCACAACCTTTATCACACCATATGGGAGATATTGCTTCCAACGTGTCCCTGTGGGAATCACTCTAGGACCTGAAGTCTTCCAGATGAAGATGAAGGAAGTCCTACAAGGTCTTGAGGGATGTGACGCTATCATGACCACACCATAGTCTACGGGAAAACTAGAAAAGCATGATGCCAGACTGGAAAAAGTTTTTAAAAGAATTCAAGACTGGCATGAAGCTGAATAGAGAAAAATGCCACATGAAGAAGAGTGAAGTCAAATTCTTTGGACACATTGTGAGTGCCAACTGGATAGCTCCAAACCCAGAGAAAGTCCGAGTGATTCGTGACATGCCAGCACCAAAGTCAGTCCAAGAACTCAGATCTGTGTGTGGAATGTTCAACTACATGACTAAGTTTGTGTCAGGCATGGCAGCCAAACTGAAGCCTGTGACAGATCTGCTGAAAGGAGATGTCGAATGGATGTGGGGTCCTCCTCAACAGAAGGCATTTGATGAGATGAAGAAGTGCATAGTAGAATCAACTGCTTTAGGCTTCTACAATCCCAACAAGAGCACCGTAGTCAGCGCCGACAGCAGTAGTTATGGTCTAGGTGCAACCCTCATGCAGTGGAATGATGAAGGCAAACTTGCCCCTACTGCCTTCGCCTCAAGAACCCTTACAGTTTCAGAACGCAGATATGCTCAAATAGAGAAGGAATGCCTCGCATCTGTTTGGGCATGTGAAATTTTTTCGAAGTATCTGGTAGGCCGAGACAGTTTTGAACTTCAAACAGATCATAAACCTTTAGTTCCTCTTATGACAAGCAAAGATTTGGACAAAGCACCAGTGAGGTGCCAGAGATTGTTAATCAGACTTCAGCGTTTCAACCCTGTCGTAGTCCATGTCCCAGGAAAGTCGATAGTGATTGCAGATTCACTTTCAAGGTTACCAGTGCCTCACACAGATGAAGACAAGAGCATGGATGAAGCCGTCACAGCACATGTGGACTGTGTAGAATCTCAGTGGCCTGTGACCAGCCAGAGACTAGACATTCTGAGAGCAGAGACAGTACATGACAGAGAACTGCAACTCGTGATAGGGTACATATTGAATGGATGGCCACGGACAGTACCATATCATCTTCAAGACTATGAGCGAACACAAGGACAGTTGTCCATGGTGGATGGCTTAGTTGTGTTTGAGAACAGGATTGTTGTTCCTAAGTCACAGAGAAAACATGTCCTTCAAAAGCTACACGAGTCTCACCAAGGCACAGGCAAGTGTAGGCAGAACGAACAAGCATCAGTGTGGTGGCCAGGTCTCAGCAAAGAACTCAAACAGGTGGTGTACAACTGTGCACAGTGTAGGAAGAATAGGCCAACTCAGAAGAAGGAGCCATTACAACCAACACCACTACCGCAGAGACTATGGCAAAAGTTAGGGACAGATCTGTGTAACCACAAAGGAAAAGACTATCTTGTGGTTGTGGATTATTTTTCCAGGTGGATAGAAATTTCATATCTCAAATCAACAACAACATCCAGCCTGATCAAAGTGATTCAGTTTCAGTTTCAGTAGCTCAAGGAGGCGTCACTGCGTTCCGACAAAACCATATACGCTACACCACATCTGCCAAGCAGATGCCTGACCAGCAGCATAACCCAACGCGCTTAGTCAGGCCTTGAGAAAAAAAAGAAAGAAAAAAAAGTGAATAAATAATAGATAAGTTCACATAAATAAATAAATAAAAAGTTATAATATAGAAAATGGTAGTAGTAGTAGTAATAATAATAATAATAATAAAATAATAATAATAAATAAATAAGACAACAATGATGATAAATAAGCAAATAAATGTAAAACATGAAGACACACATTCACACATACACCCACACATGCATAACAGATATGCACCAAACATGCAGTTTCACAGATATGAAAGCACAGTCAATACATATAAACGTACATGAGCTCCAAGACACACACACACACACACCACACACATTACCCTGCACCTCCTCTACCCCCCTCCTCCACACACTCATTTCTAGGCTACGTATCGCAGCTTCCATGGCACACATACACACACAAACACACACACACTCACAGAGATGAACACTTACTTGTACAAGCACACACACATATCTCCCACCCCAACCCCACACACATATATACAAAGATATATATATATATATATACGTTCCAATATGCTGTTGCTCCCACAGTGTAGGCATGCATACACTCACATACCTCACCCTTTACCCCACCTCCCCCTCACACACACACACACACACACACACGCACGCACGTGCACAGAACTCTCCTGACACTTGTGTACACTTACACTCTCGCGCATGCACAAACGCACTCAAAAGCACAGACCCACACATACACACAAACACACACACGCACAGAGGCTGCCACTGATTGGCCGCAAGAGGGATGGGAAAAGATCTCTGATGCCAAGAACGTGGCGTCTAGTGTGTTGCTCAGTCTACTGTATTTGGAAAAGCCCACAGAGACTGTTCCGTTTTGAAGAAATTTGCACAATGTTGGTTTGGAAATGATGCCGATATTTGTTTGATTTGCAAAGCATCGTGCTCTACCTTTCATGTTAGACTTGCGGCCACTCCCTCTCTGCTTTTATTTCTTTGAGGCGATCGATGGTGTGATGGCCTTGTACCTGTTCTTTTTGATATCCTTTGACTTTTCTGAGGATTTCCGATTTTCCTAGATGTAGGCCGCTCGTTGGTGTTGTGTTACCAGCAAGTCTGTCAGCTCACTCATTTCCCTTAACACCTGCATGTCCAGTATGACCATGTGAGTTTTTTAATCTGAAAGTTGCACATCGCCTTATGCCACTCTGGGCTTCTTATTCCGTTTTCAATTTTCTGTATGAGGTTCATTGAGTCGGTTAGAATCATGGCATGTTGGTTTCCGGGCATATGGATGGACGATAGCCACTGGAAGGCATGTGTCGCAGCTTCAACTTCCATCATTAGGCTGGAGGTTGTGACTTTGTAGGCAGCATTCTCTTCCCAAATTGTTTTTCCATTTTGTTTCGCAGTGAATCCCCAACCGGATTGGTCTTTGGTGACTGAGCCATCTGATGATGTCCTCTTCTTTACTGTTTACTTCTATGAGTAGCTTCACTTCCGCATCAGTTTTGCCCTCTGGCCATTCCCGACAATGTCTTCCTAGAGTGGGTGAAATGGCTGTGTTGAACAGATGGTTGAGGTTTTCGGGGTTTTTCTCCCATTCTTTTGTTTCTTTCAGGTCTTGTAGTCGGCATACTAGCTGGATTGTGTCTTCTGCTTGCCCCATCCATGATCTTCCTCGTCCAAGACGGCTGCCTTTTGGTTCTTTGACTGCATCATGCAGTGGGTTTTGAGGGTTTTCTAATGCTTTGAAGTAGGTCTTGACCTGTTCTAACTTGTTTCTGGCCTGCACTGAAGGAAGGTCAAGCAGGTATCGCATGGTTTCTGTGGGCGTGTCTTTTGTTGTTCCAAGGATCAGCCTCATAGCTTCATTTTGAACTCTTTCTAATTTTAGGAGGTTGCTTTGAGACGGTGTCGTTTGCCCAAGTTCGTAGTCGATCACACTGAGGACGAGTGATTGGTATAGCAGGAAGAGGTGGCGTTGTTCAATACCTTTGGTTGCCATTGCTATTAAGACTGAAAGGCCCTTTTTGCATTTGAGAACAGTATTTTCCGTATGTTTTCTGAAGGTCAGCATCCTGTCGAAGTGTATTCCTAGGTAGCGTAGGCATTCAGTTTTCTCGATTTGAATCCCATCGAATGACACAGAAGGTGGTGATTTGCTCGCGGTTCTGTTGTTGAGGGTGCACAGCAACGTTTGGGCTTTTGCTGGATTGATGGAAGATCCTGTGTCTTTGCACCATTGAGCAATATTGTTTAGTTGTTTCTGGACGGCTTTAGTTCTTTCCTGAGCATCTTTCGAAGTTTTGAAGACCAGGCCATCATCCTCAAGAGTAAGCACCCGAGCTATTCCATTGTTGTTTAAGTTTGCAAGGCCTTTCGTGTAGACATTGTAGAGGACAGGAGAGACAAGGAGACCCTTGTGGCAGTCCCATGGATAGTTTAGAAGGTGCAGACATCCAATCTCCAAGGCGTAGGACGACGGTTCTTTCCTGAAGCGCTGCTGCTATCCATCTTGTCAGTGTCAAACTTACTCCATACCTTAGTAGCAGCTCCATGAGGTGCGCAAACTGGACTTTATTGTAGGCATCTTCAAGGTCGATTGCTGCTGCTAGTGTTTCTTCTTTCCTTTGAAATCCTTCATACACCTCATATGCAAAAGCAGCTGCATTTTCCCATGTGGACTTGCCTGTTCTGTAACCACCTTGATTTGAAGGGAGAATGTGCCTGTGTTCAAGATCCCTTGCAAGTTTCCTGGCTATCATGCGTTCCATGAGCTTTCCAGCAATGTTTTGCATGGTTAGGATCCGGTATCTGCTTACCTGATGATGGTCCTTTCCTGGTTTTGTTGTGGGTTTTAAGAAGCTGTGTGTCCAGTCCTCCGGCACATGTCCATTGTGGAAACTGTTTTGATATAGATTGAAAAGTTTGCTTCTGTCTTCTTCCGATAGTTCCTTGATGTCCGAGTAGTGAACTTTGTCTGGGCCAGGAGCTGATTCTTTCTTGCATTTAGCTATTGCTTCGTTTAGATCATCTATTGTCAAGTCATCATCAGGTCCAGTCTGCGTAAGAGTTTGGTTTAACTCCTCAACATATTTCTTTTTCTCATCTGAGTTTCTTTGATCGCTCTGTTGTATGAAACGTTTGAGCAGGGCGGATCCTTTTTCTTCGTTTGTCTTAAGCTTGGTTCCGTCAGTGTGTACCATGTCTGGGGTTGTTGTTGTGCACGTTTTCCCTTCCATGCGACGATAAAATTGCCAGAACTCTGTCAATGTTGAGTCATAACTGAGTGCCTCGCAAAACTGTTTCCACTTGTCATTTTTGGCCTCTTGAGCAATGTTTTCAAACAGTTTAGTTTTTTTCTTTCATTTTTGTTTCAATATCTTTGTCTGGAGATGGTTTTGTTCTTTCTTTTTGCCAAAGTTTGACAGCCGCATGTTTTTCTATCCAGGCTCTCTCTGTGTTGGTATTCCACCATGGGGGCTGAATAGTTTGCATCCTGTTCAGTGCCGTTCTTTTGTTTCTTCTGCGTCTTAATTTTTCGATGACGGTTGTCTCTTTGGTTTCATACTGAAATGGATCACGCAGTTTCATACAGGGTTTATCTGACAGTTTCTGTAGACTGAAAACTACCGGGAGGTGGTCACTGCCTTGGTATGGAAGCGTCTCTGCATTCATTTCTGCTCTGAATTTTGGAGATGTTAGAGCGATGTTGATCACACTGTCACTGTCCCCTTGTCTTGTTCCAAGGTGAGTTGGGGATGTGGTTGTTAATGGGCTAAGAAGAATTTCCCCTATCATTCCTTCAAGTGCGAGTCCTTGTGGGTTGGTGTTCCGCTGGTCTCATAGCTTCGATCTTGCATTGAGGTCTCCACAGATAATGACTGATTCTCCAAGTTCGTTCTCTATTTCCTCTAAAAAGGCCCAATCCTCTTTTGTTGTGCAGGTTCCTGGGTGAACATAGGCATTGATGAGCACAATGCTTTTGTGAATTCCGTCAGGTTTTTCGAGACGCCCCCCCACTAGTTCACATGAGTTGCTACACCATTTCTCTAGATTTATGTTGGAAACTTTTGTTTTTTTAGGTTTTTGCTCAGTATGATTGCTACTCCTCTTCCTTCATTCCTTTGAAAGACTGTGGAATTCTCAAAATGTATTGGTCTGTCTGCACTTGTCCTGGTCTCTTGGAGACATAAAATGTCAAAATCATATGCCAATTTCTCAATTGTTGAGATTCTCATTCTCACGCTGGAACAATTCCAACTGCCGATTCTAAAGAATTTCTTTGACAGCCGCTCTGCTTTTGTCATTCTGCTACCAAAGCACAATCTTTTCCCACCTCTTTTGCCACGCCTGTTTTGGGGTGTTGGGGATCTGAATTTATGTCTCGTGCTATGCAGCTGATCCCCGAGGTGCACGCGAGACAGGGTTTTGTTAGTATCCATAGAAGGGTGTTCTATGTGGTGAGGGAAAAAATTCGGTTGCCCTGACAGAGCCTCTTATCAGGGAAGGGCAAATGGATGTCCATCTGTGTGGAGTCCGTCAGCCTGGTGTCGCCCTAAGGCCAGACTGCATACAGTTAGTGACTGTTTAACCCAACAGCCATTCATCCCATTGGTACTGTATGAAAGCCGTGGGATTGGGGATTTTTGTCAAGTTGTCTCCTCTCAGCCAGTGGAAGGGTGCATCTGGGTATTGTTGCGTAGCAGATTTTATTTTGCAGAAAAATACAGGTCCTTCTGTAATGTTTTTTTTTCCCGTGCATTCGACGGACAATCTATCTTTGAGCCCTCTCACACGGCTGCTCAGCCGAGCACAAAATCCGGCTCTTTAGTTGGCCGAGCAGCGTCTAGCGTCTTGGGTCAAAATTTTTTTAATGCCAGACTTTCCCACCGCACTCTGTACTGACCGGCACATTCGCCGCGGTATTTCTGGCCCCGCGTGCCAAACCGGGACACTGCCTTCTTTGTTTCACTCAGCCCCGCGGCCCCCGCCCCACTTTTCCCACCTTTTCTCAGCATCCACACATTTCCTGCAGCGATTACAGAAAGTTGAATTATTGCCATTCCTGGTTGTATTATTGGAGTGCAGTTTGATTTGATTTACACAATTTCATTATTTTATCAACATCATCATTTCATTTTTTTTTTTTTTTTAACCTTAAAAATCTTCGTCTTTCTCGTGAAATGAAGGGCACCGCAGTGCCATAAGCCGACAGACACTCACCCCGCTCTCCATCCCCCTGCTGCTCACTCTCACCATGCTACAGTGTGTTCATTTAAACGTTTGTTGTGCTGCCAAGAAAAATCGCACAACTCAAAAGGTAAGCTAATCTGCATGCAGGCATGCTATATGTTATGTGTGTATTTACGATGTTATTGTGCTAAACGCCTGTTTTCTTAGAGAGGGATTTAAACTTAACGATTTTTGCGATCATGTTTCTGCTTATCCTTCTCTTCTCTTTCTTCATTTATGTTTCAGCCGTTGCCGCAACAACCGCTATGTAAGAAAACATATTGTGTTTGGAGTCAATGGAAAGCTTATTTTGTGTTCTTTTTAGAAAACCACTTCTTTAGTCGTTATTTCCGATCCATCCGAGGAGATGATGCGCGAAAGAAACAAAGCAGATTTACCGCCGAACAAGCGTACAGCGAGTGCTGCTGGCGCGGCCTGTTTGTCAGCCACGTTTATTTATATCCATGCCCTACTTCCTGGGTTCACGAACTTTCGCAGGGCCAACTAAAGTGCCAGCACTGAACACCCGTGCTCAATAATTTACTAATAATTCAAACATTAAACAATAACGTGATGACAAATTATTAATCAAATTCACAGAAAAATCACTTATCTTTGTTCTGAAGCTTGTAGACTGTCTGTAACACTGACCAGTGTGATCTTAACACCTGGTAGTTTCAGCTCCACTACACAATTTCAAATACTGCCTACACAGCCCTCAGTCATGATGGGTCCGCTAAGCGTTGCATAACTACAACGGTCAACTTGCGCGTGGTTTCGCCCGGTGCTATACTGTTTCTGGGCCCTCTCTGTCATTCACTAATAATTCAATAATTAAACAATAACGCGATGACAAATTATCAGTCAATCACACAGAAAAATCACTCTGTCCACAACAAAGATAAGCAATTTTTCCGTGCATTCGACGGACAATCTATCTTTGAGCCCTTTCAATAATTTACTAATAATTCAAACATTAAACAATAACGCGATGACAAATTATTAATCAAATTCACAGAAAAATCACTTATCTTTGTTCTGAAGCTTGTAGACTGTCTGTAACACTGACCAGTGTGATCTTAACACCTGGTAGTTTCAGCTCCACTACACAATTTCAAATACTGCCTACACAGCCCCTCAGTCATGATGGGTCCGCTAAGCGTTGCATAACTACAACGGTCAACTTGCGTGTGGTTTCGCCCTGGGTTAGCAAACGTTGATATAACAGTGTAATTCCAGCTCACAGAAACAAGTGCTTGAGGAGGCAGAACGGGTATCCTACTCAAGGTAGTCTAGGAGTGGGATTGTAGGACAGACCAAAAGGATGGTTAATTCCACCACTGTTCAGCTTCACAGTGCCACCCCAGTTTCAGCCTCCATCCATGAAAAATGTAGAGTCCCAAGGTGCACTGAAGATGTCTGGAACCAGAAGGTACATGCCCTTCAGTCCCATGTGCCAGGAATCATTGATATGAAGCAGCCCCCCACGTCACAGGTGGTGTTGGATAAGCGGTAATACCTGCAACAGGTGGGCCCAACAACATACAGCATGGGACCGGTGGAAACGAACCACTGTCAGCCTGTGGAGACCTTGCTGGAAACAGCTTCCAGCAATGCCCTCCATCTTCTCCAGGGAAGATTTGCTGGTGACCCTGGGCATGTTGCTTGGGGTACCAGTGCTGCCCCCTACATCAGAGATGGTGCTGGGAGTGAGGAAATGGGCTCTGCAACATGCTACCACTTGGCTGCTGGGATACCCAGGTATCTTGAAAGAACTGGTGGAGTTTTCGCAGATGGTGCATCTCCCCGCTGACAGTGATAACACTTTAATGTCAGACCGCCATCAAGAGGCTATGGAAACCTTCTGTATATATCCAGGGCAGCTGGTGCCCAGGGAATTTTTGTCTTTTCCCAGTGAACTCAGTGGCGGTTTTGACTCACTGGAGAACAGTGTTGCTCTTGGTGGCTTGGTTGGAGCCAGAATATCAAGTGTATTATCGGCAAGCATACCCTGTTCCAGTGGAGGTGAGGTGGCGGGATGTGCGATGGAATAGGCCCCGTGCCTTTGACTCGCATTCCCACCTGGACCAAACCTCCAAGCAAATGCAGTTGCTGAGGAATGTTGATCTACAAGCAGTGTTCGACGGCATGTCAGTGGGCCCAAGTAAAGAAATCCAGCTTGTGGGTACCTGTGCCTCCTCCTGAGACCCATACATCCATCCTTCACAGTATTATCTGGCAACTTTCCCCAAGGATACTGTGGTCGCTGCTGGATTCCATCCAAAACACTGTTGCTAGATTCGTAAGCCTTGCATGAATGAATCCTTTGGTAGCCTGAGGGAGTTGTTCTGATCTAGCCCAAGGGGTCATAGCCTGGACCGGATCCTCCTGGGGTCAGATGCCCCATACCTGACTACCCAAGTGAACAAGTGCTCTCCACAGTGGTGGCTTATGAGTATGAAAACTAGAGAAACTACTTTGTGTTTTACTCGGGGGGAGTGTCGTGAAACACGGGCGGAGTTTACGTCGACTGTGAACCGGAAGCATTTTCCAGGAATACAAATGATCCAATCCGGAGAAGAGCAGACAGCTGATTTGGTGTAACGGTCCTCGAGTGTCGAGACGAACACACCAGTATGGCAAGTGCTGACTGCCACAAGAGCGGACGGTGAAAAAGCCTCTGCTAAAAGAAGACGGCAGAGCAGAAAACGGACCCGCATTGACAGTAAGCTAAGCATCCAAACTGGGAGGCACTTGCCTACGGACGTGTGCGAGAAGGGACTGTTGATTCCTGTATAACGATCATTGAGAGTCCCCCGCCACTGGGTTTGTGAAGTGGCGTTTGACTGTGCAGCGAGAATGTGGCTAAGTTTATAGGAAGCAAGTGTAGGACTAGAAGCGTGTCCGATTATACAGAAAAACACGCTTACATACTTTGGACTCTCTCTGTCTCTCTCTCTCTCTCACACACACACACGCACAGAGAGAGAGAGAGAGAAAGAGCGACAGAGAAGTCAGACACTGAGACACAGACAGACGTGCAGTGACACGCAGACCAAAAGCAACAACAAACAACAGAAAAATTGACATACCTGTGTTTGGTAAACTCCACCAGCTTCCAGTGGTGCCAATGGTAGACAGCAGGATAGGCAATTCGCTGCTGCAGGAAATATGCCAATGTGAAATTCAGAACGTCACTGTGAAATCGCCAGTCCATGCCGCAGCTGTACCTGCAAGCGCCACACGGGTGAAAATAAGATACTTGAACCACGTCCTTTTCTATTTAAATTCAAACAGTGAAAACAACAACAAAAAGTAACAATGAGAATGAAAAAAAAACAACTAATCCCAGTGAAATAACAAGAAAGAGAGCGAGCGAGACAAGAGAGAGAGGGTTTTCATCTGAACTGAAGATCGTGGCATCTTTTTTCATACTCTTGAACATTTTGAAGTATAAGGACTACATCTTACAATGGGGATGAACACAATGAAAAATTGACAACCTGTCGTTGAGACGGCATGAACTTTCCTATGTTACCGAGGAATCTTAAAAACAGCATGAGAAATTCAGTGATGTGACCCGAAGGATCCACTGTGACGAGAATGTTAACAATACAAATACCAAAATAACATTTTCCCATAATTATCATCAACATCCCTTCCGTGCCATTAACATCTCCAGTACTACTGCCATTATCACTTGGCCTACCATCAAAACGACGTTCATCTTGAAAATAGTGGTCTGCTTTGTTTAAATCTACAGGCCCACATGATGATACTGTTCGCCTGTTTTTCTGTGATACAATGTGCATGTTGGCTGCTATAAACCTGTGTCATAAAGAGACAACTTACAAAATCAATTTTTAGTGTCTGCCTATTGTATGCTTATGTGTGTACTGCGATATGATTTAGATGGGGTCATATCCAGTCGGTTGAACTGTAACCAAAAGTGACAACAACAACAAGATAATAATAATAATAATAATGTACATTTGTATAGCGCCGTTTCTCTCTAAGAGCTCAGGGCACTTTACATGAAAGAAAATATTACAAATTACATAAATTATTCAAGACCACTCTTTCTCAAAACCCCTCCCTCCCCCCACTCTCTCTCTCCCACTCTTCATGCATCCAAAGTGAGTTGACATGGATGGAGTTGGAGAAAAAGGAAGCTGATAGTGGTTATAGATGGGTTTTAAAAAGATGTTTTTAGTGATGAGCAAAACGCAGATAGAATCGAATGAGGTAGGTTTTTCCAAATATGAGGAGCAGCAAAGAAGAAAGAACGTTCACCAAAGGTTCTTTTATTGACAGGAGGAAGTTTCGAAAGGTAACAGGCAGAGGAAGAGCAGAGATTTCTTGAGGGATTGTAAACACTAATAAGGTCAGAAAGATATGTAGGTCCTGCGGAGTGGAACGCAGATTAGCATAGACGCGCAACTTTGTATTTAATTCTTACTTCAATGAATAATGAATAAATAAGTAATAGATGCTTTTTTTTTTTTTTTTTTTTTTGATAAAACAAAATAAATACTGTCAAGCCCTGACATGGCTATGTGCAGCTGGTTCGACAACATGCATTATGGATCAATAAACATGTGAATAAATGAGTGAATACATAAATACATGAATAAACAAACAAACTAGCAAATAAATAAATGAAATACTGTTAAAAACTCAAAAAGAGAGGTGACCTTGGCAGGCGGTTCAAAGTGCCGTTAAAGAAGAGCAGGTCATTGTTGAGGTGAGGCAAGTGGACGTGCAGATCCCACTGCAGGTCGTAGCCCACAGGTCTGGCACTGCCTAACTCTTTCCTGGGCTTGTACCTATGAAACACAGCTCTGTCAACGACACTGAAGTGTAGCTGTCAAACACGGCAGAGCAAAATTATACAGAAAGAGAATGGGACTCTAGACTTAAAGAGTCAATGACTTTTTCAATTAAGGCTAAAGCCCCATGTGAACAGGGGCCATTAACATAATTTAGATGTATCTTTGTAACTGATAAAAACAGCACAGCTTCTTCAATAGCAAACAGCCACCCCAATTGGGTAAAAAATGTCTCATTCAGTTGAAATGCTCAATAAAGATACTAAAGCAAAACTGCGTATAGCGTCTTCATCATTCGATATAATCAATGAACAGAGTCGAAATAAACATTGATGTACATAATATTTTGGGGAATAACCTGGATTGGAAGGTCTGTCAGAACGGGACATTTCAAAACAAAGTCTTTTCTGGGTTCCTCGCGCAAAGTGCACAATAACTCAGAAATGACATATGGTTTTATAGTCGTATCTGTGCATGTTTAAATCAGAAATACCGAATCCAATCGAGTCAAAGTGAGTCAAGGTGCCTGAAAGAGATAGATAGATAGATATATATATAGAGAGAGAGTCGGCAAGCCAGGAGCAGCCAGCTCGCCAGCGCGGAGAGCTCTTCAAAGAGCGAAACAGCTGTCGTTCGCTGTGCGGGTATAGACATACCTTTTGTAGGAATGAATGGCTTACTTTGTATTCACTGAGACTTGCAATACCCATTTCTCCCATTCCCCCCTTCCCGCCCCGTTGCCCCTATCTCTATCACCCTCTCCCAACCATACTCAGTCTTTATGTTTAACGGGGATATAATTATATACATATCGAATTTTGATCCTTTGTCCCCTTTCTCGTGGAAAACCATGACATAAAGGCCTGGATTTATATATCTATTGAGTCCACACACACACACACACACACACACACACACGCACACACACACATTTTCCTCTTACTTCAGATTAGCATCAATGTCCATCTTCCACGAACGCCGCCTGAAGATGCTGGCCAGAAAGCCCACATTCAGCTGACCCACGGTAGCTCCAGAAGCCACTGGCGTGGCCACACTAGTGATCTCAGCGACCCCAGTCGTTTTTACCCCATCCTGCTTCTGGCTTTTGGATGCCGGTTCTTCAGCCATCCACTTGAGGAACGCCTCCTGCCATTGTATGTGTTCACTGAGGTCATCACTGGCCAAGCGGCTTCTCCAGTTCCAAATACTGCGGGTTCTTTTTAAGCCATCAAAAATATAAAATATTATAAAATAAGGTGACAATATGCAGAATCTAGATCCAAAATGTCATAAGACTGATAGTGAGCTCTATTACAGGCAGGCAGGCAGACAGACACACAGACAGACACACAGACAGACAAATTCACATGAGTACCACCACCGACATGCATACAGAGCCAGACAGGCAGGGAGGCAAAGGGGCAAAGAGACTTACAGTGAGCTCCGCTCCCCGCCTGATCACCATCTCCTCTATGGTCTCCACAGCCTCCTCCGCTCTCTCCTCCAATCTCTTCAGGCGGTTGGCGATGCTGCGCAATGACCGTCGCTCCCTCTGTAACACCATGACGTCATCTTGTCGCCCTCATCTCCTATGTCAATACTATCGCACGCAGTTAATGTTCAATGGAGGGAAAATTAAATGGCCTATGGTGCTACTACCATTACCATTGCCACCACTACTGCGGCAGTTGCGCACACAATTTGCTAACGCTGTTGCCACTACTATTACTACTACTGCTGCTGCAGCTATTAATGCTGTTGCTACTGCTACTGCTACCGCTGCATCTGTTATCACAGCTGCTTTTGGTACTACTTTGCTGCAAAAACCACCACCACTACTACTACTACTACTGTTGCTGCAACTACGATTACCACTGGTGCTGCTTCTACTACTGATGCTGCTGACACTGCTGCTACTACTACTACAACTGCTGCTGTTGCTACTACTTCTGTTGCTGTTACTACTACTGCTACTATTTCTACTGCTGTTGCTGCTAATGATATTGCAGGGACAACTAATGCTGCTGCTGCAACTAAGCTGCTTATACTTTTGATGCTGCTACTATTGCTGTTGTAATTGCTGCTACTACTTCTTCTATCGCCACCACCATTACCACCGCTACATCCCCTGTTGCTACTGGTGTAGAAGACCATAATAAAATACTACTGCTATCATTACTACTCTTGGTTCCAGAACTACTACTAGTGCTTCGAGCTTCGGGCTGCAGTCACAACTTTGGGCACACTGAAGTCCTTGTCGGATCGACGGACAACAATGAAGCAACCACTGTTGCTGCTGCTCCTTCTCCACCTGGTCCTTCTACTATTGACACAATAATTCATTTGGATGGTCGTGCTGGATTCCTACTATTACCGCTGCTCCTGAAACAACCACTAACACGAATATCACCGCTCTTGCCATTACTCCTGAATTCTTGGACAACCGAATACTTACCCCTGCTCTGATGGCCTTAGAGGTGTAGACGATGTCCGTTTGAAAAGCCATGTTGGACACGGGCCCCCTCAGGCTGCCCTCCACCATGACGTCATACTTGTCCTTGTGATCCAGCTGCATGACATAGTGCAGGTTCTGGTGACGCCCTACTGACTCATTACGTACCTCCGCATCCATCGTGATGAGGTCCTGTTGAAATGATGAACGCTTTTAGCATTTTCGTCATTGTCATTGTTCTTGTAGTCATCGTCATGTTTGTCACCTTCATCTTCATCAGCGTTGTTATCATCATCCAATACAAACAGCTGTTGTCATCATCATAATCACTTTCATCATTAACGTCATCATCGTCACTATCGTCATCTTCATCAGCAAAAAAACCCACAAAAAAAACAAAAACAAGAACAACAACAAAAAACGGCATCAACTGTTTTATGACATCTGAACACTCTGTTACTGTCAGCCATGGCAACGTGATGTGCAGAAGCATTCAACGACTGTTAGAAAGAACGAAAATACAACAACAATTTTTTTTTTAAAAAGAAGGAAATAAACAAGAGAGGCAAAGCCTTCAAGGTTCACTTGCGATACACACTTTATTAAAAAAGATAAAGTGAAAATAAGATAATATATAATAAAGTTTTCAAAAACCATTAAAATGTGTTTTGTACTTGATATTATAAAGCTTCGGGAAAAAAGGGGCATACGAGCAGGTTCGAACCAAGCATGTGCAGGTCAAGAGTAAGTAGACTTACAGCACTAAAGTGCGCCTACCAATGGAGTTCAGCAATTTAATCAAACTTAAGGTGTGTGCTTTTTTCGCGTGATAAATCATTTACGGTATTCGATGTGGTAACGCCGTTTAAACCATGTTATTTTGGCATATCTCAATTACTTAAACGATTCTTTAAAGTCTGCGGCAAAGGAGATGTTGCCATTGCCTCATGCACACCGCAACTTGTAGCTGTTTTCTCCAGATCTGCGGAAGACCGCGTTCGACAAACTAAACCCATTCCATTCAATTTCTCTTTTATGTTCATTCTAGTTGATTCAGTCCTTAGTCAGGTCAGGGGCATAGCCCTTGCTACTGGTACCATGTAACCCAGTACTACCTGCCGCATGTGAAGTCTCCCAACGACGGACTAGGCGGAGGAGGAAACCTTTCCCAACGGCTGTGAAGGCGGAAGAGGATGACCAAAGGGCAGGGGGAGCTCTTATCCTTGGCTGGGAGTCCTCCTAGGAGACGGAACTTCGAAGAAAAAACCTGCACCTGCCAAGGCCGTTCTACACGTGGCAGTATCTGCACCTGTGGGACTGTAAGCGTCGGTAGGCGAGAGAGTGGGGAAGGGACTGCACAACTCCTCTTCACTAAAAAAAAAAGTCACCTGTGCTGGTCAGGCAACCAGGCTAATGTCGGAACGACGAGCTTGCCCTTCAACACCCAGCTTTCCCAAGCCCTGCGGCGATGGAGAAGTGGTAACAGGGACAGGCAGAGGATGCTGCTGGCAGTTCCAAGTCACGACTCTGCACGCAGGCGGCTGTGGGGTGATGGTCGTCCGCCGTAGACTGGGGCAGATGCGGCGCCCGTATCCTCCCACAGCGTCACAGCAGCCCTTTTTAGGGACAGCACTGGTCTCCCCACATGGGGAAGGGGAGATAAAAGGACCCCTAAACAAAGCCTGCCTCACCTAGTACCTAGCAGGAAACCGCACCTACTTGGACATCCAACACTAGCAGTCAAAAACAACAGAAGAAAGTCATGCCCTAACTCTGGATGCCTGGAATGTTCGCACCCTTTTGGACAGAGACGAGAGACCAGAAAGGCTCACAGCGCTCATTGCTAGAATGCTTGATTGCTACCACGTGGAGATAGCAGCCCTGAGCGAAACCAGGTTTGCCGGTGAAACCCAGCTGGAGGAAGCTGAAGGGGGGTACACCTTCTACTGCATTGGGAAGCCAGATGGCACCCCAAGAACATCAGGCGTGGGCTTTGCTATACAAACCAAACTTGCATGACAACTTGACAGCCTTCCACGTGGGATAAACGATAGGCTGATGACCCTGCGTCTGAAGCTGTCCGAGGATCGCTTCTCCACATTCATCAGCTGCTATGCCCCGACGATGACCAACCCTGAAGCTTTCTACAAGGAGCTCAGCCACACCATTTCAGCGGTAGACAGAAAGGACAGGCTGATCATCCTTGGGGATTTCAATGCCCGCGTCGGCGTGGACTTTTCCTTGTGGCCAAAAGTCCTGGGACAGCATGGCACTGGGAAGTGCATCTCCAACAGACTGCTTTTGCTCTTGCTCTGCGCGCAGCATGGACTGACCATCACCAACACCCTCTTGAGATGAACAACAGACTTGCACACAAGCTCCAACCAGCCAGGCAGAAACCCCCTAAGAAGCTGAACATCCACTGCCTCCCTATCACCAAGGACGTGCTGCAGAAGTAAATCCAAGCAGCTCTCCAAGAAATTCCTGTATCGACTGATGTAGAAGAGGTATCGAGCACCTTTAGAGATGCTGTGTAAACAGCAGCAGCTGACACACTCGGCTTTGTACAGAGGAGCCACAAAGACTGGTTTGACGAGAACGACTCTGGAATCTCCAAGCTCCTGAACACACTGCATATACGGCATCATGATCACATTTCCGATAAAGACTGCCAGAGGAAGAAGAACCAGTACTTGCAAACCAAACAACTCGTACAGAAGAGGCTGCCTGTTATGATGAACACCTGGTGGGAGAGAAAGTCTGAAGAGCTTCAGTCCGCTGCTGATGCTCACGACATGAAGACCTTCCATGATGGTCTCCGAGCTGTGTATGGGCCGAGAGTCACAGGATCAACCCCTGTCCGAGCCTTGGACCAGACCACCCTCCTGACAGACAAGAAAGACATCCTTGCCCGCTGGGTAGAGCACTTCAACACCCTCCTCAACAGGGACTCGTCCGTATCTGACGAGGTAACTGCAGCCCTCCCACAGCTACCAGTCAATGACTCGTTAGCTGCCCCTCCAATCAAGGCCAAGACCCGGAAGGCCCTGAAGCTGACAACGTCAGGAAAAGCACCAGGAGCGGATGGAATCCAGGCCGACATCTACAAGTATGGAGGCGAGGTGCTGACAGACAAGCTGACCGCCCTGTTCCAATCTATCTGGGAGAGAGGGGAGGTCCCCCAGGATTTCAAGGATGCTTCAATTGTCCTCATTTACAAACGGATGGGAGACAGAACATCCTGCGATAACCACCGTGGAATCTCTCTCCTCTACATCGCTGGCAATATCTTTGCCCGCATCATACTGAACAGACTGGCTGACCATGTCTCCAACACAGTCATCCCTGAAACACAGTGCAGCTTCCGCTCAGGCAGGGGAACATGTGACATGGTGTTTGCCGTACGCCAGATGCAAGAGAAGTGCCGTGAGCAGAACAAGGAGCTCCACATGGTCTTTGTAGACCTGACGAAGGCCTTCGACACAGTGAACCGCTGTGGTCTGTGGAAGATCCTTCTAAAGTTCGGCTGCTCAGAGAGCCTAATCCAGCTGATTGCATCATTCCACGATGGCATGCTGGTGAGAGTACAGGAAAATACTGACATGTCGGATCCGTTCCCTGTGGTAAATGGAGTGAAGCAGGGCTGCGTCCTGGCACCCACACTGTTCTCCATTCTCTTCTCTGCCATGCTGATTGACGCCTTCCAAGACTGTGACCAGGGCATATACATTCAGTTTCGCACAGATGGCAAACTTTTCAACTTGCGGCAACTCCACGCTAGGTCCAGGGTGTTTGAGGCACTGTTGAGAGAGTTCCTCTTCGCTGATGACTGCGGGCTTGCTGCACACACCCATGAGGACACGCAGTTCATCATGGACAGGTTCTCAACCTCCTGCAGGCGATTTGGACTCACCATCAACCTCAGAAAGACAGAGTCCATGTACCAACCAGCTAGCTCACAGAACGCCAGTGCCTCCCCCCCACCTGCAATCAAGGTCGATGACACAGAGATCAAGTCAGTCGACAAGCTTTGCTACCTGGGCAGCACCCTATGCAGCAACGGAGCCCTTGATGCAGAAGTGACGCTGCGCATCGCCAAGGCCAGCTCCGCCTTTGGCAGACTCAACGACAGGCTGTGGAACAAAAAAGGCATCAGGCTCAGCACCGAAATCAAAACCTACAGAGCTGTTGTGCTGACCACTTGTTGTACTGCTGTGAAACATGGACGACGTATCGCCGTCACATTCAACAACTTAAGCAGTTTCACCAGAGATGCCTACGAAAGATCCTTGGCATCAAGTGGCAAGATAGGGTCTCCAACCTCCAGTTCCTAGAGAGAAGCGGCCTGCCCAGCATCGAAAGCCTGCTGATCCAGTGCCAGCTATGCTGGACAGGACACGTCCGCATGACAGACAGCAGGATCCAGAAGATACTATTGTATGGCCAGCTGAAGGAAGGCCACTGCGAACTTGGAAGATCCTGCAAGCACTTCAAGGACACGTTGAAGACAAACTTCAAAGCCTGTGGCATAGACATCACTCCCTGGGAAACTGATGCCCTTGACCGTTCTCGCTGGAGGATGCTGTGCTCTAGTGGCATAAAGACGTTTTCCCTTGCAACACCTGTGGGAAGTGCTGCACAACCAGAATCGGCCTCTTCTCCCATATGAGGACACACACCGACAGATAAGCCTGCCTGCCCACTCATCCGTCGGTCCGACGGGAGACTCCACCAGCTGATTCAGTAACCACTTTAAAGTATTCAAGTGCAGTTAACACGTCGATGGTGTAGTTAGTGTCACTGTATGTCTTTTGTCCAGAATTTGTGTTTCTTTTCTTTTAATTGCAAACAAGAAAAACAAGGTATTGCCGTCTTCAAACCCAAATATCAACTGTGATTTTCTGGATCCAGATCCTCAACAAAATAAACCGTTCATGATCCGGAAATACAGCTTCTGGATTAGGAAGACTTACAACCTATGACTGTGAAGATTTTTCCACGATATTTAATCCCAAATTTGGTATTGGCAGACAAAGTATTTCAAGAGAAAATGACGATGTTAAATTTTATAACACACACACACACACACACACACACACACACACAACCGAACACAGGGTTATTACACAGACTCACATTGTTTGCACAAGTGAGTCAAAAATAGAAGAAATAGAAAGAGCGTGAAGGAGGGTGAGAGATACAGATATGAAGGGGTACAGTGAACGAACAATTCACAACAGTAAAGTCAAATTAATAACAATGCGTGTCAGTAATGGTGCATAACTATTAATCATTAACCGTACAATGCATTGTGTATTTTGAATCTTTATACAAGTAAATAGCAAACTGTTTTATAATCGTTTTCTTTGTCGATGACACCAGCAGAACAAGCTGAAATAAATTTGGGTGTGTGCAATAATTTTGTGGAATTAACTGATGTCTGAGGACTTTATAAGCAGGACAACATAGCAAAAAGTGAAATTCTGTTTCTTTATCACATATACATAAGGGACAAATAAGATCACAGGCACTGAACTCACGATAACGAAGACGAAGTAGAAAATCCCTAATCGAAACCATGTTGCGGTGTATTTTGAATGCCTATCCATTTTCATTGATCATTGTATTTATCTGCATTTAAAAAATTTCTTGGAGGGAGAGAGACAGAGATATAGAGACAGGGACAGAGAGAATGGGAATGGGAGACAAAGAGCAGAAAAATAATGGGGAGTAGAAAAGAGTAAAACGATAACTTGAGAAAACAAAGCAGGTATAAAAGGAGAAAGGAAACAAAAAGAAAAGGAGGAGGAGAACAAGAAGAAAAAGAACAAAACGATGAAGGAAAAAATAACAACGACAACAATGACAAACACGAGACTGGTATTGGACAAGAAATCAAACGACTGTTTTTCCAGACTCCTTAGTGGCCTTACGGTGGAGACGTTGGGTGTCCCCAGACCATAGGTCCAGAACAGCTTGGAGCGTCGTGAGGCCCATGTGAAGTTGGCTGTGATCTGGTTTGTCAGGGTGATGTTGTGACCTTTAACATGAAACCATTCATTATTACCCTCAGAACTAAACGGAATACAATTATGGCTTTCACGCTGAAAAGGAATGAAACAGTACAATACGACGTTCCGGACTGAAAACAGCACAAACTGAAATGGATTATCACAGCTTCCAGAATGAAATGATGATTATGATGATGATGATGATATGGATACTTATACAGCGCCTATCCTCGGTCGAAGACGCTTTACAAACACGGAAACAGTTGCACAACA
This sequence comes from Babylonia areolata, assembly GCF_041734735.1. Classification (NCBI taxonomy): domain Eukaryota; kingdom Metazoa; phylum Mollusca; class Gastropoda; order Neogastropoda; family Buccinidae; genus Babylonia; species Babylonia areolata. The sequence continues at coordinate 29,439,066 of NC_134895.1, forward strand.
GACTGCCAACCTGGGTAGAGCCGACTAACAGCTGCCATTGGGTGCTCATCATTCGTCTCATGTGTCATTCAATCAGGTTTCAGTCACACACACATATACACTCATACGGAAATAATTGTGTATGACCGTTTTGTCTATTTACACAGCCTTGCAGGCAGCCATACCCCGATTTCGGGGGTGTGCATGCTGGGTATGTACTTGTTTCCATACGCCACCGAAAGCTGGCATGGATCACAGGATCTTTAATGAATGGGGTCCAGGCACTAGCAGGCCTACATATATGTACCTGGGAGATCGGAAAAATTTCCACCCTTTAAAATCTGAAGCCGTTAAAATCGAACACGGAGTCTCACAGGTTAGACATCATTCTTATGCCGATAACACAACTTCAGAAAAGCGATACCCCTGAAAATTTGTCCTCGCTCTTACAAGAAACATCCGACTGCTTCCTGGAAGACTCTAAATAAGTTACAATTGAACGCGGACAAAACTGAAGCAATAATCATAGGAACTAAACAAAAACTCCCTTCCATCACAATTGACACAATCAAACTTGGCAGTACATCCATCCCTCCTTCCAGCCCAGGCAGGAACCTCGGCGTTGTACTTGACAACAAAATGTCTATGCAGAAATTTATCAGCCAGACCTGTCAGTCCCGCTACTGTCAATTACAGCGCATCAGTTCCATTCGGAAATATCTGTCCACTGATGCAACATCTAGACTTGTTGATTCTCTCATTCTCTCTCGACTCGACTACTGCAACTCTCTTTTGCCTGGTTTGCCTGCTTCATCCCTCCAGTCCCTCCAGCGCAAACAAAGCTCTGCTGCCCGACTCATCCTCAGAAAGAAAAGATCTGAGCACATCACTCCTCTTATACAACATCTCCATTGGCTCCCTGTCTCACACAGAATAAAGTACAGGATCTGCACTCTTTGTTATAAACGTATTCACAAATCTGCCCCTTCCTATCACTGTAGCTGCCTTCATATCTACACCACATCTCGCTCTCTACGATCGGCTTCGGATCCACTCTGTCTACGCATACCCAAACACTCCACTGTCGGCCGCCGCTCTTTCTCTGTCTCTGGACCTTGCATTTGGAATGAGTTCCCTCTTCGCTTCGTCAGGTCTCCGCACTTTGCTCTTTCAAGTCTGGCCTTAAAACCCACCTCTTCCCAAGATGGCCTCCCTTCCCTGCCCCTTCGTTTTTTTTAAATTTTGTTGCATGCGTGTGGTGTGAAAGCACTTTGATTTGTCTCTGCACAAGATTCAGCGCTATCTAAATACTGATTACTATAATTATTATTACCCTTTACCCAACAGGCGGATTTACCGAGATTCGAACCGGGGACCTTCAATGAGATTGAAAGTCCAATACTAGACCACTTTGCTATTGTGCCCGTCATGATACATACGAATGACCCCCCGAACATTATGACCAAAAAGGAACATCACGACCTTCAAATAGAAATCATACAACGTTCAGAATTTTCAGACTGAAACAGAACACCATGACCTTCAAAATCATACCATATATTATAGCCTTCAAATTCAAAAGTTATATCATTCATAACCTTATAATATTCGTAACCTTCGAAGCAGAAGCGGAGCATAGTGATTCTCAGAATGAATCATGACAAATATTTGAATTCCTGGGTATTTCCATAATCATACAACCAAAAGCAATTGCAAGGCAAGTCAAAAACAAACAAAAATTATAACTCTGGCAAACAAGCAAATACAAATGAACAAGTCAGTTTTCCTTACTAAGTAACCAAATAATAACAGAAACAACTGTATACAAATCAACATTAGAACATGTAAATTTCCCATAGTGCTTGATTATTTTCCCCAATCAATGAACGAAGTTCTGTCGAAAAGAAATACGTGTGGAAATGTTAAAGGATTTCAATGTTAACAGATTCCCTTTCTTTCTTCTTAAAAAAAAAAAAAAACCAAAAAAAAACCAAAAAAAACAAACCAATAAGCAGAAGCTTATTGAGTTCGGGTGGGTACTATAGTATGTAAACAAACTCTTTTGTCTGATGTCAATAAAGTGACACAGAAACAAATAATTAAATTCATCAGCAATATCTTTTGTGGAAAACTTTTCAGATTATTTCATTTCTGGGTAAATTGTCAAAAGCCGTTCATTAACAGGCTAATTCAATCACACAATTATTTGGTAACACTGTAAAATATACATCTTGACCAAAACAAAGTTTACACACCCTGTAATTAATACATATATTATCGTTATCTACAAAAGTCTATAACAGTCTTGCAAAAAATCATCCTTTAAACAACGTTTAACTTGCTCTTTAAACCATGTGAAATATACATCAAAATGTTGATTCAACAAGAAACTGCTTAATCTAATTTCATTCTGGGGGGTTTCAATACTTTTCAGGTATTGATTCTGATGTATGTTGGTAGTGTATGAATTGAAAAGGCGTTTGTAAACAGAAGATAATACCACTGAAGTACCTTAGTTTGTAACTATCTTAAACCAACATGCTAGCATTCTTGTTTTTACATAGACACATGGGAAATCTATCAGTTTCACCAAACACCATAAAAGATGTGGTAGACTGTCTAAGTTTAAGAACTAGTTTGTGAAAGAACTACTGTAATTTTACCACAATCAGATATACCCCCCCTCCCATATTTTACTGTTTTTGTCCAAGTACTGAAGTCTGTAAAACACGCAATAAGTAGCTTTGAAAGAAACATTAAACGCTTTTTGTTTTTATACACACACACACATACATATATATCTTTTTAACAGCTACAAAATCTATATTATGTGCTTTTTTCATATCGTTTGGGGGCCAAGTGCAATTACATCACAAACGCCTAGCAAACAGCAATGTTTCGAGGTACCAAAGGGTGTTTTGGCTGTTGCGACCTCTAAAAATAGCTGTTGCAGTATAGATTACTCCATTCAGTTGACACAAAGGGATGGCAGGTTGGTATATTAACCATGAAAGTTGGCGTGCCATGGCTGACTGACGTCACAAATTAACCCATGTAAAATGAAATGGAACAGTTTCGGAAATGCAGAATAACGCGTACTTTTGGGGATTCCCCTTGTTTTTTCACAGTTCTGAAAGAACAAGTGTGTAACATAATTCCGCTGTTTATTTATGCTCATCAGACGGTAGAAATAGTTTGCTAGTATTGCGGGCTTTCGAGGCAATGTGTAGCTTCGGAAGTTAGTTTGACGCAGTATCTTTCTTACTCAAGTCAGTAAAATAAATCCTCGATGTTTATACATCTCATCCACTGACTGACTGCTGTGTGGGTGAATAAGCGAGCTCTTGTTTAATGTTACCAGTAGGCATATTAACATATATCAATCCAAATATTTCATGTTTTTCATTAGAAATGAATATTCGCCGAACTAAAAGTTGCATGCTTGAAAGGAACAATTCCATCTGACGCAGTCCACGTTCTCGGTGTAACGTACCGAATTGCCCCTCCTCCCACCCCCCACCCCTTCCATAGGTCCCCCAGGAGACTTGTCAGTGTCCTAAATCGTCCCCTGGGGGGCTTTTCGGGAATCTGAAACATCCCACGGGGGACATTCTGGGACGTCCTCCCCATGCTGTTTCGGTCCCCAAACCTCACCCCCACCCCTGACTTCACCAATGTTTCGGCTTTGCGCGCGCGCACGCGTATGTGTGTGTGTGTGTGTGTGTGTGTGTGTGTGTGTGTGTGTGTGTGTGTGTGTAAAAATCTGTCTATTAAATTCTATAGAGTATGTGTATATAATTTATGTACACACACACACACACACACACACACACACACACACACGCCCATTTTGCTACGCCTGTAGACATGTGTGATCACAAAACGGCGGCGAAACTGTGAAAGTATGTACGTGCATGTATATGTGTTTGTGTGTATGTCATGGGAACTGGTGTGTGTGTGTGTGTGTGTGTGTGTGTGTGTGTGTGCGTGCGCGCGTGCATGTGTGCTTTTTTTTCCCAAATCAGCAGTTTTCACTTCACTCTTTCCAACCTCCCTCCGCCCACACACCCATCACTACCCTACCCCTGGTTCTCCGCACGCCTTTCATCTTCATTGTAGAGATTCCGGGAGAATGTCTACTTTCCCCCAGTTCCAGTATGTCTAAATTCCCCAGGTCTGTACCTGTTTCCTCATACACTTTTGGGTAGTGGTCAGTAGTCACCGGTCAGCAGTGGTAAGCGATCAAAGCACATGAAAAAGTACAAATATTGCATAAGAAAGAACACATAATGCAAAACAGACGTTAACATAATGCAAGCTGCATACTTTTGACAAAGAGTCAGTACTGGTCAATGAATCGTAAAACCAAGTAGATGCTAAAATGCCCACATTTTGTAGACTTTTGTATGGTGGTCAGTTGTGGTTAGTAATGGTCAGCAATGATCAGCAGTAGTCAATAGTGGCAAGTTAAGTCAAATTCTATCCAGAAGTCCCAATAGTCAATAACTGTCATAAATGATACACTCTGAATAGTCAGCAGTCAATTGTGGTCAACAGTTAGCAGTCAAAAAATTCCAAGGCGTCATATTAAAACACAAACGTGCAAAAAACCCAAAACTCAATAAACAATAAAAAAAATTAAAAAACCCGCAATCTGACCACTTTTGCGAGGTGGTCAGCGTGGTTAGTAATGGTCAAGAATGATCAGCGAAAAGTAATGGTCAGCTAATTGTCAAAATTCTGCCAAGAATTGTATAATCATCACAGAGTAGTGCAATTTGAACACAAAGGTCAGCAGTTTTCAACAGTAGTCAGGCAGTGGTCATAAAAACCCATTAAGACATCACAAGGCAAAAACGCGACAAATAACGCAATCTGAACACTATGGGGTTGTGGTCAACAGTGGTCATCAGTGGCCATAGACCTGGGGGAACACTGACCTGAAGAAACATTCACTTGGTATAGCAAAGACCTACAAAATGTAAATTTTGGGGAACATAGAGCTGGGGGAACACAGAGATGACCTACAGATTCCCCTCCTCACTGCTTCCAATACACTAGACTTGTCTATTTATTTATTTATCTAGGCCTTTCATTCATTCATTCCCTTCCGGCATATATCATTATAGAGGAGCTTCAGTGGAAGCTATCCCGCCTTTGCATTCATAAATTTGTGGTGGACGGGGAGAGGGAGAGGTGGGGGAGGGATTGGGTCAATATGGGTTAGCCCAGAACAACGCCTCCCTACCCAACCCCCGGACCGCACCAAGATGAGATTTTTCCGTAAATCTACGAAAAATATATAAATTTGAGAGACCCAAGGATCGATCGTTGCGAAAATCAAGGGGCACCTGTATGTGTGGCTGGTTCGTTTTTCGATGATCGTACTCGCGCGTAAATCCGTAGCCTCAAACGGTTTAGATTACATCAAAAAAACAACAACAAAAAAACAACAACCCCATGCCCCCAACTTAATTCAAAATGGGGCGAACTTTGGCAGGTGGTCTATACAGACGCATTCGCGCTCGTGCGCGGAGAAATACTCCCACATAAATTATTACGCAAAGATAGCCTCACGTGGGCACGTGCACACACACACGACACACACATACTGTGTCATGAACACAAGTGCACACTTACACATACACACACATTCACATTTTTACACACACTCAAATACATACACACATGTATGCATTTGCGCGCGCGCGCACACACACACACACACACACACACACTTATTGTTGCAAACCGTATGTAGAAGGAGTTTATCAAAGTTTTTGTGTGTGTGTGGGGAGGGGACGGGGACGTTTTGTTACAGATTTTCGAGGAAAGTCGGGGGGCACCGAACCAGCATGGCGTGGACGTCCCAGAACTTCCCCCAGGGGACGTTTCATGTCACTAAAGTGACCACCGGGGGACAATTTAAGACACTGACAAGTCCCCCGGGGGACGATTTGGGACACTGACAAGTCCCCCAGGGAACTACGGGAGGTGGGAACGATTTTGGACGTGACACCGGTATTTCACTTATTTTCAAACATAATATACATCCAGATTAAATTGTGTGTGTGTGTGTGTGTGTGTGTGTGTGTGTGTGTGTGTGTGAGAGAGAGAGAGAGAGAGAGAGAGAGAGAGAACATTGAACTGAAACTGTTTATTGTCATCAGCAAAAATGCTATAATGAAATGGGGTTCACTATTTCATGGGTATTGTCAAAGAAAAATAAGCATTCACACAGAACAAAAAGTACCTCAAGCACTATTTTACACATATAGACAACAGCTGCTCATCGTATTATGCATATCATTATTAATGTAAGAACAAAATAGATCAAAATAGGCTCTGACATTATATGTATCGTAACTGCTCAGCATATAAACCATCAAGGCACATTAGTAAGAAGCAAGAGTTAACATGTGTGAAGTATAAGCGTAATGTTTTCAAACTGCAATCGAAAATTTTCTAAATTCAGCAATGTATTTGGCCATGTAGCTGATTACTTCTTTATTTTGAGCTGCCAACACATCAACCAAGCTTTGTCTTCTGATAATAGCTGCATTAAACAGGTTACACTTCTGTCTAAAGGGTTCGTATGCTTCAAGTTTAAACATAAAGTGGGATTAGTCTTCAGCAGAATTTTTTTACACACTGGAAAGGCACTGTTTTCTGCTGTGCCTGCCAGGTTTTATTTGCATTCAAATCCAGAGTTCTCATTCGAAATCTGACCATTTATGTGTTATAACAAACAGATATTTTTCAGGCTGTAAATTACTTTCAAAAGAAAGAAACTAAGTATACTTTTCATTCTGTTCCATTTGAGTGTGCCAGTTTTGTTGCAATATACATATCAGTTTATGTGTTATAATCCCCTACTTCCTGACTTAACCAAACAATGCCAAACCCATTTTCAGTAAGTAGTTTCTTACACTGCCAGTTCTCGTGCTGCTGAAATAACATTGCATATACTTATCTACATGATACTGTCATAGGCAATTTCAACAGTATTAACCATTTAACCAATATTCAATTCATTTTTAAACATGTACGAATATATAAAGGGTATCTACCATTTTCGCCGCATACTATTCTGTTAGAGTGTAAAGGAACAGTTAGGAAACGCTTAATGGCAAACGCATGGACATTTGGCTATTATCGTACATCCCCCATATTTCTGCTGTATATGTTAAGATGGGTTCAACTTGAGTATCAAATAGCTTTCAAAATATCGATGGCTCATTTGAATTCTGCTTTTTCAGTGGCCTAAGGATTTCAATCGCACCTTTCTTCACTTTTCTACACATTTCTTCCCAACCTGTATTAAGACTTAACTCTGTAGTGAATGTCATTCCAAGATATTTATAACAGTTTGTCACATTTACTTCAAAATTTCCATACCACCATTTTGCATATTTTGATATGCCCACCCATTCTAAAAAAACATAACATTTGTTTTATTGAAGTTGACAGTGGTCAGCTTCCTCATTTAGAATAGTCAGCTGGTTCTGTGGACCAACAATAGTATCTGACTGAAGAATGACATCATCTGCAGACAACATAAAGAAACTTCAACAGCCTCCTGAATCATTTGTATACCATGTATGCCTCTTCCACTAATTTCTACAGCCAACTCATTAATGAAAATGAAAATAACAGGGGACTCAGTAAATACCCTTGTCTACCGCGACAAGGGCAATCAAAAATGTCAGAGTTTTCACCTTTTTCACAAACAAACGAAATTATTAAATCGTAAACTCCCCGGGGAGCTTTGTAAATTTTCCCATTGATACAATTTTTCTTCAATACATTCCACATGATATTTCGGCTGACAGAGTCAAACGCTTTCCTGAAGTCAGCAAAAATGACATATAGTTTTACATTCTGGAGAACATATTTTGGAACCTGCTCTTCTATTATCTTTTCTTCATTTTCTGTTCATTTAGTTAGTCTTTTGTTCAATATATGATTATAAAATTTGCTTAGTTAGCGTTACTCCTCTGTAATTGTCTGGATTATTTGTGTCTCCCTTTTTTGTGAACTGCCACTATTATGGACTTAGGGAAATACTCCAGTGTCAAAATAACAATAATATTGTTACCAAAAAGTCTATCATTGCTGAATATGCGTTTTTAAGCATTTCATCCACGATTTTGTCTGGAACAGCGCTTTTTCCACTTTTCAAATGTTTTATGCTATCATTAACTTCCTCTTTGGTGACTGGATTAGTAAACAGGGGTTCTTCACTGTCTTCAGCCTCTAGTCCGTTAGTTTCAACATCTTTGTGGGTAGTCTTTAAATACCTTGAAAAAATGATCGCACCACTGTTGCTGTCTGATTTCATTGTGAATTGTTACTTTCCTGTTGACAGCTTTTATTGCTGACCAAAATAGCTTAGGATTATAAACTGATTCCTTTAGTTTCCTAATATTGTTTTCATCACATTTTCTCTTTTTTATCTCTCTCCCTTCGCCCCCCCCCCCTCCCCCCCTCGACCCCTCCCCCGCGATAGGCCAGCACTGACTGCATTTCCTACAGAGCAGCAAACCGGAACTCCCTCCCCTCCCCCCCCAAATTATTATGCCAGAATCTTCAACTAGTTGAAGGCGGGCAGTTATTCAACAAGAAGAAGAAGAACATACTCTTTTCTTTCTTTAACTTAAGCTTCTTTCTGTTAGACTTTGTGTTCCTGTGATTTCGCCCTCTGAAAACTCTTCAGAAGCCGTCTAGCTACAATCTTCTTTGTTTGCATTCACCATCAAACTATTCATTGAATCTGATTTTCTTTCTCCCAACCACCCTCCCCATACAAGCCACAGGTCCATGCATAACCTTTATAAATGTTTCTATCGAACTACTAAATGCGAAATATATTTCCACGAATGACTACTTTTTAGGGGGGAGGGGGTTTGAGAAAGAGTGGTCATGAATGCTTCATGTAACTTGTAATATTTTTCTTTCATGTGTGTCACAACTTGTGACGACAGTTGGGGCGTGTGGCCCGTCTTCGTTTTTCTCCACCCTCTCCTTTCACGTTTCCTCCTCTTCCCATCCTTCAGTTCAGGTAAAATTCTCGGACTGCGCACGAGCCACGTGCATGTCACTCAGTTCACCTGAGCGAATATGAAATATTGTTGGCCAGCAACAATATTCGAGGCTTTTGCAGCCCGACTGCCGTAGTGTACGGGTCGTCTCCATTGTTGGTGGGGTAGCTACCCCGACGTCTTCGCACCATTTGAAGTGAGGGCCGCCTGTGTCCTTGGGAGCCACTTCTGTGTTTCTTCGTCTGTCTTCGTCGTCGTCGTGTCTTTGTGGTAGTCGTTAGTGTACGCTACATGTGGCAGCTCTCGCTGTGTCCTGGGTCCCGGGCCTTTCGTCTGATAACCCAGATCTTCGTCCCGCCCAGCCAGTGTCCTGTGCCCTGGGTCCCATGCTTGTGACTGGCGTCCTGGGTCTTCGCCCCCTCCTTTTCCCCGGCCGTGACTGGCGTCCTGGGTCTTCGGCCCCTCCTGCCCCGTGACTGGTGTCCTGTGTTCCGGGCCTTTTGACTTGCAGCCTGGTCCTTTGCTTGGCACTGTATGCTGAGTCCTGGCACCTAGGCCTTTGACTGGGGGCTTGTGCCTTTGGTCGGACCTGCTCAACGTGTCCGCCGAAGTTCGTTTGATGCCGTGTGTCAGTTTTTGTTTTTTCTTCTTTTTTTTCTTTTAAGAGGAAAACTTCCTGAAGCCGCCAAAGTCTAAAGCGTGAATATCTGTGTACCAGTCCTGGTTTTTGGTGGTTTGTCTTCTTGAGTGTGTGTGTGTGTGGAAAATTGCTTTCGAGAACATTTGGGAGAATCGGTAGTTTTGTATGCGACTTCTGTTTATTTCTTTTTTTATAGTTATGGTATACGGTTGCTTTTGTTGTTGTTTTTTGCAAGCATAGGCTGTGTGTCTAAGGTTGCGTGAGTGGGATAGACAGAGCGGAAGAGAATAAATTTTGTGTGGAAGAGAAATATCTGTATTCTGTGTTTGTGTTGTCAGGTGAACTGGGTTGGGTGTTAGGTTTTAAAACAGTTCTCGACCTCTTCCCTAGGGGGGTCGTGCTCTTAGAAAGGGCGCTATATAAATGTACATTATTATTATCATTATTATTATAAAAACCATTGAAAATCGCGTAAAACATATACTTTCCTATTTGAATGAATTACATTTGATTCACCCAAAACAATATGGTTTCAAGGAAAATCATTCCTGCCACACAGTGCTAACACGAATGGTTGATAAATGGCTTTTAAATATCAATAAGAGGGATTTTTTTTATATAGTTTTGATGTCGTTGATCATCCTCTTTTGAAATAAAGCAGCTATATATGGATTGTAAGAAGATACTATTCAGCTCGTTTCATATCTTTTTCAAACAAAAAACTGTTAGTCAGCATTCCTGATTCAGATTAAAAGACAATAAGGTATGGTGTACCCCAAGAGTCTATCATTGGTCCATTATTATTCTAATCATACATTAATGATCTCTATTTGTATCAAACTATGGTTTGTGGTTTATTTGCTGACGACAAATAAGTTTATATCAATCATTCACCCATAAATGTATTGAAATCAAAATTACAAGAAAGCATCAACCTATTCGTCATCAAGCATCAACCTATTCGTCCATTTCTATCTCTGGAATTAAAATTGAAGAAGTAAAATCGCACGAGGTACTCTGCATCATCATTGATAATAATCTATATTGGTATGACCATGCTGCTTATCTGTTTAGAAGTATACCTCAAACAGTATTCTATCTATGATAAACCATTTTCTTAATATCCATGCTCGTAAAAAAAATTTTTTCGGGCACATATCCAATCAACTTCAACTGGTGCCCCCCAAGGAACAGTTCTGTCACCTGTCCTGTTCATATTATACACCAGTAAACTGCGCTGGTACAGAAACACCTTTGATTAAATACTCTGATGACTCTGCCCTTGAAGATCTCTGATGACTCTGCCCTTGAATATCTTTCTAACTCTGACACTGTCAATTTTGAACAAGTTGAGATCTTTTCATCTTGGTGTAAGAAAAACTATTTAGATATAAATGTTGAAAAAACTGAAAGAAATGGTTACTGATTTCAGGAAAAGTCCGACCCCTTCCCTCATCTCTTTATCAATGGCACACAAGTCAGTTAGGGAATGCAAGTATCTAGGAACAATAATTGATTATAAACTCAGTTTCACACCCAACACCTGTCACAAAAAAGAAATGCCAGTCTCGCATTCACTGCTTGCAGAAGCTCAGAAACATTCAGGTCAATCCCAAAATGCTTCAGAGTTTTTATCACTGCTTCACTGAATCAGTTTTAACTTTATCGTTTATCTGCTGGTATGGAACTTTAAAAGTGAAGAACAAGAACATATTGAGGAAAATTGTAAATGTGTCTCGCAAAATAGTTGCTGTCAAACACGAACCTTTGAACAAGCTGTATAAATGACGGATGAAACAAAAGTCAACAAAGATCATAAGCGATGACAGCCATATACTATCAAAATACTATGAACTCTTACCTTCAGGGAAACGCTACCGATTTCCCAGACTGAAAACTCTTAGAACCCGCAACAGTTTATACCCCAGTCAATTCAGTTCTTAGATAATTGATCAATCTTAATGCACAACTATTCTTATGATAAGTCTGCACATGCACGTGTGTGTGTGTGTGTGTGTGTGTGTGCGCGCGCGCGTGCGCATGTGTACGTATGTGTGTATTTTATATTTTGTATTATATTTTAAATACTGCTAAATAGCTTGGTTTAATCGTATATACATGTCTATGTTTTAGTTTTGTATGATACTGATTTATGCATGTGTGTGGCTGTGATCATTTTATGTGATGCTTATATTAATTTTGCAATTAATTAAGCATCTTTTCTTTCGTGCATACATTTATGCTGATTTTGAATGACTGTGATCAGTGGGTGTTTATGATTGTGAGGTCCCACATCAACTTGGCATTTGAGCATTTTACTTCTTTTGTGTGTTCATACCGTGCATTGTTTGTGTAGCGTACACCACGCATGAATTTCTCTTCTTGAGATAAAAAAGTGTTCTATATCTGTAATTATCTGTAGATTGTACTCCGATAGTATGGGATTTGGCTAACGCAAACATTCTAAAACCTTTACACAGATTGTATAAACGTGCTCAAACTAGTTCTGTTAAAATCCAACTCAACCACCAATTATGATTATGAATAATTGAACATTCTTCTAATGTATCTGAGACTAGAATACAAAAAGGCTCTGTTGATGCACAAAGTAGTTACTGGAGCAGCTCCTCCTGGTACTGTAGGTAGCTTTCCAATAAACAGCAACAGACACTTTCATAAACTTTTTTTTTATCTCTTCTTTGAACTGATCTCTTTATGTCAAACCCGTTTTTCAGTTCTGGTTCATACTGTAAAAACTTGCCTTCCTTTTTGAAACGGATGAATACTAGTGTTAACTTCAGAAGTACTTTCCGAGAAAATTTGTTTGATAAAATGGAAAATATATAAATGATGTAAATCAGCCTTAATGATGATGCCATTCTTTAACAGGAAATGTTATTAAGAGCATATAGCATGCACTAAAACATTATCATTAGGGATAACCAGTTATATGTTTATGCATATATGCAAGTGTGTAAACCGTCCGTTATGGTAATCGCATTCGTCTTTTCTTTTTATATTCTCTCTCTCTCTCTCTCTCTCTCTCTCTCTCTCACTCCTACAACAAAGGAATAACAATGCACAAGATTATGACAGGAAATGCGCCATCAACACCGATTCTCTGTAAATTCATCAAGGAATCCCCCAAAACTCCATATCCCAATCCCAAGAATTGATATGTTCAAATCCTGTTTGGTTTACTCAGGTGCCACCCTATGGAACTCACTCCCAGAAACAATTAACTCATTGGAGATGTGCCGGCGCTTCGGCACCGGCGCTCCGCCCGCTCAGAATGACATGCCGTAGTGTAGGATTCGGCAGATCGCGGAATTTTTTTTTCATACACTCAGCAGTTTTCAATTAAAGGGAAACTAATCAGGCTGTCTTGAGGGATCAGACTAGGAAAAACTCAGTTATTTCCCCTTGACAGTTAACCGCGTGAAAGGATTTGTTTTCTGTACTTTTCTAGACTGGGTGAAAGGTCATCTTTTCATAACCAATATGGCGGCCAAGACAAATGTACTCCCAGTGTGAGACTGTCGGAATTGGAGGAGGATCAGACATTGAACGTGACCTCCTTGACACTGATGACGAATTCTCTGATGATTTTTCTGATGATGATGACATTCAGTTCGTACCAGATGATGATTTTGAAAGTGACGACGAAACTTTGCTGACTGACCCCTACGACGCTGAGACAGAAATCGCCAGTGACACTAGTGACTGCCATACTGCAAGACAAGATGACTTGATGACTGTAGATATTGACGACGAAGAACAAGAGCACTTGTATGAGTGGGTAAAAAATCTGACAAACTTCCCACTGGCTGCACCTTCCACTGGGACCCCAGGACTCTCACTGACTTTCCAGACACGTCCACTCCTGTTTAGGTGAGTGTGTTTACAATTTGATACTTTGCTAATTTATTTCTTGTGTAAATAATATTGATTTTTACATTTTTTAATGAATAATTTGTATATATTGATGTAAAACCACCATTTTCTGTGTGTGCACTTATTAAATTGTGTGGGTGTGTGTCTGTGCAATGGGTGTATCAGTGTATTATGCATGGGTGTGTCTGTGAGTGTGTGTTATTTATACTGTCACTCCTGAATTATTATGCATGTTTAGATAGATATATCTGCTACTGGTAACCTGGATCCCAGTACTACCTGTCACAGGGTCGAATTGCTGGTGACTAAACCAGCACCCCCACCAGTCCTCAGGAGGATGGTGAGGAGGGTGGCTAGACACCCTGGTGGAATTAAATGACCCATCAAAGGGCGCCAGCTCTGGAGAGCTACCTGCGGCCACCTAGCTAAGGGAGTAAACCCTGACAGAAAATCCGGTGTGAGGTCCCTAAGGTGGTTGGATGGCAAACTTTGTCACTTTCTGGCAGCTCCTGTGGCCGCGTTAGCACCAAAACGTAACAGCCTTGCTGTTCCTTTGGATCTGTCAGCGAGGTGGAGAGGGGGGACAACCTGCATGGGCAACAGCCTGTCTTCCATATTACATTGCCCAGGCTTATATCCGTCCATCCATCCACAAACACCTTGCACCTAAAACCTAGAGAGGACACTCCAGCTTCGCTACTAGCACTAGCGTCGGAACAACACGTGAAGCGACAGTTACTGGTTACAAGTTAGCATTCAACTGGCGTAGAGCCGACGCCAGGGGTTGCTTCTGACGGTGGGAGGGATCCTCGCGTCCCACTGGACAGCTACCGCCCGCCCAAGCTGGGCAGCCCCCAGCCAGTTAGGTGCTGTCCCGCCACGACCTGCCTTCTTCTTTGAGTGTATGAAGATTAGGAGAATATCCAACAAGCAGGTCATTAATTTCCGCACCAGACAAAAAGAAAACTTCAAGAAACGGATCAACAATGAAACTGGCCTGTTGGAATGTCTGGACAATGATGCCTGGGCTCTCCCAAGATCTGCAAGACATCAGCAACGCCAGAAAGACGACCGTCATAAACAGCGAGCTGAAGAGACTAAATGTGGACATTGCCACTCTGCAGGAAACACAGCTAGCTGACTCAGGAACACTAAAGGAGAGGGACTACACCTTCTTCTGGCATGGAAAGAGCTCTGATGCCCCAAGAGAGTACGGAGTAGGCTTTGCAGTCAGGAACAGCCTGCTGAACATGATCGAACCAGGCAGCGGCGGTTCAGAACGACTACTGACTCTCTGCCTCAACACCTCCGAAGGCTATGTCACTCTTGTCAGCGCATATGCTCCAACACTGTCCACCTCTCCAGACGCCAAGGATGAGTTCTACGAAAATCTCGCATCAACCATATGGAACATCCCCATGACAGAACAACTTGTTCTCCTGGGTGACTTCAATGCCAGAGTGGGTGCAGACAACGATTCGTGGCCCTCCTGTCTCAGTTCCTTTGGAGTGGGGAAAATGAATGAGAATGGACAGCGACTACTTGAGTTTTGCACCTGCCATGAACTGTGCATCACCAACTCCTTCTTCAAGACTAAGCCCCAACACAAAGTCTCCTGGAGGCACCCACGCTCAAAACATTGGCACCAACTGGATCTGATCCTAGTAAGACGAACTGTCATCAGAAACCTTCTCCACACTCGCTCTTACCACAGCGCAGACTGCGACACGGACCACTCTCTGGTATGCTGCAAGATCAGACTGCAACCAAAGAAGTACCACTGCTCAAAGAAACAAGGGAACTCTCGTATTGACGTCAGCAAGATGTCTCGGCCAGACCTTGTAGAACGGTTCACAGATGCCTTTGAGAGAGAATTCAATGCATTGCAGCCCAGAGACTCTGCCACAGAAAGATGGGAAACGCTACGAGACGCCATGCACCACATTGCTATGGCCACCTTTGGGAAGAAAATCGCGAAGTCCCACGACTGGTTTGAGGCCAGATCATCAGAGATGACTCCCAGTATTGAGGCCAAGCACGCTGCACTCACTGAGTACAAACGGTCACCCAGTGAGAAGAACCTGCAAATCCTCAGGGCCGCCAGGAGTAAGGTTCAGTTTAACGCCAGGCGATGTGCAAATGAGTACTGGACAGAGCTCAGTGAAGAGATACAGAATGCTGCTGAAAGAGGCAACATCCGAGTGATGTATGATGGTATCAAGAAGGCACTGGGACCAACACAGAGTAAGACTGCCCCCCTAAAATCCTCCACTGGGGAAGTAATCAACGATCCTAACCAGCAGATGGAGAGATGGGCAGAACACTACTCTGACCTCTACTCCACAGAAAACATGGTGTCCAACTCAGCCCTCGATGCCATCAAGTGCATGCCGGTCATGGAAGAACTTGACGCAGAGCCAACTGAGGACGAACTCAGCAAGGCCATTAACAGCCTGACACCAGGCAAGGCACCTGGCAGCGACAGAATTCCCCCCAGTCCTCATTAAACACTGCAAGAATACTCTTCTGCATCCTCTGCACACAGTCCTCAGTGCTGGAATGAGGGAGCTGTACCGCAGGACATGAGGGACGCCAAGATTATCACCCTCTACAAAAACAAGGGTGAAAGGAACGACTGCAACAACTACAGAGGCATCTCACTTCTCAGCATTGTAGGCAAAGTCGGGTCCTCTAAAGTCGGGTCCTCCTAATTTGCCTGCAGAAACTGGCCGAACGCGTTTACCTGGAATCACAGTGCGGTTTTCGAGCAGAGACATCCACGGTAGACATGATCTTCTCCCTTCGCCAAATCCAGGAGAAGTGCAGAGAGCAGAGGATGCCCCTGTATGTCGCATTCATTGACCTCACCAAGGCCTTTGACCTAGTCAGCAGAGACAGCCTTTTCAGGGCTCTTCGAAAGATTGGCTGCCCCCCCAAACTGCACAGCTTGGTTGAGTCCTTCCACTCCAACATGAAAGGGACAGTGCAGTTTAATGGTAACCTCTCCAAGCTCTTCGACGTAGGCAGCGGTGTCAAACAAGGCTGTGTCCTCGCCCCCACCCTATTTGGAATCTTCTTCGCCCTTCTCTTGAGACATGTGTTCAGCACAGCGCAAGAAGGGATCTACCTGCGGACCAGATGAGATGGCAGGCTCTTCAATCTAGCCCGCCTCAGAGCAAGGACAAAAGTCCGCGAAGCCCTCATCAGAGACATGCTCTTTGATGACGATGCCGCAGTTGTGACCCACACCCAGCAGGACTTGCAGTCACTAATGGACTGCTTCTCCCAGGCCTGCAAAGATTTCGGTCTGACCATCAGTCTCAAGAAGACAAATGTCCTAGGCCAAGACACGCCATCTCCACCAGCCATCACCATTGATGACTACGAGCTTGAAGCCATCCATCAATTCACCTACCTTGGGTCCACTATCACCGACAACCTCTCCCTTGACATCGAGATCGACAAGAGGATCGGGAAGGTAGCCTCACACAAAGAATGTGGACAAATCCCAAGCTGTCCACGAAGACAAGGATGGCTGTATACAACGCCTGCGTCCTCAGCACCTTGCTGTATGGCAGTGAGACGTGGACCACACATGCTCGTCAGGAGAAAAGGCTCAATACCTTCCACCTGAGAAGCCTACGGCGCATACCTGGCAACTCCTGGCAAGACAAGGTGACGAACACCTAAGTCCTGACTCGCGCTGGCCTCCCGACCATGTATACCATGCTGAGACAGCGTCGGCTGCGCTGGCTGGGCCATGTTCGCCGCATGGAAGATGGTCGCATCCCAAAAGGCATCCTTTATGGAGAGCTCGCCACGGGACAGAGAAGCATCGGCCGCCCACAGCTGAGATACAAAGACGTTTGCAAACGTGACATGAAGGCACTTGAGATCAACACGGAGTCCTGGGAGGGCCTTGCAGATGACAGATGGAGAAGCACTCTCAAGAATCAGCTACGGATTGGTGAGGACAAACTGTCAGCTGCTGCAGCAGAAAAGCGAGCTCGCAAAAACAGGGACGGCAGCCGACAGACCAGCATCAGCTTACACATATGATCGCTGCGACAGAGACTGTCTCTCTCGCATCGGTCTCTACAGTCACAGGCGACGCTGCTTGGTCCAAGCAGAGAGCCCAATTAGACATTAGGTCGGATATACTCTATCCATGGTCAGCCATGACTGAGGGAGGCCTACTATGCTGTGTAATATAATTGATGTTTATTTTGCATTTGTTTTTTTTCTTTTCTTTTTTGCCCTTTTTTTTGCAATACATGCAAAAGCTTTTCTTCATTTTTTTCTTATGACAGCATTGTCTGTTACAGAAATTCAAACGACTTTACACGCCTGAAGAGGAGATCTGCCAGACACAGGAGCAGACATGGGGAGACTGAGGCCAGGCAATCACTGGCCTGCTAACATTCCACCCACCAAGGAGCAGCAGACCAGGAAAACACAGAGAGGGTGCAAGGTGTGTTATGCCAAACACAAAGCACAAGGAACATCACGTCAAGAGGTGAAAAAAAAAAAAGCCACCACAATCATGTGCAAACAGTGTATAGTGCCCCTCTGTGCTGTTCCATGCTTCGAGGTGTTTCACACAGTCAAGGATTACAGCAAATAATAATCTAGCTGCAGCAGAAATGTGTAAATAGTTGGGGTTTTTCTTTTTTTTTCAACTGATGGATTTGTATGGTTTTTCTTTTTCTCTCTTTCCAGTGTTGTGATCTTCTATTTTATTTTATTAACAATTTGTTGTGCAACATTTGACTTCAAACTGATTCATAAGAATCAGAGAACCTTACCGTGTGAGAAAATCATCAGTGCTTATCTATTATCCTCGATAATAAAGAAATTTTCTTGTCCCCCCTCTCTCTCTCTAAAGGTGGATATTTAGGAATGGAGGAAATATGGATTTATAAGGGGATAATGATGGTGAATGTACCTATTAATATATTTTTCAACTGAACTGAGTTTCACGTTCGCATGTAAAGATCTTGCAAGCTGAGCCAAACACGCATCACTGTGTATTATGCAGAAACTGTCAAGTGCAGAAAATCAGTCTTCAGACCTGTTTATGAAACTGTCTGACTCCCAAGTACAGCCCATTGCAAGTATAGAGCGGAGATTTGAGGTCTTTCCGATGGTGCTGCTTGCTGTGAGAATGTTCATTTATTTCCACTGAAAAGGTTTCTTAGAGTTACCATAAAAACAGCAAACGATTTTATTTACAATCAGGTATCTAATTTATCTCAATTCCGCAGTAAGATGTATTCGTTATTGGTTAAAGGTAACACAAAGGAAAGATTCAAGGCTACCGAAAAAAGTTTATAACATATATGATCTAGACTCTAGCGGTAAGGTAAACTGGGTGTCAAAGGTTAGGATTAAATTAAATGAACTGGGGTTTGGTTATGTTTGTCTGCAGCAGGTAGTAGGCGACATAAGGGGATTTATTCACGTAATTCGGACAAGACTCATCGATTGTAGATGGCAAGAATGGTCATATCATGCACAAGAAAGCGATCGTTTTGGGTTTTATAACCAATTCAGTTATATGCATTCTGTTACAACTTATTTTTCAATGAAAATGGATAGGCATTTGAAATACATTACAACAAGCTTCAGATTAGGGATTTCCGACATCTTATCATATCGTCTTCATTATCGCAACTTCAGTGTCTGTGATCTTATTTGTTCCTTACGTAGATGTGCTGAAGAAACTGAACTTCACTTTGTGTTATGTTGTCTTGCTTTGGAAGACCTTAGATTTCTGTTAATTTCACTATTACACACGCCCAACTTTGTTTTGCTGATATATAAAGCATTTGAAACACAAAATGCATAATGTGGGTATATTTTTAGTTTGTACTTGTTCATTTACTGACGTGCATCATTAGTAGCATGCCTTTATTGTGAATTATTCGTTCATTGTACCCCCATAGCTGTATTCGTACCCATATATATATATATATGTGTGTGTGTGTGTGTGTGTGTCTATATATACATATATCTTTCTTCTTCCTTTTTGGTAGGGGGGGGGGGGGGGGGGGGGGGGGGGGCCGGGGGGGGGGTGCACATGAGGGCTTGTTTGTTTAATTTCTATGCCCTGAAGGCCGGGTGAAAGACGCTCATGTCCCCGTTTGTTCCACTTCCCTTATTAGATATCCAATTCTCTTTCCCAATTAGAATCCCCATCCTTCTGCACACCAGTCCAGTCAGATCTGGCGTCAGGATGGTAGTAGTGTTATGATATCGGCAGCTCTCCATTTGTCCGTCAGCACTGATGATGAAACTTCCCACCTTCTACTGACCAACCCATTCCGCCCTCCCCCCCACACCCCCACTCCCCGACCCCCTCACCCTCATACTACACTCCATTCTCATTCCCAAAGCCCCCTACCCCACCCAACCTCCCATGTCCCCACTCCTTCGCCCGCTCCTCCCAAGCTCAAGTCCAAATACCCAGTGCCCATACCTGGCGCCAGGATGGTCATGATGTCTGCAGCCCTCCAAGTGTCGGACAGGAACTGACCCTGGATACGGGCCACATTGGTGATGCTCCACGTGGACACGTGGCCGTTAGACGCCGCCAGCTTTGGCTTCCCGTGCAGGGTGTACAGCAACCCGTAATGTGGCTGGCTGGTGAGACAAAGAGACTTGAAACTACTGTTGTTATTACATATCATATAACAGTTGCAGTCTTCCTACAGTCATGTGAAACTGAGTCCCTTGAAAAAGGCTTTTTCTTTCTTTTCCTCCTCCTTCCTCTTTTAAAATTGGCAAAAAATTGGCAACAACAAAATCTGGATGACTGACTGTCCTCGATTGTGTGTGTGTGTGTGTGCTCCTTTCTCACTCTCCCTCACCGCCTCAGTCTCCCCCCTCTCTCTCTGAAAGCAAAAAACGACGGTCAACTCACCAGTAGTATCGCATGTACAATCCCTGAGAAGTGGTGAGGCCAGGGTTCTGCGCCACAGAGGAATTGGCGGATACCTCAAGGGACAGTCCCGGCATGGACATGTTGGCTTTGAGTAGCATCACTTTGAGGAAGCTGTTATCCACTCCTATTGTCTTGTTCTGCACCTGGGACAGTTTATACAGTCATAGGACTATCGAGTTTTGTTGCTTTCTGCTGTGTTCATATCGTATTGTCATATGTTGTGATTTCGGAAGATCATGGATGGGCAAGAAGAAAACACAATCCAGCTTGTACACCAGCTACAAGACCTGAAAGGAACAAAAGAATTGGGGGGATGGGGAGTGGGGGGACCCTGAAAACCTCAATCATCGTTGCAACACGGCGATCTCACCCACTCTAGTGAGACACTGTCGGGACTGGCCAGAGGGCAAAACTGATATGAAAACAGTAAAGAGGAGGACATCATCATATACACAGATAGCTCAGTCACTAAAGACCAATCCGGTTGGTGATTCACTGCGAAGCAAAACAGAAAAACAATAAGGGAAGAGAATGCCACGTACAAAGTCACAGCCTCCAGCCTGACAATGGAAGAAGCTGTGACACATGCTCTCCAGTGGCCATTATCTATACATACGCCTGGAAACCAACATGCCATGATTCTAACGAACTCAATGAACCTCATACAAAAAACTGAAAGTGGAATGGAAAGCCCAGAGTGGCATGAGCCAGTGCACAACTTTCAGATTCATAAACTTACATGGTCATACTGCCCAGGTGTTCAGGGAAATGAGCGAGCTGACAGGTTTGCTGGTAATGCAACAACAACAGTCTACATCTAGAAAAATCGGAAATCTTTAGAAAAGTCAAGTGTACAAACAAACAATTTTTTTTTTTTAAAGAACAGGTATAAGGCCATCACACCATCGATGGCCTCATAGAAAGAAGGGTAGAGAGAGGGAGCGGCCGTAAATCTAGCATGAAAGGTAGAGCACGATCCTGGCATTAGAGATCTTTTTCCACTCATCGTGCGGCAAATCAGTGGCATCATGTATGTTTGTGTGTGTGTGTGTGTGTGCGAGCGCGCGCGCACGCGCACGCGCACGAGTGTGCAAGTGTATGTATGTGTCGTGATAGTTCTGTGCGTGTGCAAGCGCATACATGTGTGTATTTGCGTATGTTTGTGAGTGTGTGGGAGGGGGTGATTGGGTGGGAGGGGTGTGTGTGTTTGCGTTGTGGGGGCGACGATTTGTGTGGTGTGTGCATGTGTGTGTGTGTGTGTGTGTGTGTGTGTGTGTGTGTGTGTGTAGAGGATGGGGTGTGTACGTATGCATGTCTGTATTGTTCGAGCTACGGAATGTGTGTGTGTGTGTGTGTGTGTGTGTGTGTACGTCGGGGGTTGGGAGGGGATGGGTGTGTGTGTGTGTGTGTGTGTGTGTGTGTGTGTAGAGGATGGGGTGTGTACGTATGCATGTCTGTATTGTTCGAGCTACGGAATGTGTGTGTGTGTGTGTGTGTGTGTGTGTGTGTGTGTGTGTGTGTTCCGTGGAAACTGCAATACGTAGGAATGTGCGTGTGGGTGCAGGGTAATGTGGGAGATTGTGTGTGTGTGTGTGTGTGTGTGTGTTCATGTGTCAGGACTCGTGTGCTTTTATGTGTAGTGGGGCCTGTGCACATTTGTGCGTTCGTATCTGTAAAACTGCATGTTTGCTGTATATCTGTTGTGTGTGTGTGTGTGTGTGTGTGTGTGTGTGTGTTTATTTACATTTATTTGCTTATTTGTTTTTTTATCTTTTATCTTTATTGTCTTTTTTATCTTATATTTCTTTCTTTTGTCTTTTGCCGCATTTTATTTCATTCATTATTTATCTGCTTACTTTTTTATGTTATCCATTTATCTATTTATTTATTCATTAATTCAATGAAGAATCCATTTATTTGTTTATGCACTTTTTTTTCCCCAAAAGCCTAAGTGTGTTGGGTTACGCTGCTGGTCAGGCATCTGCTTAGCAGATGTGGTGTAGCGTATGTGGATTTGTCCGAACGCAGTGGCGCCTCCTGGAGTAACTGAATTGTGATTTTGGGTCTTTGTTTTATTTATATAATTTTGGACTCACTTGTGCAAACAAAGTGAGTTTATGTTATAACCCGATGTTCGGTTATCTGTGTGTCCATGTGTGTGTGTGTGTGTGTGTGTGTGTCCCTGGTAAACGTTAACGAATTCATTTTCTCTGAAAATACTTTGTCTGACAATACCAAATTTGGATTAAACATAGTAGGAAAAAAATCTTCGCAGACATACGAATAACAGGCTGTAAGTCTTCCGAATTAAGCTCGTATTGTCGGTTCATTAATTAAGGGTTTATTTTGATCCCGATCCCAAAATTCCATGATCCCGCTTCGAAGTTTCTACAATGTAGGCTATTTTGGGGAAGATGGCGCGACATTGTTTTTCTTGTTCACAATTAAAAGGAAAGAAATACAAATTCAGAAGACATACAGTGACGTTTGAATACTGCATATGAATATTATAAAGTGGATACTGAATTTAATCGGAATGAACATAAAAGAAAAATTGAATCAAACATTTCTTTCAGTTTCGGTCAGCCTGTTGCTGACTGGTGTGTTGCGGTGTGCCTGAGGCAATGTCAATGTCTCCTTTACCGCCAAATGTAAAAGAATTTTTTTAATAATCAAGATATATCAAAAAGATTATTTACATGGTGTTATTACATGGGTACTGAATTAACTGGAATGAACGTAAAAGAGAAAATGTAAATTGATCGTTCTTTTCAGTTTCAGGTAGCCTGGAGTGCCCGGTGGATAACGTCAAGCAGCAGGAACGAACAGCTCAGTAATGAAATAATATTTTTCAACTACTATGAATTTTTGTTTTTCGATAAGTTAAAAAAAAGTTTTTATCTGTTTTTGGTGACGTTAAATCGGAGTTTTTGTGCAGTGTATTCAGTAGGAGAGTGCTGTAGGTCCATTCGTGCGTCGAACTGTATTCATGGCTAGTGTTGTGAAACACGGTGTAGCAGACGTCTTTCACCTCGGGACTGTTGTCCCAAGGGGTGGTCACTCAGGGCTGCAAGGTCTTGCAGATCAACCGCTGACTGACTGACAAGTCACGACTTAGGAAGGCTCTTCAACAACACCTACTACTACGACACCCCAACTACAACGACAGTCCTCATCAACACCTGCGTGGGCTACGAAACTCCCCTGTCACGCCAACTAACCACCACCGGGCCACACAGCTGACAGAGCGACGCTCACACAGTAGGAGGAGGACTGAGCTGAGCTGGTGTAACAGACCAAATCTTACCCTGGCCAGAGTTTACCCCCTCCAGGAACTGGCCTAGGCCAGAGTTTATCCCCGTACGAACTGGCCTGGGTTACATCTTACCCAGGGTATAGTTTGGCCTTGGCCAGTTTATATCCTCTGGGCCATTTCTTATCCCCTCTCTTTTTCTCTGAAATACACTGATATTTGAAAAGTGCCAAGATTAACATCATTAGAATGAGGGGTATGTGAACTGCGATGAATATATTTCACACAATATTTATTACCAATGGACTTTTATTCAAAACTGGAAAGTAATCAATGAACTTGTTGCTTGGATAAAACTGTTGTCTTATTTGCAATTAAAATTTTCGATATGGAACACATGTTTTAATTAATATTATCTTTGAACATGACGTTCAGTCACTCTGATGTACAGTGATTGCTTTTGATGAATTATGCTTAGTTATCTTGAGTTGGAAACAGAAAGAGGGAGACATAGTGGCACATCATGAGAGTTGCGGTTATGCAAGGTTTGTAATATGGCTGTGATTGGGGATGAGTTATATTTCATAATGGAATGCACAAAGTATAACGACTTCCGATACAAGCGTGTGCATGAAAAATATTTGTCTCCGAAGTCGGTTTTTATTTTTGTTTTTTGTTTGTTTGTTTTTTATTCATTGGAAGCAGATGGAATTTGTTAGCTATAAGTACGTCTATCACATTTGCACATCCAAATGCTGATTGTTATTTGAAACATATTTGCGTTTTCTTATTAAGTTATAGTGTTGAGTATTTGAATGTCTTCTTTTGGGCGTAAAAGTATCAGCAGTCCTCCATAAGCAACTGGAGTGAAAGGATGAATAAAACTTTAAACTATATTTTTTTAGATAATGAACATGGAAGAAAGAAGAAACTGAGAAGAGAAACAAGAAAGAAAAAGAGGGTATTGAATAAAGGTATCTCCACAAAAAAATCAAAGAGCAAGAACAGAGACAAAGAACACACACACACACACACACACACACACACACACACACACACACACACACACACACACACTCCCTTTATTGTTGTGTTTATGAATCTTTCATTCACGGTTTTCATGACATTTGATTCTGATTCTGATTCTGATTCACACACACACACACACACACACACATGCGCGCGCGCGCGCGCGCGCACGCACGCACGCACGTACACACACACACACGCGCGCGCGTGCGCGCGCTCCTTGAAATGATGGTTTAGCGGTTTATTTTGCAGATAATTTGGGGGGTCAGCTTTATGTTCCCCTTGGTCTATGTTCCCCAGAATTTTCCTTCAGCCAGCTACAAGTTCTTACAAGACTATATTCCCCCAGGTCTATGTTCCCCTAAATTTACGTTTTCTGGGTGTTTGTTCCCCCAGGTCTTTGTTCTCCCACTCTATATTCCCCGAGGTCGATGTTTCCCCCCAAAAAACGTTTTTGGTAGGTCTATGTTCCCCCAGGTCTATATTACTCCAGGCCTATGTTCCCCCAGGTCTGTATCCCCCAGGTCTATGTTCCCCTAAACATATGTTTGTTTCATCATACACTTTTGGTGCTTGTCAGCAGTGGTCAGCAATAGTCAATGGTCAGCAGTCAGAAGTGGTCAGCGTGTTCAGTGGTGGTCAGTGGTCCATAGTGGTCGGCGGTGGTCACCAGTCAGTTGGGGACAGTGGTGGTCTGTGGCGGTCAGTAGTGGTCAGTCATACTCACCGGTAGTCAGTAGTATGTAGTGGTCAGTGGTCGTCAACAGTGGTCAGTGATCTGTAGTGGTCAGAGATGGTCAGCCGTGGTCAGTAGTTGTCCGCGGTTAGTAGTGTCAATGGTGGTCAGTAGTGGTCGGTATATAGTGGTCTGTGGTTCTCAGCGGTGGTAAGTGGTGGTCAGTGGTGCTCTGTGATTGTGGTCAGCAGTAGTCAGTGATAGTCAGCGGTCAGCAGTGGTCAGTAATGGGCAACGGTGGTTATTAGTGGACAGTGATGTCAGTGGTTAGCAGATGTCAGTGGTCAGTGCTGGTCAGCAGTGGTCAGTGCTGGGCAGCGGTGGTCAGTGGTCAGAAGTGGTCAGTGGTCAGAAGCAGTCAGCAGTGGTCAGTAGTATCAGAGGTCAATAGTCATAAGTGGTCAGTGCTTGGTTCTGGTCAGTCAACGGTTATCGGTTGTAAGTGATCAGCATTGCTAGTGGTCAGTGGTGGTCAGCTGTCAGCAGGGGTCTATGCTGCTCAGCAGTGGTCAGTGGTGGTCAGCATTAGACAGTGGTCATTGGATGTTATCGATGGTCAGTGGTCAATAATGGTTAGCAGTCAGTATATGGTGGCAAGCAGTGGTCAGTAGTGGTCAGCAGTTAGTGGTGATTAGTAGTCAACAATCAGTGGTGGGCAGCAATGGATAGCGGTCAGCAGTGGTCAGTAGTAGTCAGTGGACTGTAGTGGTCAGTAGTGGTAAGTGGTGGTCACTGGGAAGTGGTTGTCAGTGATCAGCAGTGGTCAGCAATGGTCAACGGTCAGTGGTGGTCAGCGGTCAACAGTGGTCAGTATACAGTTAATATATATATATATATATATATATATATATATATATATATATATATATATATATAAACCCAGGACGTCTTGATAATGCACAAAATGTGACAACTCAACGCAGTCTGAAGAATTTGACGTAGTGGTCAGCAGTAGTCAGCAGTGGCAAGTAATGGTCAGTAATGGCCAACAGTATAGTGAAATCCTGCTAAAACGTTGCAATGTTGCATACAATGTGATGCAAGGTGAACTCTGATAGTGGTCAGTAGTGGTCTTCAAATACATAATGTACAAATGCGACAACATAATGCAGTCTGAGCATTCTTGAACTGTGGTCAACCATGGTCAGCTGTGGGGGAACATAGACCAGGGGGAACTTAGACCTAGGGGAATATAGACCTGGGAGAACTTAGATCTGGGGAAACATAGACATGCTCCCCTGCACTGCACGCCAACTTGGTCACTGTTAACCTCTCTGATGTTGTCTGAAAGTGAGCATGATGTGAGCGGGCGTGGTATGGCACGTGGAGGACATATGTGTGTGGGTGGGTGGGGGTGGCGGTGTATGTGTGTTTGTCTGTGTGTGTGAACATGGACGGTAAGGTCAAGAACAGGATCGCCGAAGCCAGCGCCGCCTTTGGGAGACTCCGTGAGAACGTCTGGGAGCGGAGAGGTCTCAGCTCTACCACTAAGCTGAAGGTCTACTGTGCAGTGATCCTTACGACCCTCCAGCGAGACCTGGACTGTCTACAGCAGACACACCAAACATCTCAACCTGAGCTGTCTCTGCAGACTCCTCCACATCCGGTGGCAGGACAAAGTCCCCAACACGGAAGTCCTGGAACGAGCTGGCCTCTGCAGCGTGTAAACCCTTCTGCATAATGTCCAAGCCAAGTGGGCTGGACATGTGATCAGAATGTCAGACAGCCGACTGTCTAATCAGCTGCTGTGTCAGGGCAAGCGCTCAGTTGGAGGACAGAAGAAACGCTACCAAGACTGCTTCAAAGTGTCCCCCAAAAGTCCTGGGCGTCAACATCAACACATGGGAGACACTTGCTCTGGACCGTCCAGCTTGGCAACATAATCACCACAGAAGCTGTGCAGCTGAAGCCAGGCGCATCACCGAAGCGCACCGAAAGCGTGCTGTGTGTAAGGCTCGAGCAGCATCCACTGCCACAACAGCACCCACTCAATTGTGTCCCACATGTGGGCGAGACTTCAAGGCCTGGATTGGCCTCACCAGTCACCTCTGGACCCACAGCCACCGATCTTCCATCTGACTCTTGAAGCCATGGTCATCTTCGAATCCGAAGGACGAACATCATCACATCACTTTTTTGCATTAATTGCGAAGTGGCTTGAGAGTTGGAAGGAGTTATATAAATTCCCATTATCATCATCATCATCATTAATGTAAATGTGATACAGACTGGTTGGGTGAGCGAAGTGTACACAGGGGGTATATTCCAGCCAGGAGGGGTAAGAAATGGCCTCGGCTGGTTCTTACCCGGGGTAAGAACCAGCCAGGGATAGGTTTTGGCCTGTTACACCGGTACCTACACGGTCTAACAGTGTCATCTTTATGGCATTAAATCATCTTGTTCGAGTACCAATGATGATAAGCAATATCCTATTTTGTTTTGATTCTCAATCAGTTTAAAAAAAGTTTGCTCCTTTTTGAGAATAGTCAGAGAGAAGATTTATTGTTTTAAATTGGGTATTTATTACACTCCCCTATTTAAGAGAGGTGCAAATGTTCACTTCTTTTTTTTTTATTGGATACCATCCCATACTGGATTCCTTTATAACGAACGAGCAGACAGAGCAGCAAATAGGGGAGCAAAGAATTTTACAAGTAGTATAAAAGTATGTTGCCCATTGTCATACAAGGAAGTAATATACTAGAAAGCGACTTTTATAGGTGCTTTCATTCAGGTCTAAAACCTTGTCAGTAGGCTCTCAGACTTTAGTCCGATCCGCAGACCAATTCTAAGGTTTAAATTTTAATTATTAGACTATTATCTGATTCATTACCGACTAAATGTTTATCTAAAGTCAGGTGCATATGCTTCAGTACTGTGACAAATAAGCATATAATTTTTTTACTGTGAATTGATGTGAAGCGTTACCTCCACAAAAGTGTGTCATCACAAGTGACTGAGAACGTTGATATTTTTTACTTTTTCCATTCATTATCAGTTTTTCGCTTTTTTGATTAACAACTTCTCCTTCAGGAAATCCATAAAGTAATTTTCTGTAATTGTATTTAGATAGGTGTTTCAAATTTTACCCCCTCCCCCATATACCCGGTTTCCCCCAACTCACCATGCATCCGCATCCCCCTCCACTTCTAAATAATAATACTCAAATGTATACATTAATACTCTAATGGAATGTCTTCAATCACCGACATGTGTGACGGGACATTAAACAAAATTACCTCTCCTGTTGTAGACTGAGTTGTGCAGATCTAAATATGTTGCGTGTGCCTGAGGCAATGTCAACATCTCTTTTCCGCCGAATTAAAAAAATGTCTTAAATAATCGAAATATGTCAAGAAAACATGATTTAAATGATGTTATTACCTGAAATACAATAACATATTCATCGCGTTAAAAACAACAACATATCTTTAGATATTGAATTTGGTCTCGTGACATCAGATGTGTCATCGTGCTGGGGATAAGACTGCTTGTTTTCGTACAGAATGTCCTTGGTTCGATCTCACTAGCTTGCCTGTTTTGTTTTTTTCCTCAAAGCTTATTAATATCTAATACAGGATCCATTTTTACGATTAACTTTTTTTTTCTTTCCTTTACTGGATACAGCATGTGTCACAAGTGAGTCTTGAAGGCCTTGCCTCTTTTGTTAAATTATTGTTCTGCTTTTATACATTCATATTGCATAGAGCACAGACATTTTGATCGGTGCACAATGCTCACAAATTCCTGCCTGCAGCACACGTGTACAAATGACACAGTTCCGCTGTGCTGCATCGTATTGTGTTATGCTATGTTGTGTTTGTTGCGCTGCATTATCATGTTGCGTCGCGTCGCACTGCGCTGCAGTGTGATGTGTCATGCAATCAGTTTACATTTAAAGCATACACCCCTCCCCTTTCAAATACATGCACACACGCACAAGCACAGCTCCTGTTTGACCCAGTCACCACTCTCCACTCCTCTCCTCCTCCCCCACAACCCAGCCCATCCTCGATCCCCACTGTTGCCCCACCCCACTCCACCCCTCCCTACCTACCTCTAGAATCATGGAGTGCATCACGTCAGGTCCCACAGAGAGAACGGAGGATAGCAGGTGGTGCACGTCGGTCCCCCCTGAAGCTCCCTTAAGCCTCGGAGTCCCTGGAGCGTCCAGGGAAGTGGAAAGGTCCAGAGAGTAGCGAAGCCCGAACTCCGGCACACGTACCCTGCCCTGTATAGCCTTGCTCTCAGGGCTGACCTTCACTGACACCTCCAGCTGTCGCTTCAACTTGTCACCTGCGCTCAGCCATGTGCATACACGAGTACATGCCTTGCAGGCATGTTGCATTTTTGTTGTTGTTGTTGTTGTTATATAATAATCTACTGGTTTGTAGTTTGGATGTGTGAGCAGGTGTGGGTAAGGTGATATGCGGGTAAGCAAGTGGGTAGTTTGATTGCTTTGTTTTGGTTGGTAAATTGAATAATTCATTGATATAATGTTCTATTGCCTTTTTTGTCTTTTTAATGTCACACATACATATAATACAAATCTATCGCGCGCGCACACACACACACACACACACACACACACACACACACACACACACACACAATCATGCATACTTCCGCATATCTCACACAAACGTCTTCAATTTCATGTTGAAGTATTGATATAGAGAGTGATATATGTGGAGTGATGGTCTAGAGGTAACGCGTCCGCATAGGCAGCAAGAGAATCTGAGCACGCTGGTTCGAATCACGGCTCAGCCACTGATATTTTCTCCCCCTCCACTAGATCTTGAGTGGTGGTCTGGACACTAGTCATTTGGATGAGACGATAAACCGAGGTCACGTGTGCAGCATGCACTTAGTGCACATAAAAGAACCCACAGCAACAAAAGGGTTGTTCCTGGCAAAATTCTGTAGAAAAATCTAATTCGATAGGAAAAACAAATAAAAGTGCATGCAGGAAAATATACAAAAAAATGGGTGGCGCTGTAGTGTAGCGACGAGCTCTCCCTGGGGAGAGCAGCCCGAATTTCACACGGAGAAATCTGTTGTGATAAAAAATACAAAAAAATGGGTGGCGCTGTAGTGTAGTGACGCATTCTCCCTGGGAAGAGCAGCCCAAATTTCACACAGAGAAATCTGTTGTTGTTGCGCTGCATTATCATGTTGCGTCGCGTCGCATTGCACTGCTGTTGTGGCAGTGGATGCTGCTCGAGCCTTACACACAGCACGCTTTCGGTGCGCTTCGGTGATGCGCCTGGCTTCAGCTGCACAGCTTCTGTGGTGATTATGTTGCCAAGCTGGACGGTCCAGAGCAAGTGTCTCCCATGTGTTGATGTTGACGCCCAGGACTTTTGGGGGACACTTTGAAGCAGTCTTGGTAGCGTTTCTTCTGTCCTCCAACTGTCTCCACTCCTCTCCTCCTCCCCCACAACCCAGCCCATCCTCGATCCCCACTGTTGCCCCACCCCACTCCACCCCTCCCTACCTACCTCTAGAATCATGGAGTGCATCACGTCAGGTCCAACAGAGAGAACGGAGGATAGCAGGTGGTGCACGTCGGTCCCCCCTGAAGCTCCCTTAAGCCTCGGAGTCCCTGGAGCGTCCAGGGAAGTTGAAAGGTCCAGAGATTTCTCTGTGTGAAATTCGGGCTGCTCTCCCCAGGGAGAGCGCGTCCTACACAACAGCGCCACCCTTTTTTTTTTTTTTCTTTTTTTTCTCCTATCGAAGTGGATTTTTCTACAGAATTTTGCTAGGAACAACCCTTTTGTTGCCGTGGGCTCTTTTACGTGCGCTAAGTGCATGCTGCACACGGGACCTAGGTTTATCGTCTCATCCGAATGACTAGCGTCCAGACCACCACTCAAGGTCTAGTGGAGGGGGAGAAAATATTGGCGGCCGAGCCGTGATTCGAACCAGCGCGCTCAGATTCTCTCGCTTCCTAGGTGGACGCGTTACCTCTAGGCCATCACTCCACAATACAAATACAAATATAGTTGCATGTGACCTGTAGTGAAAAACAAAAGAAAAAGACAGCTGGAGCGGTAACAATGATAAAAACACAACAAGACGAAAAGAAAAAGAAAGATGGGAATGAACTGATTCAAAAGAAAACAAAACAAAAGCAAGAAAGAAGAAAAAAGGTTTGATATAGAAAAAAATTAAAAGGAAGAACAAATGAACTGACGAGAAGATAAGTAAAAAAAGAAAGGGAATGAGCGAAAATATGCAGAAACGAAAAAAGAAAGAAAAAAATAGGGAAAGAAAGGAAGAACAAAAAAGAAAACAGACAAGAAAATGAACGCAAGAAAAGACAGAAGGATAGAAAGAACCACTAAACAAATAAATGAATGAAAAAATGAATTACTGGATACGAGGAAGGAAGAATAGGAGGAAGGAGGGAAGGAAGGAATAAATCACCTGCTGCGGAGAAGTTAGCACCGAAGTCAATCAGAGGACTGGACTGGTCTTTCATCTGTTCTTGTTTCAGAAGAAATGCTGCAGTGTACTCCTTCAGTGACCTGCGGACAGCAAGGTTGTTGTTATGTTCATGTTGGTGGTGGTGGTGGTGGTAATAGTAGTGGTGGTAATTGTGTTTTTTTTTTTGTTTTTTTTTTGTTTTTGTTTTTTTTGTATTTGTTGTTGTTGCTGGTGGTGTTTATTAGTTGTTTTGTTTGTTCTTTGTATTCATTTGTTTGGTTTGTTTTCATCTTGTCTGTATTTTTGCTTTTTTACTTTATTCGCTTTGACTTGATTTGATTTGACCTACTGGGGAAAATAAAATAAATGCCAAATAAAAGAAACATACAACAAATAGTCCTCCAGACCCCTCCCACAATGTCTCTCTGCACCTATGCTGCAAAGTATTTTGCTTTATGTTTCTTATCCTGTTTACAATTATCTTTTAGCTGCCCCATTCTCATTGTCGTTCCACTAGTATTATCTCCTACCATGTTTCCCTGAAACACTAACAGACCAAGGCCCGCCTGCCGCAGTCTCAATTCCAGCAGTCAACAGGGAGTTACCAATGTTATGTTACCATTAGGCCAAACACCAGAGGAGACCTTGCACTGCTGAGAAAGCTAAGTTTAACTTTTATTCATAAAAACGTTTCACATTTAGGCTTGTGAAAAGATTTAAAATAAGTGACAGCTTTTTGTGCCTTTTTTCTGTACTACTGTAGCTGCTGCTGTTACTGCTGCTGCAACCAGATATCACGAACCGCTATAGTATGGCTTTATTACTCACAATGCTTTAATAATAGCCCCTTAAACGCTGACTAGTAACGTCCTTACTGGCTCCTTCATTTACCCACAGAGCCCTTGGCTCTTGGTCCCCTTACTGATCTACGCACTGGCTAGTGACTTCCAGATACCATGACCCCTATACTTCCCCCTCATTTAGCCATAGTCCTTAAGGCATATAGACCCGTTACTTGTCCACATGCTGGCTGATGTCCATTTACAGGGGTCCCCATATCCCCATACTTCCCTCTCGACACCTTCATTTACCCACAGTGTTCTGAACATAGTGATGATGGAGTCTCCCATAGGTCCGACGGATGAGTAGGCAGGCAGGCTTATCTGTTGGTGTGTGTCCTCATATGGGAGACGAGCCCGATTCTGGATGCGCAGCACTTCCCACAGGTGTTGCAAGGGAAAACGTCTCCAGAAGTTGGCCCTGCTTCCTTCGCTCACGCTTCTCTTTAATGACCAGCGTTCTCTTGTTTTCAAACGTCTTTATGCCACTAGAGCACAGCATCCTCCAGCGAGAGTGGTCAAGGGCATCAGTTTCCCAAGAAGCGATTTCTATGTCACAGGCTTTGAGGTTTGTCTTCAAGGTGTCCTTGAAGCGCTTGCAGGGTCTTCCAAGTTCACAGTTGCCTTCCTTCAGCTGGCCATACAAAAGGATCTTCGGGATCCTGCTGTCTGTCATGTGGACAACGTGTCCTGTCCAGCGTAGCTCGCACTGCATCAGCAGTCTAGGACCTGCAGGCTGGAGACCCTGTCTTGCCACTTTATGCCAAGGATCTTTCGTGGGCATCACTGGTGAAACTGCTCAAGTTGTTGAATGTGACGGCGATACATCGTCCGTGTTTCACAGCAGTACAACAAGGTGGTCAGCACAACAGCTCTGCAGGTTTTGATTTTGGTGCTGAGCCTGATGCCTTTGTTGTTCCACAGTCTGTTGTCAAGTCTGCAAAAGGCGGAGCTGGCCTTGGCGATGCGCAGCGTCACTTCTGCATCAAGGGCTCCGTTGCTGCATAGGGTGCTGCCCAGGTAGCAAAACTTGTCAACTGACTTAATCTCTGTGTCATCGATCTTGATTGCAGGTGGGGGGGGGGAGGCACTGGCGTTCTGTGAGCTAGCTGGTTGGTACATGGGCTCGGTCTTGCTGAGGCTGATGGTCAGTCCAAAGCGCCTGCAGGAGGTTGAGAACCTGTCCATAATGAACTGCATGTCTTCATGGGTGTGTGCAGCAAGTGCGCAGTCATCAGTGAAGAGGAACTCTCTCAACAGTGCCTCAAATACCGTGGACCTGGCATGGAGTCACCACAAGTTGAAAAGATTGCCATCTGTGTGGAACTGAATGTAGATGCCCTGGTCACAGTCTTGGAAGGTGTCAATCAGCATTGCAGAGAAGAGAATGGCGAACAGTGTGGGTGCCAGGACGCAGCCCTGCTTCACTCCATTTACCACAGGGAACGGATCCAACATGTCAGTATTTTCCTGTACTCTCACCTGCATGCCATCGTGGAATGACGCGATCAGCTGGATTAGGCTCTCTGGGCAGCCGAACTTCACAGACCACAGCGGTTCACTGTGTCAAAGGCCTTAGTCAGGTCTACAAAGACCATGTGGAGCTCCTTGTTCTGCTCATGGCACTTCTCTTGCATCTGGCATATGGCAAACACCATGTCACAAGTTCCCCTGCCTGAGCGGAAGCCGCACTGAGCTTCAGGGATGACTGTGTTGGAGAGATGGTCAACCAGTCTGTTCAGTTTGATGCGGGCGAAGATCTTGCCGGCAATGCAGAAGAGAGAGATTCCACGGTGTTGTCGCAGGATGTTTTGTCTCCCTTCCGTTTGTAAATGTGGACAATTGAAGCATCCCTGAATTCCTGGGGGACCTCCCCTCTCTCCCAGATAGACTGGAACAGGGCGGTCAGCTTGTCTGTCAGCACCTCGCTTCCATACATGTAGATGTCGGCCTGGATTCCATCCGCTCCTGGTGCTTTTCCTGACGTTGTCAGCTTCAGGGCCTTCTGGGTCTCGACCTTGGTGGGAGGGGCAGCTAGCGGGTCACTGACTGGTAGCTGTGGGAGGGCTGCAATTACATCGTCAGATACGGACGAGTCCCTGTTGAGGAGGGTGTTGAAGTGCTCTGCCCAGCGGGCAAGGATGTCTTTCTTGTCTGTCAGGAGGGTGGTCTGGTCCAAGGCTCGGACAGGGGTTGATCCTGTGACTCTCGGCCCATACACAGCTCGGAGACCATCATGGAAGGTCTTCATGTCATGAGCATCAGCAGCGGACTGAAGCTCTTCAGACTTTCTCTCCCACCAGGTGTTCTTCATCTCACGCAGCGTCTTCTGTACAAGTTGCTTGGTTTGCAAGAACTGGTTCTCCTTCCTCTGGCAGTCTTTGTCAGAAATGTGATCCTCATGCCGTATATGCAGTGTGTTCAGGAGCTTGGAGATTCCAGAGTCGTTCTCGTCAAACCAGTCTTTGTGGCTCCTCTGCACAAAGCCGAGTGTGTCAGCTGCTGCTGTGTACACAGCATCTCTAAAGATGCTCCATACTTCTTCCACATCAGTAGATGCTGGAATGTCTTGGAGAGCTGCTTGGATTTGCTGCTGCAGCACGTCCTTGGTGATAGGGAGGCAGTGGATGTTCAGCTTCCTAGGGGGTTTCTGCCTGGCTGGTTGGAGCTTGCGTGCAAGTCTGATGTTCATCTTGCTGCATACCAGGCGATGGTCCGACCAACAGACTCATGCAGCGTGTAATGGAAACATCATCTCTGATGAGTCAATGCCTCATAGTTCAGCATGTGCCATTGCTTGGAGCGGGGGTGCATCCATGTGTTCTTGTACTTGTCCGCTTGCTGGAAGAGGGTGTTGGTGATGGTCAGTCCATGCTGCGTGCAGAGCGAGAGCAGAAGCAGTCTGTTGGAGTTGCACTTGCCAGTGCTGTGCTGTCCTAGGACTTTTGGCCACGAGGAGAAGTCCACGCCGACGCGGGCACTGAAATCCCCAAGGATGATCAGCCTGTCCTTTCTGTCTACCGCTGAAATGGTGCGGCTGAACTCCTTGTAGAAAGCTTCTTTGATGTCATCAGGGTTGGTCATCGTTGAGGCATAGCTGCTGATGAATGTGGAAAAGCGATCCTTGGACAGCTTCAGACGCAGGGTCATCAGCCTATTGTTTAGCCCACGTGGAAGGCTGTCAAGCTGTTGTGCAAGTTTTGTTCATATGGCAAAGCCCACACTTGAGGTTCTTGGGATGCCATCTAGCTTCCCAATACAGTAGAAGGTGTAGCCCCCTCTGACTTCCTCCAGCTGGGTTTCACTGGCAAACCTGGTTTCGCTCAGGGCTGATATGTCCAAGTGGTAGCGATCAAGCATTCTAGCAATGAACGCTGTGTGTCTTTCTGGTCTGTCATCTGTTGAGTAGGGTGCAAAAATTCCAGGCACCCAGAGTCAGGGCATGACTCCTGGTTCTTTTCTTCGACTGCTAGTGTTGGATGTCCAAGTAGGTGCAGTTTCCTACTAGGTACTAGGCGAGGCAGGCTTTGTTTAGGGATCCTTTTATCTCCCCTTCCCCATGTGGGGAGAGCAGTGCTGTCCCTGAAAAGGGCTGCTCTGACATTGTGGGAGGATATGGGTGCCGCATCTGCCACAGTCTACGGCGGACGACCATCACCCCATAGCCGCCTGCGTGCAGAGTCGTGACTAGGAACTGCCAGCAGCATCCTCTGCCTGTCCCTGTTACCACTTCTCCATCGTCACTGGGCTTGGGAAAGCTGGGTGTTGAAGGCTAGCTCGTCGTTCCGACATTAGCCTGGTTGCCTGACCAGCACAGGTGACGTTTTTTTTAGTGAGGAGGAGTTGTGCAGTCCCTTCCACACTCTCTCGCCTACTGACGCTCACAGTCCCACAGGTGCAGATACTGCCACATGTAGGATGGCCTCGGCAGGTGCAGGTTTTTTCTTCAGAGCTCCGTCTCCTAGGACTTCCAGCCAAGGATAAGAGCACCCCCTGCCTTTTGGTCATCCTCTTCCGCCTTCACAGCCGTTGGGAAAAGTTTCCTACTCCGCCTGATCCGTCATTGGGAGACTTCACATGCGGCAGGTAGTACTGGGTTACATGGTACCAGTAGCAAGGGCTATGCCCCTAACCTGACTCTGAACATAGTAAGCCCCTACTTATCCACACACTACCTGGTGATGTCCAGATGCGCTGGCCTCATTGTTGCTATTTACTACCCCCAGTGGTCTTGATGTAGCATGCCTCTTACTAATCCAGGTGACATCGAGAGGCCCTCACAGTCCCCATTCGTTTACCCACAGTACATGCTCTTGAGGCAGGTTCATACGTTGGCCGGTGACATCCTCAAGCTCTGATTTTTAATTATCCACGATCTAGCTGGGCAACATACAAATGCATAGACCTTACAGAACTCTCCCCTTCCCTCTCCTACAGTGCTTTAACATGTGAGGTGGCCTCACTTATCTACACGCTTGATGGTCACGTCCAGATGCACGGGTCCGGACACAATAGGCATGGGGTTGTTGGGCTTGATGGGCACATGTTGGTAGAATCCCTTCAGGCACAACACCTGCCCGCTCCACCGCTGCACGAAGCCGGGCACGCACATGTCCATGGGCACCTGAGTACGGGGCGTGGTAATCATTCTTTGCTCGCCGTTATGCATCTGGTAAATGTCGCTCCTGCAAGCAAGAAACGAGTTATACCTTCGGAAAGAGGGTTCATTGCCTATTCGCGCTTACATTTACCTTTGGGCTAGTTAACAGAATTTATTTATTTTATTTTATTTATTCTTTTTCTTTTTTCTCAAGGCCTGACTAAGCGCACTGAGTTACGTTGCTGGTCAGGCATCTGCTTGGCAGATGTGGTGTAGCGTATAGGGATTTGTCCAAACGCAGTGACGCCTCCTTGAGCTACTAATACTGATACTGATAGTCAACAGAAAGTGGTCCTGTCTGGGCAGCTGCTCAAAGTGGCCACTCCCTACCCAGTACAACACTTATGCAAAATTGTTTAAGGCGTGTCAGCTCTTGCATGGTTTTCATTGAATCGACATATAACTTGCAAGAATGTAAACAATATGACGAATTAAGGTAACATGTCAAACTGGTGACGAAGAATTGAGACAAAATAAATGAAACAGAAATTTTGACGAGTAATGGTGATTATCAGATTGCTATTCTCAATGACTGATCCAGTAAAAGAAAAATAACTTAGTAACAATTGCAAACATGTTTCTAAAAGAATCTTTTCAATGTATTCTTTTGGAGCTTAGTTGTGTCAAATAAGTAGCTTTCCTGGTAAGAAAATACTCTTATTCTGATTTTTACCTGGCACTGATGAAAGTGAAAGGCTCCTTCGTCGCGCCCAGTCCTAGCTCCAACACCTTCCCACCTTGAGGAAGTTTGCTCCCTGGGCGGGGTCCCAGTCTCATCCTGCCTTCCGCTCCTCCCTTCACCAGCACCGAGATGTTCAGCCTGACCCCGGAGGACGTCAGGTCGCCGATGGCCACAGACTCTTCGCACAACACTCGAACGCCCACGCTGTGCAAGCACACCAATGAAGGCAAGAATGGCATTTTACTTTGAAACACTCATTGGACAGCATGATATAACATTTCGGTAATCTGCCCAAAACAAAGCACAAGTGGAGATGCTCCATATACATCATTGTTAACTGCTACAGTAAGAACAACAACAAAATCTTTCCGTTTCTTTTAAATGTAATGACGAAGAGACTCACAGGAGTACTTAGCTTTAAACAGTGAGAGATGTAACCATAGCCGATAAACAATCAACAAACTACGAAAGCAAATAACCCACCAGTTAAATCAACGAACACCCTTAACCATATTCTAACATTTTGCATTTCTAAAAGAAATGTAAGAATGAAAAAAAGTTTATAAATTGTCAAGGACCAACAAAAATAGTGAAATAACCATCAGTACACCCAGCAGACCCGGCTGGTCTGTGAGAAGACGAAACTAACTCAACCTCCCTCAGTACTCCCACGTCAGCATGTGCCTGGCATTATGTATCCCCCAAATCTTCAAAGTACGTTTCCTAGTCTCTTACTGCGTACTTTTCATTTACGTGTGGGCTAGCTAACATAATGGCTGCATAATAGTATTATGGTTTTGTCTGTTTTAACGAGCAAGCATCACCGTGCTTGATCATTTCTTGTCCAATTTACAATTTCGGCATCGTTTTAATTTTGGTTTCATTTCCAAAGGTATTATGTGGGACAGGAACTTCGCCCAAATCAACCCTTTTTTAAAAACGTGTTACATCCCACTTTCCACCTCTTGATCCATATACTTTATTCTTAGGTTTTGCATTGAATTAAATAATAATAATAATAATAATGGTACTTATATAGCGCTAAATCTTGTGCATAAACAAATCAAAGCGCTTTCGCACCAGTCATTCTCACGCAAGCATAACTCTAAAACTGAAAAAAACTAAAAAGACAAGGAAGAGGCAGGGAAGGGAGGCTACTTTGGGAAGAGGTGGGTTTTAAGGCCAGACTTGAAAGAGCTGAGTGTGGAGACTTGACGAAGCGAAAGAGGAAGTTCATTCCAATTGCAAGGTCCAGAGACAGAGAAAGAACGGTGGCCAACAGTCGAGAGTTTGAATCTGGGTATATGTAAGTGGAGTGGATCCGAAGCTGATCGTAGTGAGCGAGATGGAGTGTAGAGGTGAAGGCAGCCACAGAGATGAATGGGCTGATTTGTGAATACATTTGTAGCATAGAGTGCTGATCTTGTACTTTATTCGGTGTGAGACAGGGAGCCAGTGGAGATGTTGCAAAAGAGGAGTGGTGTGCTCAGATCTTTTCTTTCTGAGGACGAGTCGAGCAGCAGAATTTTGTATGCGCTGAAGGGACTGAATGGATGAAGCAGGCAAACCAGACAATAGAGAGTTACAGTAGTCAAGGCGAGAGAGAATGAGAGAAACGACAAGTCTAGATGTTGCGTCAGTGGACAGATATTTCCGGATGGAACTGATGCGCCGCAGTTGACAGTAGCAGGATTGACATGTCTGATTGATAAATGTTTGCATGGACAGTGTGTTGTCAAGGACAACGCCGAGGTTCCTGACTGAAGTGGACAGAGGGATGGATGTACTGCCAAGTTTGATTGTATTAGTTGTAATGGAAGAGAGTTTTTGTTTAGTTCCTATGATCATTGCTTCAGTTTTGTCCGCGTTCAATTGTAACTTATTTAGAGTCATCCAATTTTGAATATCCAGGAAGCAGTTAGATGTTTCTTGCAAGAGCGACAACAGTTTTTCAGGTGTATCACTCTTCTGGAGTTGAGTGTCATCAGCATAAGAATGATGACTGACATTATGGCGGTTGATAATTTCAGCGAGAGGAGCAGTGTACAGTGTGAAGAGCACTGGGCCTAAAACAGATCCCTGTGGGACTCCATGTTCAATTTTAACGGGTTCAGACTGGAAATTATCAACAATGACAGACTGGAATCGATCAGTGAGATAAGATTTGAACCAGTTTAGAACAGTGCCGTTGATACCAAATGTAAAATGAAGACGGGAAAGAAGGATTGAATGGTCTATCGTGTCAAAGGCGGCTGACAAGTCGAGAAGAGTGAGAAGGGAGATCTGTCCTGAGTCGGACGCTAGAAGTAGGTTATTCAGGATGTGGAGGAGAGTGGTTTCGGTGCTGTGGTCAGCACGATAGGCAGACTGAAATGGGTGGATGAGATTGTTGAAACAAAGGTGATTGTTGAGCTGCTTCAGGACGGCTTTTTCAAGGAGTTTGGACAGGAATGCAAGATTAGAAACTGGTCGATAGTTTTTCAAAATGTTTGCGTCAAGGTTGGATTTCTTCAGAAGAGGCCGGACTACTGCAGTTTTGAAAGTGGATGGAAACGTTCCAGTGAGAAGGGATGAGTTGACAATGTTGGTGATTGTGGGGAGAAGCTGTGAGACACACTGAGAAAAAACAGAGGCTGGTATAGGATCGAGCTCACAGGATTTTATTGTCATTTCTTTGAGGATTTCATGGACATCTGTTTCAGTTAATGGATTAAAGGAATGGAGAGGAGTGCCGTTGAATTGAGGATCAGGATGAGTAGGTTGGAAAGGCATTTGGTCTAAGATGGTACGAATATTCTGGACTTTGTCAAAAAAGAAAGAGGAGAAGACATTGGGGAGTTCAGATAAAGTGTAGGCAGAAGGAAGAGGAGTCTTTTTTGCAGTGCCGAGAAGATTTGACATGATAGTGTAAAGAGATTTGGTGGATGTGGCATCGAGAACTTGAGAAGAAAAGAAGTTTGTCTTCGCTGATGAGATCATATGTTTGACTTTATTTATTTGTTTTCGGAAGATTTGATTGTGGACTTTCAGTTTTGTTACCCAACAATCCTCATCAGAAGACCATGGCAGGTTGAGGAAAATGGTCAGCAAGTCAGTCAACTAAATCATGCCACCTCCTGACTATCCTGACATCTGGCACTGAGTCCCCAGCACCTGTCTAGTAGGCCCTTTCAAGATCTGTCACTTGGCTCAAAACAGACGTCGACTAGTTAAACCATCTGCCATCCCTCTCTTCGAGTCTGACAATCTGCAATGATCTCCCTGTTTAAATGGACCCCTTGTAGGTCATGTATTCTCGCACGTCATTGACATCGACATGCGTGTACACACCCATCGTCGAAACCATCCAACAATCAACTAGTCACCTGGCGAATTCACAACTGCGTCTCGATATACAAAACTACAAACCACTACTTTTCTCAGCAAATCCGAACCCAGACCTGTAGACGTTCTTGTATGGCTACACTCCACTACTCCTCCCCGGCCCTCATCCCAGTCGAGCAATCGCCATCCTCCCTTCCATCTTCCGCCCACCAATCTACATCCTGGCGCCTTGCAGTGACACAGCCACCATTCTATTCTCCAGGGCAATTTTGAAAGCTCAGGAACTCGACCACATCACAATCGACCCTGTATTCCTATTTCAACATGCACCGGTCAACCAACCATTCCGTCCCCTCTCTCCTCCGTCCCATCCTCCACCTTCATACACATCCCTCATCCACATCTGCAGAGTGCCCCTCTAGGATCAGGTACCGAGCCACTGAAACACTACCACCACCCTTCACCGCCCCACATCCCTGCTCCACGTCACATCTTCCCCTCCACTTGTACC
Organism: Babylonia areolata; assembly: GCF_041734735.1. Classification (NCBI taxonomy): domain Eukaryota; kingdom Metazoa; phylum Mollusca; class Gastropoda; order Neogastropoda; family Buccinidae; genus Babylonia; species Babylonia areolata. Next base: position 29,481,026 of record NC_134895.1, read on the forward strand.
CTCACTCCTTCCCCACCCCCAACCGACACCTCTTCTTTCCCGATCTGAACACCTCACCTTGCAGCGGCGTCTCCAGCAATCTTCAGCGGACCCTTTCGGGTGAGGAACTTGGCCACGTCACCGCCAGCATTGAAGGAGGCAGAGGCCACCATGGTGCCGTGGACCTGGGCGCGCCATGGCAGGCCCGCCACCGTAGGGAACATCCTCACCACCTCCACCAGATTGGACGACTTGCCCACGAACAGTTTCAACCCCTCCGCCAGTTTCTGCCAAGGTTAAGATTTATCCGTTTATTCTCCCACCTTGCGAAGAAAAATCTTTTCCTTCAAACAAAGAATCTTTTTTTTTTTTTCTTTCTTTTTTTTTTAAAATAAAACATGATAAATCATCACCAGGATACAATACAATTTCAGCATGAACAGAGCCATGGCATGTCGTTGTTTTTTTTATATATAGTAACGCCGTTATCATAATGCAGTACACATTGTGTATGTAAAACGTTAACTGACTCGTTCAACATGACTGCGCAAAAATCTTGAGAAAAGAAAATAAACACCGCTGGAACTGTTTTTTTTTTTGAAATCTGGGTAATTTTTGCTGTGTACACAGGAGTAAGAAAGGCATTTAAAGAATGTGAAAACGTGAGAATGTAAACCAATGGATAATTATCAAGAATGGAAAATGGAATAATAAAAAATTAAAAAAAAAAAAACCATTAAAAGAGAGGAGCTGAGTTTGATACAGTAACTATTGAAGCAAAGTTGATGGTTGTTTGGGAAATTGTTATTTCTTGTGAGGCAGTGCCTGTGTGGTGGACTGACCTGTGCCCAGGTAGTGACTCCAGCATGCTGTCTGCCTCTGCCCATGGACTGCTTCTGACCACGGACAATCCTAACCACGTCCTGTGCGTCCACGAATCCCACCTCGCTGCCTATAACACGTGCACACACACACACACACACACACACACACACACACATTTTACCACTTTCATTCTTTAGAAGGGTGCAGAGAATACACAATAAAGAATCAAGTAACCGTTAGAAGTATGTATAAATCACACACACACACACACACACACACACAAAAGCCAAAGCACTAACACATAAAAGATAATAAAAAGAAAAGAACGAAACCTACATAGCTTTCTCATAATTTAGCCTGTAATTTTTTTCATTGTTAACTGACTTATTCTTTCCTCCCCTATACATCACCTTACAGAAGTGATAAATATATCGTTTATCATTGAAATAGTTAGCAGGGTCTTCTTTACTCTGTCCTTTGGACATTTGATCATAAACTGACACTCACTACACACACACACACACACACGCGCGCGCGCGCGCACGCCAAAAGCACGTATGTCTACACACCTGCAAACAAATGTCCCCACGTACGTGGAAACATACACACGCATACACGTACTCACTCAAAATGCCTACAAATACTCAAACATGTGCGTTCAATTGCACGCATTGCTTGGTGCATTATTGCATCGAAATGATTTGTATTTGAGAATGGGATTTTCTTTTTAACTTGCATTGCTTAGAAGTTCTACATACACGCACACACGCGCGCGCGCACACATTATACCCACCACCAACCCAACCCCACACCTCTCCAATCCTAAATAAAGATTTTTTTTTTTAAACAACCTTCTACAAGTTGGAACTCAAAGCTTACCGAACACCTTAACGTGGAACTGGGCCTGCACAGTATCTCCACTAGGCATGTTGATCCTGGTCATTAGCTTTTTGAGGGCCTCCATCACCTTCATGTCCTGGAAAAACAGAGTGGGGGTTTCCCCAGTCTTGGGCAGCATGGCCTGGACCAGTCGAGCAACGCCAGCACCCATGCCGTCTGCTGGGTACAGACCCTGGGTAAGCAGCTCTCTGGCGATATTCTCCATACCTTGTATAAAGCCACAGAGAAAGGAAACTCTGCTTCATTACCGCCATAAAACTGCTAAAGGTTATATTTAAATCAAACAAGAGTCAAAGCCTTCATGACCCACATGTGATTCTTGCTGAACAACAGAACTGTCAAAAATGCCGCGGATGGGGTGAGAGTGGGGGGTACTACTTTTTACATGTATCGATCCAAATCTTCTTTTTTTTCTTTTTTTTTTTTGCTCACCAGGAACGAGTATTTGTCGAATCGAAAGTTGTGGGCTGGAAAAGGAACAATTCTAGCTTATGCAGCCTACATCAATCGGTATTTTATTGTTTTGGTCACAATAGAAATCTGTCAAAATTTCAGGCCAATCTTCATGACGGCTTTTCGCCTTCGACAAATCGTAACAAAAATCGCAAAACGCAAATCAAAATCGGCGGATCTGACGCGTTCTCCCACAAACATTTCGATCATGTCGACGTCTTCTCTTTGACTCAATTCAGGATAAAGTCACTGATTGTAGCCTAATATCCAAGCCTGTTCGAACCTATCTTAGCACTACATCTTCGGTACGGACGCAAATTATGGCTCCTCGTTGTCCAAATCTTTGAAAACACACGCTCATTTTCAAAAACTTCGAAATGTTCTTTACTTTTATTGTCACATTAATCTAAGCTATCTAGGAACCCACGGAAAAACGTGTGACTTTCTCCTGATAACATCAGACGTGCATGCGCAGTGCGAGTTACAATGCGATCCTTGTGCTGATTATGATATGCATAAAAGGAAGTCATGGGGAAGGCTTCTTTTGTAGACAAAACGACCACTTGAGTGACTGAACTGTTGAATTAATCTTTTTTTCTTTCTTTTTTTTTTTTAACGAATTAGTTCAAACTAGTCAAACTCTGATTATACAATGTTATGAAGAGGCTGAGTTTTGTGACAAAAAAGTAACAGTAACTTAACGATGGAAACATTTTTGCCTCTTTACAATGCCTGTGCCCTTCCAAGAAGTGCACTGTCATTGACATTAGAATAACAAGAAAGTGATACACACTTAAAGAAATCAAATGAAAATTAGTTTGTTGAAATGTGTTCTCTATTCGTTATCATAATTATATACAGCTTCGTGACAAATAAGAAGAAACAAAAGATAAAAAAAAAAAAAGATAAAAAGAAAAGAAAGGCTTCACTGCAGATCTGAACCACGGATGTTTGAGTCGAGACAGTGGTTTTACCCACTGCGCTAAGGCGGATTCACTATTGACTTTTCAAAAATTATTATTTGAGCATGATCTTTTAGCGGAATAAATCGACAGTGGCAATCGAAGTCATAACGTGGTTTAAATCATGTTATTTTGGTATATTTCGGGCATTTAAATGATTTATTTCAAGTCCAAGGCAAAGGAGACGTTCCCATCACCTCAAAAGCACTGCAATATAAGTCTGTTTTTTTATATATAGATCTGCAGAGATCCAAGATCAACACGCTTTGTCTTTCCATTCACAAAGAAACTAGGACACCTTCCATTCAATTTCTTTTTTCTGTTCATTCTAGGTAATTCAGTATCCACTTTAAAACATTCATATACAGTAAACACCTCAATGATTATCCGCCAAGAAATTGTTTCAATTCGGCGGAAAAGGAGACGTTGCCATCCCGTCAGGCTTTGCAACAAGTTTTATCAAGATCTGCACTGATTAGCGCCGTGTAGAGGAGGCAGTGAAACGGTCGGTTCAGATTTTCTTTTCTGTTCATTCTAGTTGATTGGGTGTCCACTTTAGAATATTCATATGCAGAAACATATCAACAATGTAGTTAGTGTCATTGTATGTGTTTGTCCAGAATGTGTATTTCTTTGCTTTTAATCGCGAACAAGAAAAACGAGGTCATGGCGTATTGTCACCAGACAATCGGGAAGCTGCAAAGGGTTAACAGCGGTTTTTGGAATACGGAACGAACATCAACGAAATAAACTGTTAATGATTCGGAAATACAGCTAAATTCGGGAGACTAATAACCTATTATTGGTATGACTGTGAAGATTTTTTTCCTACTATGTTTAAGCCAAATCTGGTATTGACAGGCAAAGTATTTCCAGAAAAAATGGCAATGTTAAAGTTTACCACACACACACACACACACACACACACACAGTGAGAGAGAGAGAGATAACCGAACACCAGGTTATAACATAGTCTCACTTTGTTTGCACAAGTGAGTCAATAAAATTGAGTTCAAAGAACTGAGTTTTTCCTACTCTAAAGCCAAATTTTCTTGACAAAGTATTTCAGACTAAAAGAATTTGTCAATGTTTACATCGCGCGCGCGCGCGCGCACGCACACACACATTTTATATATATATATATATATATATATATATATATATATATATATATATATATACAGGGTCACACACACACACACACACACACACACACACACACATTATCTTTGATTCCATCCTCCATCTACCCGGTTTTCCCCTACTCACCATTCATCCCCTATCCCTCCTCTCTCCTGCCTTTTAAACGACAACATTCATATGTGAAAATACTCCAACAAAATATCTACAATTACCAGTAGATATATTTATGACGGGGCATTAAACAAAATTCCTTCTCCTCCACAAACACACACACACTCCATCCGGTAAACCGGACCCCCATTCAAAATGTAATGAAGCACAGCCCGCTACCACAATCACCTTCACACTTTCCTCACCCTGCATGTCTACGCCAACTTCCAGCAGTTCCACGGAATGGTTGAAGAGGACGGAACTGACCGACACCCTCAGCTGACTGGGCACCAGATTGGATGGTTCGAACACCACCCCTATCCCTAATTTGGCCCCCAGCAGATGTTTGCTCAATGGATGCTCCACATAGCGAGAGAACTCGGCGTACTGTGAACCACGGCCTTTGAGCTGTTCCAGAACAGGGAGAGGTTTGGTCTTCAGAACTGAGCGCCACACAGTTCGTAGACTGCACAATAAAAGTAGAGTGCAGTGCAGTGAAGTGCAATGCAGTGATGTGCAGTAGTGTAGTATACTGTAGTATACTGTAGCGTAGTGTAGTACTGATCCCTTTCCAGTATGAACTAGAATGACTATCAGTGAGTGAGGGAGTTTGAGTTTCAGAATTTGTAGGTTGTATTCTGGATTGAGTACTCTTTATGATTGTTGTGTACTATGACACGCGCGTGTGTGTATGTGTTGGGATGTGTGTGTGTGTGGGGGGGGGGGGGGAGGGGGGGGTACGGGGGGGGGGGGGGGGGGGGGCGTGAGGAAGGGGGGGAAAATAATTTAATAATATTTTGTATCTTGTGATCAATATTTTCTTTTTGAAATTTACGTGTGTGTGTGTGTGTGTGTGTGTGTTCGTTCTTTAGTATAGCGTCTTTTCACTATCACTGATATTAGACGATTAAAAAGAAAAAAAAAAAGAGGGCGGAGGGGGGGGGGCAGAGAAGAAGAAAACAGTAAAGGTAACTACTAAAAAATGCATAACTAACATGCAATCACATTTAACAGTAACAATTCAATAATGATAATAATAATTAGTAACCATTAACAAAATTCTGAAGTACATTAAAGGAATGTAGAAATAGGGCTATGAACTAATGCCTGTGAAAGTTTGACCAAAAGAATCTCGTCAGAAATAACTTTCCAAAAATCATCTGCAGAATAGTTATTCTCTTTGAAATACTTGGGCAAGAAGGTACGTAACTGCCGACAGTGAAACAAACAACGATGCAAGCTAAACTGCTTACCACAGATGCATGTAACATTTTTACTATACATTGTCTTCAGCATATTAAGTTTATACGGAAGAAAGTAGAGGTTATTAATCTTGTATAGCAAGCTCATGGATTCGGAATCTTTCCTTTAATAATATTCTCAGGGAATAATGTCCCTTTATGTTTCAAAAACTGTTCCTTCCATCGGTTATGAAATCAACCCCATGCTGATTTTTCTAACAAAGTGTATGCCTCTTTTACGGAAAGACGGACATGTATTTTTGTCTATTTTTCTGAATCTTGTGCTCCTCTTTTAGCTGCTTTATAAGCAGTTTCATTGCCATGAATGCCCACATGAGAAGGCACCCAACAAAAACAGACTTCAGTCCCTTTAATCCTCAAACAATGTACCAAATGATTTGCCTCAGTTACTGAGTCAGGTCTTGTTTCAAGGCTAAATAATTCTAGAGCATAAAGTACTGATTTGGAATCAACAAAGAATGCTATTTTCGAGAAAACTATTTGATGGCTCACGAAGTAGTTCAGAGCTTGTATAATAGCAATTACCTCAGCCGTGAATATGGGAAGATGTTTTCCAATAAAGTAAGATTTTTCAACTTTAAAGGCAGGAATATAGAAAGCCGCACCATCATTTTTGTCATCAAGAACAGATCCATCTGTAAATATATGGAGATGATTGATTCTGATATCCTTCTGCTATATGAATTCTGGCTGTACTTGTCGTGATATTAATGTTTTCTTCCTTTTTTGTTTCAGAATAAGTGATATAAAAATCTGCTTCCAACATTTCCCAAAAAGCAACAGAAGTATGATGTGGTTTTGCAGCGAACTCTTTCATGTAAACATCAGATTCTTTTAACAAATTTGAAACGCAAGTTGCAACTGTCTCTTGTGATGAAACGGCTATAGCTCTTTTAGGAAAATCAATGTTAGTTCATCAGAAATGATTTTTTTTGTCATTGAAGTGTATCTCACAGCGAAATTTGCTGTTGCTAACTCACGATGTTCATTTAAAGGAAGAATTCCGGCTGTTTTGTGTATTTCCTGGTTGGATGCATGAGAGGGCACTCCAAGGGCAAATTTAATAGCCTCACAGTCTACATTTTGAATCTTTTGTAACGGACATTTAGGTGCACTGAAAAATATTTCTTGTGCACAGGCTATCTTAGATCTTACAAGAGCCATGGAAAGATGAATCAATGTTTTTGTATCCATTCCCCAGGGTCAGCGGCTTATAATTTTCATACAATTGATATTTTTCCTTACCTTTGTTAAGATGTAATCAAAGTGAATGTTCCATGTCAGTTTTAAGTAAGATAAACACCTAAAAACTTCACCACCTGTTTATAATCAATGACGCCACCAAGCAATTTAAAAATGGGTATGCTAGATGGGTTACCACCAGAATTAAACAATATCATACATGTTTTTTTCAGTCGACAAAGCTAGACCATTTTCAAACATATAGTTACCAAGATTATCAAGATCAGATTGATACAAACGACGAATGTAATTCTGTGCTCTTTGTGGGGTTGACTTTTTTTAGATTGACACCCATCCACACACATATATCATCAGCATACTGTACTAAAACTATACGATTTGACTGCATTTGGGAGATCCTGAATAAGAATATTACAGAGAATAGGGGCTATAACTGAGCCCTGTGGAATTCCCATGTCAAGTTTATTTGGCAAAGAATAATGTGTTCCCAACCTTGCTTGAGTAATTCTATTAGATAAAAAAGAAACCCACCTTTTTTATACCCATAGAGATTACCAGATATTCCAACTGATCGTAGGCTTTTTTTACGTTAAAAAAAAAAAAAAAAAAAAACGTTGCTAGGACACTTTTTCTGCGAGCAAACTGACGTTTATTTTGAGTTGTAATCTTAACTAGGTGTTTGACTGTCGATCTTCCTTTTTTAAATCCAGCCTGGTTCACTGGAATAATATTATTTTCAGAGTAAGTTATTATTCTCAACAGGATTATTTTTTCCATTAATTTACTGACATGCGAGGTCAAAGCAATAGGCCTATAGCTATTTTTATTACGTTTAGGTTTTCCTGCTTTTGAAACTGGTACAACTATTGGTGTTTTCCATATCTGTGGTACAGTTCCAGATATCCAACATTTCTGATATATTTTGTGTAGGAAAACGATACATTTTTGGAATGTATTTTAGTATCTCATTAAATAGTGCATCGATGCCAACTGAACTTTTTTTTTATTGCTAAGAGAAGCTATAGCGGTTTGTAACTCCCCATATACAATAGGAGAATTAAACCATTTTCTGAATAATGATTTGCTAACACCACTGTCATTACCATGATCGTCTTCGTCGTCACCCCCTCTTTCTCTTTTCTTTTCCTCTCTCTTATTTTTCTCTAAGATTTGCATTAGGAAAAGACACGAAAGCAACTCTGATGATAAAGGAAATATCTTTTTGATAAAAATAAGGGGGGTTTCCCACGCTTTCTCACAAATGAAAGAAAACGTGGGAGGGGAACGACCACAGTTTCTTGTAATCCCACAATTTCTCTCACTCTGCGAGAAATCATGGGCTTTCACTCCTTTTTTTATCATTAATGATTTGCTAACTGGACCACCTGGAGCGCGCGTGTAAAGAGGGTTTGCCTCACACGCTAAAAAGGCATCGGACACTTCGTCAAGTGGTTCAGGTTACCTGATTTACACAATTTTACATGGTGTGCTGATCATTATGTGCAAGTATAATGATGAGAGATGGATATATCTTGCCATCTGATTGGTTCGAACTCGAAGGTGATGACAAAGGACAGTGACGAAACTGACATCAACATCCTACTCTTTCTTCAATCCATCTATTCAATCATATCTGAGCGAGTGACCATGACTGACAGTGGAGACGCAGCACTTTCATGTAATTTGAGAAGAGGGGGAGGGGAGACATCACCAACGAGCAAGTTCGCCAGACCATCACTCAACATATGGGGCCACACGACGAACTACTGACCATAGTGAAGAAACGGAAACCGAAATGATATTGTCAAGATCAAACAGCCTTGTCAAAGTCATCCTCCAGGGAACGGCAGAGGGGGAGAGAAGAAATGCAAAGTAAAACATGGTCTGACAACATTGAAGAGTTGACAAGGCTGACATTTGCTGAAACACAATCACTCACACGTGATCGTCCAGAATGGAGAAGGCTAGTGCACGATGCACGAGTCAGCATCGCGGTGCTCCAACGGTTCCACATGGAGCTAAGTGACCAAGGCAAAGGCGAGGCAAGGGAGGAGAGATAGAGGAGTGGTATAAGACAATAGGTCAAGGGCAGACAGGAGGCGGGGAAGGGGAGAGGGGGGCTCGGGTACCTACCTGTCACTCAGCTGTTTTTTTCACAGTGATCAACTGCCAGGAATGCTAACAACGATTTTCTTGATATATGGGGTTCACAGACGATAGACGGAAGTCACTTGGTTTTGTGTGTGTGTGTGTGTGTGTGTGTGTGTGTGTGTGTGTGTGTGTGTGTGTGTGTGTGTGAAATGCTTGTTAATTACGTTATCAGCTTCTTCAGATTTCGAAGTAGTAATCGTAAGCTGGAAATAGAAACAGGGAGACACAAGGGCATACCACGAGAGTTACGACTTTGTAAGGTTTGTAACATGTCTGTGATTGGGG
>NC_134895.1:29497838-29532838 GCF_041734735.1 Babylonia areolata
AACACCTTGGCACCAAACACCTTGCTCTCTTCAACAACAGGTGGAAGACGGGGCATGTTCCACAGAGCTGGCGAGAAGCTGACATGGTGCCCATCCACAAGAAGGGCAAAGACAGAGCCAGGGCTGATAGTTATCACCCCATCAGCCTCACCAGCTGCGTGGGCAAGCGTATGATCAACTCGCGCCTAGTTTGGCACCTGGAGAAGAACAACATCATCACTCCAGAGCAGGCAGGCTTCCGCCAACATCATTCCACTGAGGACCAAGTGACCTACATAGCCCAGAAGATCGAGGATGGCTTCCAGGACAAACGGCATACACTGACGGTGTGGACAGACATGGAAAAGGCATACGACAAAGCCTCCGGAGGAAGCTCTAGAAGAATGGTGTGACTGGCTGTATGTACCAGTGGGTCTCGCAGTACCTGAACAATAGGAAAGCCAGAGTCCATGTCAATGGAGCATACAGACGGAAGAAGACACCGAGAGAAGGAGTTCCTCAAGGAGGTGTCATCAGCCCTACAATATTCCTCGTCTTTATCAACATCATCAAAGTTGTGCTATGCAAAGTCCAGGGAGCCATCTATGCAGACGATCTTGTCCTATGGTGCTCGGAAGAACACCACACAACTGCCAACTACAGACTACAGCAGGCGCTGAATGTTCTCGAAAGCTGGACAAAACGGTGGCTGGTGACAATTAATGCCAAAAAGACCACTTACACTATTTTCAGCCTCCCAACCAAAGAACAGAAGGCCAACCTGCGCATCAATGGACAAAGTCTGCTTGCTGAGAACAACCCCACGTACCTGGGAGTCACTTTTGACAAACGCCTGACGTGGAAGAAGCAAGCAGAGAAAGCAGAATCAAGAGCAAAAGTACGACTTGCCTTCATGAAAAAGCTGGCAGGAACAACATGGGGCGCAGACAACACGACACTCAGGAGACTGTACACTGGTAGAGTCAGGCCAGTGCTGAAGTATGGCATGACTGCATGGGGCACTACGGCCAAGTCGAACTTGGAACGGATCAGCAAGGTTCAGAATCAAGCTACCCGTATCATCACAAGGGCCATGAGGTCTACGCCAATTCAGGAGCTTGAATCCATCACAGAGCTCCAGCCCTTGAGGACTGCAGAGACGCCAAACTCCTGACCCTGGCTGTCAAGTTCAAGAGGTTGCATGGCCACCCCATGCAGGACAAACTGTCCCAGCCAACAAAAGGACGGCTGAAGAGAGGGAGCTTCGTACACCAGAGCAGGATCCTAGAACGGTAACATCAGGATATCCTTGACCATGCACCCAAGTGATACCCAGGTGTCTTGCCGTCCCTGCCTGTAGTGAAGGAACTCCTCCCCTCATCCAGTACAGCATCCCTGGTGTTGTCCCCAAAGATTCCCAAAGCAGCCCTAAAAGAAAGTCCCTCACCCGTGAACACCTCCACACCCAGTTCTCCAAAGAGTTCTGGACTCATGTCTACACTGACGGCTCTGCGGCAGATGCCATTCGGAACGGAGGGGCAGGAGTCTATGTTCAGTATCCAGGAAGCAGAGAAGAAAAGATCTGCCTCGCTATCGGCCTGTACTCCACCAATTACAGAGCCAAAGCAGAAGCCTTGAAAACAGCAGCAGCCCACATCGAGGTCAGCCCCTACGCCAGTCTTCCTGACCGACGCCCTGTCCATCTTGCAGGTCCTCTGGTCCAACAGAGATCCAGAACTCAACGATCTGTCCTCCTCTCTAGTCTCCCTCTGCACAAGTCACACAGTAACCCTGCAGTGGATTCCCTCCCACTGTAACGTGCTTGGCAACGGGACTGTTGACTTCCTGGCAAAGGAAGGCACTATGAAAGAGCAGACGGACAGGTCTACCAGCTAATCTGAATCCAGGACCATCATTAAGGCCAAGCAGCTAGCTCACAGAACGCCTCCCCCCAACTGCAATCAAGATCGATGACAAAGAGATTAGTACCAGAAGGCTCACCAGTCTAATGCACAGACTACGACTGGATGCCATAAAAACAAAATATACCTCAATATTTCATATCATCTATAAATGTGAACATTTACCTATGTCCTTTACAAAATCTGCAGTTCCATCTGCTTCTATTAGAAATGTCTTATATGATAATCAGCATGTATTTGAAATAGTTCAGAGTTTAATTTGGAGCCCAACTGACTCTTTGTTATGATTCTACTGGTTGTCTAGTCAGTTTATTTTATTTCGTTATTTATTTTTATTTTTATTATTATCATTATCATCATTACTTTTTAAATGCTAACTGAGGAGAGAGGAACTGGGAAAGTAGTGATGATTTAAGGTATGGGTGGGTTGGGGGAGATAATGGATTTTCGTCTAAAATCACAAATGTGGATAGACGTTAAGCAAAAGAACGAACGAACACACACACACACACACACACACACACACACACACACAAACAAAAACAACAAAAAATAAAAAACAAAAACAACTGTACAATTTAAACGAAAATCAACACTTTTGAACTTTAGATGAATTATGTAAAGTCTGGTACTCTCACCACACTTCTTATCACATTCATGCATTCATTCATAAGTAATCAAAATAAATTTCTTAGCCTTGGTCTGGACTTTGGCTTAATGGCAAGCTGCGAAGTAGAGAGAGAGAGAGAGAGAGAGAGAGAGAGAGAGGACTTTGATTTATGGCTGTGGCTGGCTACGACAACAGAATAACTAAAGTATAAAATAACGACAATTTTTATCGCAACTTCGTGACAACTACAAAGTACATTACACACAGTCAAAGCACACACAATGTACACATAAGCTTTCCTCTTTAACAACTTAGTATCCATTCTTCGATTTCTGGATACATTTCAGTCGCAGTGTATGAAGTACAGTCATAACCAAATTGCTATAGAAATAACATTAGATATGGTATCTTCAAGCTCCAGCCAATACGTTACCCATCAAGAAAGTATTCGTTAAGAAAGTTCCATGAGAGCTTATTTGGATTTCAGTAGTCTTTAATCATGATTTTTCAGTTATTCGAGGCTACTGATTTGTACCAGGATTCAAACAACAATCAAAGATATATGGACTCTCACTCGAGCTATTGACGGAATCATGCCTGATCCATACCACGAACTTTTCGATTTCGTCCCTATATTTTCTTTTCAAGTAGTAAAGTTCACAGCTGCCGCGTAAAACATGGGTACTTTGTAACTGTTGGCACCGCCAGTCGGTTTGATGAGAACCTCTGACAAAGAGGCCTGTGGCGCTTGAAATTGATGAGTCGATTCTTTGCTTCACCGACAGTCAATGAGGATAAAAATTATTTTAAAAAAACACGTTTCGGATCAATGAAAAACAAAATCGGAAACTTTACACTTAGAGGCAACAGAGATCCTGGAACTCGTTGAGCATCGCAGAAGATCCGGGATGCAAATTTCTTTATCAGGAAAATGGGTCACAGTGCTCAATGATAAATTAACTGGAAAGGATAATTGCCGAGAATTGTAAATTGTGCGAAGGCGCATTTGGTGGAAGAAATAATTATGTTTATTTATTCGTTGTTTCAAAAAGATGTTGTTGCGCGAGTAGAATGATTTCAAAATGTTATTTCACCCGTTTGCTATATTTGGACAACACTACCAGTTCCACCATGACCCACAGAATTCTATCAATTTTGTTTTAAAAAAAACAGCAACAAAACAAGAAGTTTATTCAATGATCAATATCAAATATCGTATAACAAATACTACAAGACCTGAAGAAAAACATATTTGTTTTGAAGTGTCATGAAAGTAAGATAACTGTATGGAGGAATGTATTCATGTGCGACTGGATGTTAGATGAATAACTGACTACATGAATGGATGTTGAACGAATGGATAAATGAATGCATAACTGTATGGGTGAATTGACATTTAGCCTAAATAAAGCGGATGCAGAGAGAGAGAAAGAGGTCGATAGATAGATAGATAGATAGATAGATAGATAGACAGACAGACAGATAGATAGATAGACAGATAGATAGACGGACAGACAGGGGATGGATGGATGAATGGCTCGATGGATGCAGATGGCAGTTCGACAGGTGTTGGTCAGTTGGATGCTGACGGCAGTTCGACAGGTGTTTGTCACTTTCACGCTGAAGGCAGGCCAGCAAGATTTTCAGAACTTCCCCAAGAACTATGGACAATAATAATCAATAAGTGCCTAGAAATCGATCCCAGCAGCCACTTTCAACTCGAAAGATTTAACTCTTTCTTCGCCAGGGTTGTTGGCAAAATACCACTCCCTCAGCTCTACATTCAACCTCGAGTTCTTCCAGAATTCCAAGACCAGCGAGTGTCCGGCGACTTCTCGTTGCTGGGCGTGGTAGCGGGCTGGTCGCAGTAATCAGATGGATAGTTCGAAATCCAAGGTGGATTCACGTATGGCTGTTGTTACATGAAGCTGATAGTTTCCACTGGTTTGAGATCACGAAGATTTGGTGGCGAAGAAAATGAACAGAATCAACCAGAGAAACTATCAACTTCACGGAGGAGGAGATTCACGTTTGTCCATTTTGGATATATGGAAATCCATTAGTGTTCCCTGTGGTAAATGGAGTGAAGCAGGGCTGCGTCCTGGCACCCACACTGTTCTCCATTCTCTTCTCTGCCATGCTGATTGACACCTTCCAAGACTGTGACCGGGGCATCTACATTCAGTTTCGCAAAAATGGCAAATTTTTCAACTTGCGGTGACTCCACGCCAGGTGTTTGCGGCACTGTTGAGAGAGTTCCTCATTGCTGATGACTGTGCCCTTGCTGCACACACCCATGAGGACATGCAGTTCATTATGGACAGGTTCTCAACCTGCAGGCGCTTTGGACCGACCATCAGCCTCAGCAAGACCGAGTCCATGTATCAGCCAGCTAGCTCACAGAACGCCAGTGCCTCTCCCCCACCTGTAATCAAGATCGATGACACAGAGATCAAGTCAGTCGACAAGTTTTGCTACCTGGGCAGATCCGTATGCAGCGCCGCGGCAGCAGAGCCCTTGATGCAGGCCAGCTCCGCCTTTGGTAGGCATCAGGCTCAACACCAAAATCAAAACCTACAGAGCTGTTGTACTCAACAACAGGCTGTGGAACAACAAAGGCATCAGGCTCAGCACCAAAATCAAAACCTACAGAGCTGTTGTGCTGACCACATTGTTGTACGGCTGTGAAACATGCACGACGTATCGCCGTCACATTCAACAACTTGAGCAGGTTTACCAGAGATGCCTACGAAAGATCCTTGGCATAAAGTGGCAAGACAGGGTCTCCAAACTCCAGGTCCTAGAGAGGAGCGGCCTGCCCAGCATCGAAAGCCTGCTGATCCAGTGCCAGCTACGCTGGACAGGACACACTGTCCGCATGACAGACAGCAGGATCCCGAAGATGCTACTGTATGGCCAGCTGAAGGAAGGCCACCGCGAACTTGGAAGACCCTGCAAGCGCTTCAAGGATACCTTGAAGACAAACCTCAAAGCCTGTGACACAGACATCGCTTCTTGGGAAACTGATGCCCTTGACCACTCTCGCTGGAGGATGCTGTGCTCTAGTGGCATAAAGACGTTTGAAAACAAGAGAACGCTGGCCATTAAGGAGAAGCGTGAGCGAAGGAAGCAGGGCTCAACTTCTGGAGACGTTTTCCCTTGCAACACCTGTGGGAAGTGCTGCGCATCCAGAATCGGCCTCTTCTCCGATATGAGGACACATACCGACAGATAAGCCTGCCTGCCTACTCATCCGTTGGTCCGACGGAAGACTCCATCAGTGTGCTAAGACTCAACAGTAAGAGGAAGAACAGGAGTTTGGTGGACCAAACGTTTCTGATTCACCAGTAATAGCGAAGCTAATAAAAATTTTCTGAATTGACACTTGTCAGCTCCTGTGATCTAAATATCACACTGATCCAATGAATGAAGTTGGGTTGGAGGATATGTAGTTATTTTATGACAGCCAATACAATATACTACAGACTGAACGTCTGTTTTCATAATTTTGTTTAAACGCTAGTGTTGACTGTTTTGTTCTGGGTGTTAAGGAAAAAAAATTCTCGTTTCCCTTTTCAACTTAGCATCCTTATCTTAAACTCGCTAATATGTTTTGTTTTGTAGCATGAATAAACTTAACTGTGTACTTTGTATAAGTAATTTCTTTTCTTTTCTGGTATAATGTTTTTGTCACTCCACACCACCAACTCCTCAATCTCTCTCCAAATATTTGACAAAGGTGACCTGGTACTGGTTCGTTGTTTCATCTCCATGTCTGTCAGACTGTCTCCCCCTATTCCACACACACTCTCTCTCTCCTTCACCTTTTTACATGTGTTTGTGGGGCGGGGGGCGGGGGGGGATGGAGGAGCAAATATATGGAGAATCTGGTAGACACCTTTATATATCAAATCTTGTTTGAATATATAACGTATTGGTTGAAATTATCTAGGCTGCCTGCGTCAAGAATTTGTAAACAGGCATATGAAATGTCATTTATTGAGCAGGACAAGGGAAAAAAATTGGGCATATGATGTGAAGAAGATTTTAACTATGCGTGGATTTGAAATGGTGTGGATGTGTCAGGGAGTGGAATATGAAGAAAACTTTGTTTTAGAATTTAAAGACAGATTAATTGCCTCATATACACAAAATTGGCATTCTGAAATGGAAAGTTTTGAAAAATATAACTGTTTTTTTAGTTTTAAAAGTATGTTCGAGCCAGAGAAGTATATAAGAACAGTATCAAATAGATGGCATAGAATAAGTATTGCCAGATTTAGACTCAGAACGCTTGGCTTGAATGCACATCCAAGGTAGTTATACAGTGAACCATCCACACTCTCCCCTTGTCCAATGTGTGGGTTCCAAAGAGAAGATTAAATACATTTGTCATTTAACTGCAAATCATATGATAATATTCGGGAAAATGTGTTGTTTTCAAAACAAGTGCTGCAAGGAGTATAGTTATCATTAGTGTGTTGAAAATGAATTACGATGACGATGCAGTAAGATCACTGGCGAAGTACATTGCTGAAGCCTATGATATTTGAAAGAATATTCGTGTCAATAGCTTAATTACACTGATAGGAAAAGAATGCTTTTGTTTTCATGAACTTGGAAAATGGATGGTCGAGCGTTAGTTTGACTTCCAATATGTTTCTTTTCTGTTCTATTTTGTTTCATTATTTTTATCATTATTGTTCTAATTTGCACCCCCATGTCACTAGAGCTGAATAGCTAATGACATTAAACCTTTCAGTGTTAGTGTCTAGTGTTCTCCTGCCCCCCCCCCCCCCCCCCCCCCCCGCCCCCCCGCCCACCCACCCTCCTCTCTCTCTCAATCGAATTCGAGTTCTGTACATGTCTCTTTCTCTCTGTACCCCTCAATTCCTCTCCCTTCTATGTCGCTGTACCTGTCTGTCTATGTCTCTCGACATGCCACTGTACACACTTGCCTTTTCACCACTATCACTACCACATCAACATCCATCGCTAACAGCCACAACGACCACCACCATCACAACCATCACCAACACAACACCAACATTCCAATCAATCATTCATCACTACAGTCACAAATACAAGCCTCAACACCAAAAACAACACCATCAGTATCAAACACCTGTCACATCCACAAGCCGCTATGACACAACGCAAACTTGCGCGCCGGGAGGTCGTGGGTTCGAGTCCCACCAGAGGTGTTCATTTGTGGGATTTTCTGCCTCCGGCCACCTCCTACTCAGAAAGCCTTCGTGGTTTTTCACAAAATGACAGTTGTTATACCATCCAAACATTTAAAACGGGTTATGGGGACAAATTAGTCTGTTATGAGAGACAAAGCAGGGCAAATCGGGACTTTGGACAAAATGAGGTTGAACACTGCCATATATATAGATGTGACCAAGCGCGCTATGCTTGCTCCAACACTATTCACGCACAAGCCAGAGCAGACGACGTTTTCCCTTCTAACCCTTGCACAGAATATGTGACGTCACTCTGCTTACATCATTTTGTCCTGGCTTGCCTCCCCGTTGCTGCATGTACCGCTGCTTGGTGCGGCACTGTTGCTCAGTGTGGCCGAAACGACTACACCACAGACAGCGTGGTCGTGATCTCCCTCCATCTCTTGCTTCTTGCTTGAGTGGTTGTCCTTGTCGCAGGGGTTGTTGATCCCGGCGCATGTGCTGAGATGGCTGTGGCAGTCTTGGTGGGGCCCACGCGACTTCTCTCTGGCCAGCAGGTGCAGGTGTAGGTGCAGGTGCCGGTGCAGGTGTAGGTGCAGATGCCCGTGCGGTGGTGAGGGCCTCAATTCGAGCCTCCAGTCGAGCGATCCTTGCCACCGCAAACTGGTCTAATGGGTCTGGGTTGTCCTCTCTCATCCACCTCTGGGCACCACCTTTGAAGATTCACACAAGCCATCCCAACCCGCAACCAGGAAGCTTCAACAGTTGCCCAGGCCCTGGTGCGAGAATGGTTCCAGCGTTACGGGGTACCAGAAAGAATCCACAGCGACCAAGGCCGTGACTTTGAATCCAAACTGGTCAAGGAGCTGTGCCGCATCTATGGCGTCAAGAAGACCAGAACAACACCATACCATCCCCAGGGTAACGCTCAGTGCGAGCGGTTCAACCAATCCCTCCATGATCTGCTGCGCACCCTACCACCGAAGCAGAAGAGACGCTGGCCCATACATCTGCCGGAGGTTGTGCAGGCGTACAACAACACGCCTCATGCCTCCACGGGGTTTGCCCCACACTTTCTTTTGTTTGGACAGGAACCCAGGCTCCCGGTAGACGATCTTCTAGGGCGCCCTGAACTGACAGCCGCAGGAGCTGTGGACTGGGTGAGGCAGCACCGACAGCGACTCCAGGTGGCACACCAGAGGGCACTACACCAACTGCAACAGGCAGCCCTGCAACGTGCCAAGTTCAACAGGCAACACAGCACGGCCCATGATCTACACGTTGGGGACTACGTCTACGTAAGGAACCGAGTCCTGGGCCGCAACAAGATACAGGACTTCTGGCAGCCAGACCTCCACCAGGTGACTAACCGCCCCTATGGACACCTAATTGTCTACTCCGTGGTGCCATTGGCGGGTGGCCCCGAAAAGGTCATCAACAGAAAACACCTGCTGCCAGCAACTGAACCCATCGCAGACTGGGAGCCAGACCAGCCCAAACAGCAACCTCCAGTTCCATCTCCACAAGACTCTGACACAAACTCTGATGATGAGGTATGGTTTATAATACCACCCCATCCCCAGCCCAGGTGTGGAACTCCACCCGACACTGCGTCAGAAGCACCCCAGGCCACAGCCCAGAACGACCTGCCTGCAGCATCGGCCCCTGTGCAAAGACGCTCCCAGCGCCTCAAAGAGAAGGCCAGAATTAAGAATTGACATTCTTTTCCTTTCCTTCCCCAGAATGGACAATTGAGGTTGAAATTCTAGTCTCACTTGCAACTAGGACTATTTCATCCACTCTATTTTTTTCTAGTCTTGCCTCTCCCATGGCCTTTTCCGCCATGTGGCCAGTGCAACGCAAACTGTTTCATCTCTTATGTACATGTTTTCTTATTTTGTTTTCATTCCAACTAGTTTGGGTGGACTTCATATTTTGTGGGTTTTGGTGTACTTTTTTTCTTCTATTTTTTTTAATTCTTGCCTCCCCAAGGCCAATCCTGCTAAGTGGTCTTTGCAAAGACAAATATTTGTTGTTGAAATGCTTGCTTGTTAATTTTAAGCACTAGTCGGGCAATCATATGATACATAGATTGATATGCACAAAACTGAATGCTTTCCAACCCCTTCTCTATATCAAACTCTTCAAAATTAAGTTAGGATGCATTTGACTAAGTCCAAACTCTTAACTTAACCTGGCTAAAGCCACTTTGAATATAGAAGTAGGGTATTGTTTCTAAGAATGTTGCAGTCATTTCACATTCGCTTAGCTAAAAGTTATCAGCAAAATTATCTCCCTTACCTGCCCAATAATTCTTGTTTGATGCTCAGCTAAGTCTGCTCACAAGAATTACTTTTAATTAACCATCGCGGACGATGGTTTTCAAAAGATGGGGGGAGGTGTGACCAAGCGCGCTATGCTTGCTCCAACACTATTCACGCACAAGCCAGAGCAGACGACGTTTTCCCTTCTAACCCTTGCACAGAATATGTGACGTCACTCTGCTTACATCATTTTGTCCTGGCCAGACCACCTGCTGACTGCTCGACCAGTGTCGCGTCGCGATACGTCATTGGCTGAGAGCAAACTTGTGTTTCTGTTCCACAGTATTTAATTAATAGCTCTTTTGTCAGATCAGTAAACTACTAGTATTATATACTGGCAGAACCGTCTTAATTCCATCTTTAAATCTATTCCATTTATGTTTGCCTACGTGAAACTGATTTAACGCAGTTTGTAATTTTCAGCGACGAGCTCGTTAAAACTGACCCTGTTCAGGTGACTTAAATTAAGATTATAAATTCATCTTAAATAATCAACACTTCATTTTACACTCATTATAAAGTAGGCGTTGAGCTCTTTCTTTTGCAACTTATCCGATGCAAATCGGTTCAGTAATCATCTAGAAATCTGTCACTGAACACCTTGTAACAAGCACAGTTCTCATCAGATTTCTTCAGATTAGTGACGATCTGGTTTGCAGCCCACGTGATTGTCTTTGTAGTTCGCCTAATTTGTATAAATTGGCCGAGCGGGTGATGAGTGGTCACTTCCACACCCGAGCCAGCCGCGGCCAGCACCTGCTCTCTTTGTCTCTTGCCGTGTAGTGGTCAGTGTTGTTCCCACAACAGCAACATCTCGCTACGCATTGCTGCACTGTTTTCCTGTAATAGCTGTAGTAAATAAACAATTGAAAGGACGTCCGCTTTCATATGCTCCTGCCTGCACGAGAACCTGCTATCTTCTACTATTCCTCACTCCACTCCAACCATACCCTTATCCCCTGTCCTACTTATCCCTATCTCCACTCCACTCCAACCCTACCCTTACCCCGAGTCCATCACATAGATATATAAATTATCTTAAAATTTTGATGATGCATGTGAGGTTGATGTATTGCAAGGATCATTCACATGCGGTATGCATTAAATACGTCATTGCCAGAATCAATGTCAAATTTATTACTGTCAACGTATTCGCTAACATCATCATACCTATTATGATCATCGATTTCTCTCTCTCTTTTTCTATGTTGTTTTTCCCTAGGATTTGTAATGGGGAAAGATAAGAAACCAGCTCTGATGACAAAGGAATATTCTAAAATAGAAATAAGGGGGACTTCCCACGATTTCTCTCAAAAGAGAAAGCGCAACAGTGCAACGATTAAGCGCAATTCCACGATTTCTCTCAAATTGTGGGATTGCGAGAAATTTTGGGCTGACACGGATGATGGTTTGTGATGGTGATGAATTTGGAAAGGACGAAAATATAGCAACCAACAAAACAAACAAACAAAAAGCAGAGCAGTTTCAATGAAAGAAGGAGTGGAAGAAATGAAAAAAATGGAGGAAGAGGGTGGAGCAAGAAAAGGATGGAAATAGTAGAAAAAAGAAGGCGGGCAAAATGGAAGAGATAATGATGATAGAGATGAGAGTTGTTTGCATAATGGAAGGATGAATCAACAATAACAACGAAAACCTCACCAGCATACTGGTAAGGACAGCAGGGGCTGGCTGGTAGAAGAGTGCCATGTTGAGGAGAGTCACCTCGGCCTCAAGAGAGGAAACCACGTCCCCTCTTTGCACACAGTCTAGGTAAGTGGCCACACATGCTTCTGTTCCGCATGTGAATATACCGTCCGTGAAAAACAACTCCCGCTGTTTCTGATTTTTTAAAGAAAAAAATACATACATTTATATATATAATAAAACAATTGACTGTGTTCAGGGGGAAAAAAAACTGGTTGAATTCGATCACTCATCAAAAGAGGAAATGACCACATCAACAGAAAAAATACAACTTGCCCATAAGAGCAGAAGCTAACTGGTCGTTACCATCATAAACCATCAAAATAACCGTTCGATGCTGAAACTGTCATTACTATTCACAATAAGCGTTGGCTGTTCTTTATTTCAACTGAAAAAAATTACAAATCCAGAGGCTATACAATGAGAACAGTTGTGCGGTTCCCCAACAAACCCACTAAGTAGCTATCACTGGGCAATTATTCATGAACTTGCTGACATTGTGTACTTGTCTAAACATGGGGGGAAAGTATGACTCCCACCTCCTCCGTTTTTGTGTTGTTTTTTTCCTTTTTTTTCTTTTTTTTTTGTTTTGTTTTGATAACTGCACATTCAGCGCGGTTTTTGTAAAATGTTTTGAGCAATGGTCTGTCACTTCAGAAGAATGGAGACAGCTCCTTGTATGTTTGTTCTCTTTTTCATCATCATTATTGTTATGATTATTATCATATTCATTTTATCATATATATATATATATATATATATATATATATATATATATATATATATACATATATACATACATATATATGTATTTGAATACCTTTTATTTATGGAACCTTTATCATTATTATCAACTCCCACCTCTCCTGTTTAAAAAAAAATTAAGTAAGTCTGCGCATTCTGCGCAGTGTTTGTAAAATGTGTTAAGCAGTGGGCTGTCACTTCAGAAGAATGGAAACAGTCCCTTGTATGTATGGTCTCTTTTTCATTATTGTTATCATTATCATATTCATTTTATTTTGTTTAAAAAAATAATATATATATATGTGTGTGCGTGTGTGTGTGTGTGTGTGTGTGTGTGTAGAACTTTTACGCTCGTATTTATGGGAACTCCCACCTCCTCTGTTTGTTTGGGTGTGGGTTTTTTGTGTGTATGGGTTTTTTTGTTGTTGTTGCTGTTGTTTCGTTTTTGTTTTGTTTTTTAAATAACTCTGCACATTCAGCACGGTGTTTGTAAAATGTTTTGAGCAGTAGGCTGTTACTTCAGAAGAATGGAAACAATCCCTTGTGTTTTTTTTCTCTTTATCATCATCATCATCATCTTATTATTATTATTATTATCATCATTATCATCATCGTTGTTGTTGTTGTTGTTGTTGTTATATTTATTCTATTTCATTTTTATTCTTTGTTGTTGTTTTTTTGGTAGAACTTTTATTTATGGATACTTTATTATTATCAGTAGTAGTAGTGTTGGTGATTGTAGTGGTGGTGGAGTGATGGCGGTGGTTGTGGCAGCAGTGGTGTGATTATTGTTATTATCATAACATGCTGTAATATATGATATATATATATATAATGTGGATGGACAGTTGTACAAAGTTATTCTTACTGGCAGATCAAATTTTTCCTAATGAGTTCACAAGATTTGCTACATAAAATAAGGTGGCTGAAATGCCAAATCAGTTCACACCTGTTCAACAATAACATAAACACACATACACACACATATATATATATATATGTGTGTGTGTGTGTGTGTGTGTGTGTATGTATCGGAATTTAAAGATAGACTTATAGCATATTACAAACAAAACTGGCACGGAGAAATAGACAGCAATGATATATATGAATGGTTCTATTTATTTAAATTAATATTTCAAACAGAGAAGCATATTAAGATCGTAACAAATGAATGGCGTGCCGGTCTGGTCTTCAATAATGATAGGTGACAACACTATCTTGATCCTATTCGCAACGCATGCTGAGACTATCTTATAAAACAAGCGACCTATTTAAGAAGGAATTGGTCTTCGATTGTTGTTAATTCATGCGGTTTGTTCCCCTTAGGAATACAAACAATAATCCCCTCTTTTTGTGTAGACGACAATTCTCAATTCCGAAATCCTTCATTTAGAGATCTAGTTACAAGAACCCAGAGATTACAACTAAACGAAAGAATTCTACTGTAAAACTATCACTTCCAGGACCCTTCTTATTACTAGTGTTTATTAAAACCAGGTTCGCTTCTTCTAGTGAGATTTCACCCTCCAGAGTCTTGCTCCCATTCAGACAAGGTTTGTAAGTCAGCAACCAAATCGCTGATACTGTGATAGCAGCATCCTTCAATTTTCTTTCTGAATACATCATCTTGTTAAAAAACCCTTTACTACTTTCACTGTTTCTTCTTCCTCTGTAACTATTGCACCTTTTCTGTCAATTATATATATATATATATATATATATATATATGTGTGTGTGTGTGTGTGTGTGTGTGTGTGTGTGTGTGTGTGTGTTGTGTAAACCACAGTACAATCGTGTCGATATTAATGTCAGTGACTTTAGTTGTGTCAAAACAGCAGGTCATCATGATTTGAGTCACATAGAAGACGACATCGACAAATAATGCGTCCGATCCGCTGATCATGATTTTGTCGAATGAACTGGACTTGTGCAGAGTGATAGCCCGAGTTGCGTTTGGCAATTTTGATATGATTTACAGAAGCTGGAAAGTCGCGATGAGGACAGACAGTGAAAGCTTGAATTTTTACAGAACTGTATTATGATCATGCAACGAAATACCGATCGATGTGGTTTGCTTAAGATGTAATTATTCCAGCAAACAACTTTCGGTTCAACAAACACTCGTTTCTGATGGTGACAAAAAAGGTGAACCGGATCGAAAAAGTAAATACAGCAGAAATCAAACGTGAGTCATGAAGGCTTTTCGTCTTGCTTTTCCTTTTTGGTTAGTTCCTTTCCTCCTTACTATTGGCAAGAAGTTGTTTATCCTGTCGGAATGATTAGAACCTGTAGCCGACTTGTTTGTCATTCAATCTACTAATCAACAAACCTATCTATCAATTCACTCATTAACTAAAGTCATCCAGCAATTTACTGACCATCAAACTTCCTGACATGCAAACATTTCCACCACACACTATCGGAATGAGGTACACTTGTCTGAAAATAATTACTATATATTTGAAAAAATATTGGTTCATGCAAATATGTTCGTGTTTTATTTCCTACTCAGTGACGCTCCTTAAGATAAAAAAGACGAAACAATTTCTTTAGTTATTTTGTGTACAGTGTTTGCAATGTAGCCTACTTAAAGATGATAAGTGAGTGATAGTGATTGTTTCATACATTTCATTCCGTTTGTTTCAGTTTGTGCTACATCATCCATCCACCCAGTTTCCAACATCACCTGTAACGCTGTAGCCGCCATCTGTCCAGAAGAAAGCTCTGGCAACCCACACTTTTCAGTTTCTCGGCACGCCAAGATAGCTTCCAAAGCTTCTCCAAGCTCCTTAGACTTTACATTCCGCGCAAGGTCCACAAAGGAGCGGAACTTTTCTGGCACCATGTTCTCATCCGCCGAAGTGGAGGGTTTGAAGGACGCCGCGATGATGTCTTCCAAGGCCTGGAGAAGGCGCGAGGACGACACAACCTGTGGAGGATCCACCTCCAGCTGCATGGTGAGGTCCACGAACTGGCGTCCGTTGAGATGTCGGTTCACAGCAGCTTTCTTGCGTGACAGCTTGCGCGCCGAGGTCAGGGTTAGGGACTGACTGTGTATATACATATATACATGCTAGTAAGCATAGGCACCTTTGTAGGCATGTGCACATGCATGCACTTATAGGCATATGCGCGCGCGCACATACATACACACACAAACACACACACAAACACACGCACATTCCCTCCACTCCTCACCCCCAGCCCCAGCCCTGAAATCTTCCGCCATATACACATTTATCCCCACCCTTCACCCACCCACCCCACGCCTGATATCACTTAAAACTGTAAAACACAAAGCAGGCGGCATCCCCTCCACACCATCATCACAACTACTTACACACACCCACGGACGCTCTCTCTCTCTCTCTCCAGTAAATAGTCACCGTCACACACATAAAATAACCTTGCCTCGGCCAAGAATTGATCTTTATAAAACAAGTCTCACATACTCTGGTGGATATTTATGGAATTCTATTTCATCTACACTTAATATAAACTCCAGTCTCAGTGTCTTCAAAAGACTATATCATAAACATCTAATGTCAGAGCTAATTTCTACGAATCCTTGAAATTACTGAGACTGATAAACAAATGATGTATTCTCAATATCCTTGTCTATTTGTCTATCTCCTTTCCTCCCTTCCTCTTTTCTTCCCTCCTCCCTCTCTTCCTCTCTCTCTCTCTCAACAGTTTTCCTCTCTTTCCTTCCTCGTATCTCTTCCTCTCTTACCTTCTTCTTCCCTCTCTCCTTCACGCAAAAGCAATGTTATTTTGTGGGGAACTGTGTGTTTTCTATGCCATTTATTGTTCTTGTTGTTGTTGCCATGCAAAGTGGGGGTTTTTCCTTCTTTTGTCAGTCTTCTTGTATTTCCTAGATTAGTTTATACGTTTTCTTTACGAGGGTAGGATGAAAACAGGCCGATAAGTGCCTATTCGTTTTCCCTCAATAAAGAAAGTTTCGATTTCGATCTCTCTCTCTCTCTCTCTCTCTCTCTCACACACACACACACACACACACAGACACAAACATACCGAACATGCACAGCTGAGATTGACAAGATAAAAATAATCAATATCTCAGTCCTTGAAATAACAGAAAGAAGGAAGAGGAGGAAGAAAATTAGAACAGAAATACAAGTGAAAAAAGAAAACAAGAGAGACAAGGCCTTCGTGACACGCACTGTATCCAGTACATGAATCAAGAGAAGAAAAAAAGAGATTGAAAAATCGTTAAAATGGGTCCTGTATTAAATATTAATGAGCTTTGAAAAAAAAAAACAACATCAACAAAAAGCAAAAAACAAAAACAACAACAACAAAAAAACCAACAGGCCAGTTAGCGGGATTGAACCACCCTTGTTCTGTTCAGGAAAAGTAGTTTAATTCCCAACGCTATACCGCAACTGACGTTACTCGACCAAATTTAGTATCTAAACTGATGGGTCTTTTTTAGAACAATGAAAGTATCATTGTATTTTAGGTAATAATACCATTTAAATAATGTTTTCTTAACATATCTTGATTATTTCAGAATTATAATACCATTTGAATAATATTTTCTTAACATATCTTGATTATTTCAGAATTTTTTTTTTAAATGGTCATAAAGGAGACACTGCAACATGTATAGATCTGCACAAACCAGTCCGACAATGGCTAACCGAAACTGAAAGAAACGTTCGATTCAATTTTTCCTTTATGTTCATTCCAGTTAATTCTGTATCCACCAATAAACATTCGTATGCAGTAAACACATCCATGGTGTAGTTAGTGTCACTATATGTGTTCTGTCCAGAAATTGGATTTCTTTTCTTGTAAATGTGAACAAGAAAAACGATGTTGTGCCGCCTTCCCAAACATAGCCTACGTTCTGGAAACTGGGACCGGATCATGTTGTTTTCGGGTTCCAGGGGCCGTATTCAAGAGAACATCGTGCCTGAGGGTAAATGTGTACCTGCAGGTAATCTACCTGAGGCAAGGCAAACTGCCCGAGGGTAAGCAATATCCAGTATTCATGAACACAAGAGTCTACCCGCATGTCTACAAACCCGAAGACAAGTTACCCTTACGACCTGCCAAGGGTGGCCGCCGACGAAGCAGAGGTAAATATGGCGGATCCTTTTGCAGCATTTTTCTTTCTTTTTTTTTTTAAAGGGAAAACAGGCGTGCTTTACGGATAGCACGTGTTTTGCGAACTCTCTCGACAATGTTCCAAGCTGTGGTGCGATGAGAAGTGAAACTGAGAGCATGAGCAGGGGAATCATTGGGATTTTTTAAAAAAGACAATGGGTTAGCTGTCTGAGCGAACTGCTTGTCTTGAATACGAAGATAACTTATCCTTCAAGGTAAACTGTACCCGCGGGTCCCAACCATGTCAAAGATAACTTGCCTGAAGGCAAAATGAATTTTGTCTTGAATACGGCCCCAGAACGAGCCTCAACGAAAAAGCCGTTAATGATCCGGAAATACGGCTTCATTCACGAGACTTACAACCTATTTTTGGTATGATTGTGAAGATTTTTTTTCCCTACAATGATTAAGCAAAATTGGGTATTGGCAAGACAAAGTATTTCAGGAAAAAATGGCAATGTTAAAGTTTACCACGGACACACAGACACACATACAAACACACACACACACACAGACAACTGAACACCAGGTTATAAAATAGACTCACTTTATTTACACAAGTGAGTCAATAAAGAAAATAAAAGAGAGAACGAACGAAAGAAATAAAGAAATGTAATAGACACCACAATTTTCAACCCAAAAGTTTGCAGCACATGTGAAGGCTCATAATGATATAACTGTTACATTATACTGCATTGCATTGCATGATACTACATTGCATTGTATAGTATGGTGTGGTATGGTATGGTATGGTATTGTATGATATGGTATTGCTGTTATTTTCCATGGCTCAGGATGAGAATGAGGATGATGACAAAGGTTGCATTGTATCGTTTCGTATTGAATTGCATTGTAGGAGCAATATTCAATTCTATTCTATTGTTATGTATGTGAACGAAATCACTGTCCACTTACGTGACATTAACGGCAGTGGCAGCGGTCAGTTCTCCGTCAAAGGTGATGGGTTTGAAGATCTGTCCGTGTTGGCAAGTGGAGGCGGTGATTCGGTTGTTGCCGATCTTGTACTGACACTCCACCTTCGACTCGAAAGGGTACACCACCTGAAACAAGAAGCCAGTGCTGCGTTGGTAAAAAAAAAATCTGTTATCAGAGTGGTACCTGAACAGCAAAACATGTTTTGACTTGATTGAAAACGGATTAAGCCTTGTTTACCCGATGAAGTATTGAATACTGTTTCCCGGTCAAACCGTTGATATGTTTATATGTTTTGAAAATTATTTTTTACCATTCAAAGCTTTTGCCATTCAAATTGGCAGTTACTCATCACACAGCCCAAAAATCATTTATTTTAATCTTTAAGTCTGTCCCTTGGTTCCTGTTTGAATCTTCGTTCGTGGGCTGCAACTCCCACGTTCACTCGATGTACACGAGTGGGCTTTTACGTGTATGACCCTTTTTACCCCGCCATGTAGGCAGCCATACTCCGTTTTCAGGAGTTCTGTTAGAATCAAAAGTCAATGTGTGAAAGACTGAAATGC
Organism: Babylonia areolata; assembly: GCF_041734735.1. NCBI lineage: Eukaryota > Metazoa > Mollusca > Gastropoda > Neogastropoda > Buccinidae > Babylonia > Babylonia areolata. Next base: position 29,516,940 of record NC_134895.1, read on the forward strand.
TGTACTAGTTTAGATACATCTTTAACTGGAGTATTAGTTGAAACATTGACAACTGTTGTGTTGGTTTAAATGCATTTCAATCACAGAACTATATATTCAGATATTCGACCATTCGTATAGCCTATCTATCTATCTGTCTGTCTGTATATCTATCTATCGACCTATCTATTGTTACATAAACCAGTTTATTTTTCTTGTCATTTGTGTATGTGTGTACGTTTCTTTATTTTCTTTCTCTCTATTTTTTTTCTTTTTCATGACAGATTCGTTCGCTTCTTTCATTCTTTTCTTTGTCTCTATATCCCCATGTGAGGATGAATTGATATGGATAGGCATATAACTATATTTCTTGTTAATGTGCCACTTTACTTTTATGTTTTTATGTTACAGCGTATAAATGGTTAATTTAGCAAATCATTCCATCCATCTACCCATCCTTTTTTTTTCTTTCGTTTTCATTCTTCAATCACCTACTCATTCACTCATGCTGCTACTATCTCACTCTCCGAGAAATTCACTCTCCCTGAACCCAAGACGATGAACATAATGACAATGATCATAATAATAAACAAAGAGGCAAAGCCTTCAGACTCACTTGTGCTTCGCGCTTTATCCAGTAAAGGATTCATGAGGAGAAGAAAAAAGGAGAAAAAAATCCTTAAGCAGTAAAGGAATCATGAGGAGAACAATGATGAAAGAAATCGTTAAAAAGTGTTCTGTATTGAATATGATATATAAAATAAATCTGGGAGAAAAGAAAAAAAGAAAAAAAAAAGGCATGAGAGTGGGATCGAACCATTCATGTTCAGTTCCGAAGCATGCAGACTCATTGCCACAGCTGTGGTACATCTGATGGCATTTGACTAAATTCAATATTCAAACCAATGTTGTTGTTTCCTTCTTTGTGCATTAAATAGACGTGATTGTATTGAATGCAATAACGCCATTTAATTTTTTTTTCTGTGTTTTATTATATCTCGATCATTCTTTTATTTCGTCGGTAAAGCATACGTTGCCATCGCTTCAAGCACATTGCAACACATGGTAGACCTCAAGATCTGCACGAACCAGTCAACACGGGGCTGAAAGAAACGACCGACTCAGTTGTTCTTTTATGTTCATTCCAGTTAATTCAGTGTCCACTTTAGAATATTTATATGCAGTAAACACGTCGATGGTGCGGTTAGTATCACTGTGTGTGTTCTGTCCAGAATTTGTATTTCTTTCCGTTTGTGAACAAGAAAAACGAGGTCATGTCGTCTTCTTGAAACAACCCACCTAACAACTCAGTGGGAAGCGGTTTATAGGATTTTCGGATTTCGGAAAGAATCTCAACGAAATAAAACGTTAATGATCTGGATATACAGCTTAATTTGGGAGACTGAAAACCTACTTTTGGTATGACTGTGTAAAATGCACACACACACACACACACACACACACACACACACATGAAATGCATAACACACATGCAACAATTAGCAGTCTCATGGACATGAAGGCCCGACAAAGAAATCTTCCCCTGGCCCAATGCAATACACACAAGCACACGAACCCTAACACACACACACACACACACACACACACACACACACACACACAATGGTCAGAGGGTTCTTTATTCACCAAAGTACTTGTGTCAGGGGACATGGCATAGCCCTTGCTACAGGTATCATGTAACCCAGTACTACCTGCCGCATGTAAAGTCTCCCAACGACAGATCAAGCGGAGGAGGAAACCTTTCCCAACGGCTGTGAAGGCGGAAGAGGATGACCAAAGGGCAGGGGGAGCTCTTATCCTTGGCTGGAAGTCTTCCTTGGAGACGGAACTTCCGAAGAAAAAAACCTAAACCTGCCGAGGCCGTTCTACACGTGGCAGTATCTGCACCTGTGGGACTCTGAGCGTCGGTAGGCGAGTGGGGAAGGGACTGCAAAACTCCTCTTCACTAAAAAAAAAAAGTCACCTTTGCTGGTCAGGCAACCAGGCTAATGTCAGCCCTACAACACCCAGTATTCCCAAGCCCTGCGGCGATGGAGAAGTGGTAGACTGGGGCAGATGCGGCGCCCATATCCTCCCACAGCATCAGAGCAGCCCTTTTCAGGGACAGCACTGCTCTCCCCACATGTGGAAGGGGAGATAAAAGGATCCCTAAACAAAGCCTGCCTCACCTAGTACCCAGTAGGAAACCGCACCTACTTGGACATCTAACACTAGCGGTCGAAAACAACAGAAGAAAAGAACCAGGAGTCATGCCCTGACTGAGTGCCTGGAATGTTTGCACCCTTTTAGACAGAGACGACAGACCAGAAAGGCACACAGCACTCATTGCTAGAATGCTTGATCACTACCAGGTGGACATAGCAGCCCTGAGCGAAACCAGGTTTGCTGGTGAAACTTCAGGCATGGGTTTTGCCATACAAATCAAACTTGCACGACAGCTTGACAGTCTTCCACATGGGATAAACGATAGGCTGACGACTCTGCATCTGAAGCTGTCCAAGGACCGCTTCGCCACAGTCATCAGCTGCTATGCCCCGACGATGACCAACCCTGATGACATCAAAGAAGCTTTCTACGAGGAGCTCAGCCGCACCATTTCAGCAGTAGACAGAAAGGACAGGCTGATCATCCTTGGGGATTTCAATCCCCGTGTCAGCGTGGAATTCTCCTCATGGCCAAAAGTCCTAGGACAGCACGGCACTGGCAAGTGCAACTCCAACGGACTGCTTCTGCTCTCGCTCTGCGTGCAGCATGGACTGACCATCACCAACACCCTCTTCCAACAAGCGGACAAGTACAAGAACACATGGATGCACCCCTGCTCCAAGCAGTGGCACATGCTGGACTATGTGATTGTCCAGCAGAGGGACAGAGGTGATGTTTTCATTACATGCTGAATGAGAGGAGCAGTCTGTTCGTCGGACCATCGCCTGGTACGCAGCATGATGAACATCAGACTTGCATGCAAACCCCCTAGGAAGCTGAGCATCCACCACCTCCCTATCACCAAGGACGTGCTGCAGCAGCAAATCCAAGCAGCTCTCCAAGAAATTCCTGCATCGACTGATGTAGAAGAGGTTTGGAGCACCTTTAGAGATGCTGTGCACACAGCAGCAGCTGACACACTCGGCTTTGTACAGAGGAGCCACAAAGACTGGTTTGACGAGAACGACTCTGGAATCTCCAAGCTCCTGAACACACTCCATATACAGCATCAGGATCACATTTCCGATAAAGACTGCCAAAGGAAGACAGACCAGTTCTTGCAAACCATGCAACTCGTACAGAAGAGGCTGCGTGAGATGAAGAACGCCTGGTGGGAGAGAAAGGCCGAAGAGCTTCAGTCCGCTGCTGATGCTCATGACATGAAGACCTTCCTTGATGGTCTCCGAGCTGTGTATGGGCCGAGAGTCACAGGATCAACCCCTGTCCGAGCCTTGGATCAGACCACCCTCCTGACAGACAAGAAAGACATCCTTGTCCGCTGGAAAGAGCACTTCAACACCCTCCTCAACAGGGACTCGTCCGTATCTGACGATGTAATTGCAGCCCTCCCACAGCTACCAGTCAATGACTCGCTAGCTGCCCCTCCCACCAAGGCCAAGACCCTGAAGGCCCTGAAGCTGACAACGTCAGGAAAAGGACCAGGAGCGGATGGAATCCAGGCTGACATCTACAAGTATGGAGGCGAGGTGCTGACAGACAAGCTGACCACCCTGTTCCAGTCTATCTGGGAGAGAGGGGAGGTCCCCCAGGATTTCAAGGATGCTTCAATTGTCCACATTTACAAACGGAAGGGAGACAAAACATCCTGCGATAACCACCGTGGAATCTCTCTTCTCTGCATCGCCGGCAAGATCTTCACCCGCATCATACTGAACAGACTGGTTGACCATGTCTCCAACACAGTCATCCCTGAAGCACAGTGTGGCTTCCGCTCAGGCAGGGGAACATGTGACATGGTGTTTGCCGTACACCAGATGCAAGAGAAGTGCCGTGAGCAGAACAAGGAGCTCCACATGGTCTTTGTAGACCTGACTAAGGCCTTCAACACAGTGAACCGCCGTGGTCTGTGGAAGATCCTCCTAAAGTTAGGCTGCCCAGAGAGCCTAATCCAGCTGATTGCGTCGTTTCACGATGGCATGCAGGTGAGAGTACAGGAAAATACTGACATGTCGGATCCGTTTCCTGTGGTAAATGGAGTGAAACAGGGTTGCGTCCTGGCACCCACACTGTTCTCCATTCTCTTCTCTGCCATGCTGATTGACACCTTCCAAGACTGTGACCGGGGCATCTACATTCAGTTTCGCAAAGATGGCAAACTTTTCAACTTGCGGTGACTCCACGCCAGGTGTTTGCGGCACTGTTGAGAGAGTTCCTCATTGCTGATGACTGTGCCCTTGCTGCACACACCCATGAGGACATGCAATTCATTATAGACAGGTTCTCAACCTCCTGTAGGCGCTTTGGACCGACCATCAGCCTCAGCAAGACCAAGTCCATGTAACAACCAGCTAGCTCACAGAACGCCAATGCCTCCCCCCCACCTGCAATCAAGATCGATGACACAGAGATCAAGTCAGTCTACAAGTTTTACTACCTGGGCAGCACCCTATGCAGCAACAGAGCCCTTGACATAGAAGTGACGCTGCGCATCGCCAAGGCCAGCTCCGCCTTTGGCAGACTCAACAACAGGCTGTGGAACAACAAAGGCATCAGGCTCAGCACTAAAATCAAAACCTAGAGAGCTGTTGTGCTGACCACCTTGTTGTACTGATGTGAAACATGGACGGCGTATCACCGTCACACTCAACAACTTGAGCAGTTTCACCAGAGGTGCCTACGAAAGATCCTCGGCATAAAGTGGCAAGACAGGGTCTCCAACCTCAAGGTCCTAGAGAGGAGCGGCCTGCCCAGCATCGAAAGCCTGTTGATCCAGTGCCAGCTACGCTGGACAGGACACGTTGTCCACATGACAGACAGCAGGATCCCGAAGATGCTACTGTATGGCCAGCTGAAGGAAGGCCACCGCGAAATTGGAAGACCCTGCAAGCGCTTCATAATCAAGGACACCGTGAAGACAAACCTCAAAGCCTGTGACATAGACATCGCTTCTTGGGAAACTGATGCCCTTGACCGCTCTCGCTGGAGGATGCTGTGCTCTAGTGGCATAAAGACGTTTGTAAACAAGAGAACGCTGGCCATTAAGGAGAAGCGTGAGCGAAGGAAGCAGGGCTCAACTTCTGGAGACGTTTTCCCTTGCAACACCTTTGGGAAGTGCTGTGCATCCAGAATCGGCCTCTTCTCCCATATGAGGACACACACCGACAGATAAGCCTGCCTGCCTGCTCATCCGTCGGTCCGACAGGAGACTCCATCACTTGTGTTTCATAAACCTTAATGTGTCAAGACATTAAAATCATTCTATGCTATTCTGTTGTTGTTGTTTTTTTGTTTTTTGTTGTTTTTTAAGATCTATTCAATTCACACACACACACACACACACACACACACACACACACACACACACACATCGACTAACTCGGCGGGATTATGCATGCTCATACTCACACGGCCATCCATATAAGCCTACATATTTTCACAGGAGGAGGAAAAGAAGTAACCTCGCTGATGGGCCTCTGAAGCACATGAATCTCGAACTGCTTGGCGAAGGACATGGGGTGCAGCTGCCGGCCGAAGAGCTGGGTCAGCGAGCACTGGCTGATGTCACGCCGGGTCTTCAGGCTCTTGGACTGACCTTCCAGGCTTACCTCTGTGGGGCACGTCCCGAAATGGTCGTGCTGCACACGTAAATTACGTACACAGGATAGAGGGTTCTTTGTTGAAATAAAAAGATGTGGAGAAAAGAAATGGCACGGCATGTGTGTGTGTGTGTGTGTGTGTGTGTGTGTGTGTGTGTGTGTGTGTTTGTGTGAATGAGAGAGAGAGAGAGAATTGGAGTGCGTTAGGCGTTTTGGTGTTGTCTTTTATAGATGAAAATGGACTGAGCACAGTAAGCTTGGTCTTCACCCTGTCCTCACAAAACATGGGAAAACATCAGAAACCCGCATTATAAAAAAAGCATAACTTTACTATCGGACATGTGAAGATCATTTATTCAAATACAATCAAATCAATGAAAACACACACACACACACAACACACACACACAGACACACACACACCCCTCAACCACGCGTACATACAGAGCAAAGGAGCAACACCCTTCCCGTCCGCAGATATTACTCTCATCCAATCTCTTTCTCCAACCGCCTCCACCCGTCTCAGAACCCCTCCTCACCAGCAGAAGCGGCTTATCGTACTGTTTCCAGGGGAGTATGGGCAGCTGCATCTGGGAAATGATGGCCCGCTTGATGTTGAGGATGTACACCGGCTCTCTCTCGTCCACCAACAGCCGCTGTTCCAGCACACTACCTCGGTCCATCTGTACGTACACCTCGTATCTGCAAGTCAAGTCAAACTTTTTTTTAAGACAAAATGTTATATTTATCCAAAAATCAACTAATGTCAATGATTATAAGAGTTCATATCTGAAAGGGAGGGGGCATGGTCAGAACAGTTGAAAGACTGCTGATTTTTACCCCTTTTACTCGTAGTATCCTGTAATTTTACTCTTATCTCAGTCATTTTACACCCTTGTATGTAAATGCTTCTTGAATACATATATACACATTTTTACTGTGATTGCTCGTCTCAGGTTTATCTTATCTTAGGTTTGTGTTTGTTGTATGAAACGTTTGAGCAGGGTGGATCCTTTTTTGACTCACAAGTGTAAACAAAGTGAGTCTATGTTTTAACCCGGTGTTCGGTTGTCTGTGTGTGTGTGTGTGTGTGTGTGTGTGTGTCTGTGTCTGTGTCTGTGTGTCTGTGGTAAACTTTAACATTGACATTTTCTCTGCAAATACTTTGTCAGTTGAAACCAAATTAGGCATAAAAATAGGAAAAATTCAGTTCTTTCCAGTCATCTTGTTTAAAACAATATTGCACCTCTGGGATGGGCACAAAAAAATTTAAAAAAGAAGCCAAATTATATGCAAGCTGCATTTACTATTATATTTATATTTTCTGTATTCTCTAAACTTGGCACTTTGATCTGATATTCTGACACAACAACATGAGTAGTCATTATAATCATTTTTTGTTCAAACAGAAACTTCTTTTGCGAAGCATGGAAGTTTTATTTATTTTGCAAACGTTTTGGTGCAGATAGTAAAAAAGGGAAATTAATCTGTAATTAATGCTATGGGACTTAATTTGCTTTAAACTGATCTTTCTCATCTTAAACATAACGTTTTGAAATTATACACAATACATAAAAAGCTTGTGTTTCACTCTCAGTGTACAGGGCTTTCACTATGTTCATTCGCCCAAGTGGTCTTTTTCGGAAAATACTAAAATCAATATGACGAGTGGACTTTACAGATATACTGGTTGAGCCCTGAAGGTCATGGGCAAAAATCAATTACGTACACATATTTATACACATTCAAAGCGCCTGCTCATATTCTTCGCGAACGCCAACGACGCCATTTTGTTTCAAGTTGTTAACCTGCCCATTCAATCCTATATCCAATGGACAATACACGATAACATGTGATGGAAAGTTGGAGAAGGAGACCGTTAAATATTTATTCTGAGAAAGATTTGTGAACGCCTCATCACTTACTGGATTATGCCCCAAACTGCCATTAAAAAATCCACAGAATCAGTCGGAATTCACAGTTAAAAATTGTAAACCATGCGAGTTAATAATACCCTTGAATTGATCACGATGAAACGAAAAAAATTCCAGTCTTGACTTTTCTCAAAATGAAGTCCTTTTCACTTCTTACGATGTTTAGAAGTACTTGTACTTGGCTCTACATGTTACTAGTTTAACAAAATACTGAATTTTCATATCAACTTTAAAACTATAAAACTAGAATGAACATAAGAGAAATTGAATCGACCGTGTCGTACTCAGTACATTCCCGGCGGGTGTAACTAAACTTGTACATCTATCTAGATCTAGAAAAAACGGCTAAGTGTGATTGCAGCGATAGCCACGTCTCCTTTACCGCGACTTAAAAAGAATTTTTTTTTATTATTGCCCTTAAAGATTTTTTGAGTGCCCAAGATACACCAGAATAATATGATTTAAACAGCGTTCTCACTGCGAATACCGCAATTGATTTATCGCCCTTTAAAAAAAGTATGTTCAAATACTAAATTTTAGAGCGTCAGTTAAGGAGCCACGATAGTGTAATGGGTAAGACGGTTTCTTCTCACCCGATCACGCGGGGTCCGAATCTGGTTAGGACTTTTTTTTTTTCTTTTTTTTTTTTTAAACCCGAAGCTTTATAATAAGAAATACAGAACACATTTTAAAGATTAGATTAGATTTTTTTTTCTTGCCTCTCTTGTCTGGGGTTGTTGTGCACGTTTTCCCTTCCATGCGATGATAAAATTGCCAGATCTCTGTCAAAGTTGTGTCATAACTGAGTGCCTCGCAAAACTGTTTCCACTTGTCATTTTTGGCCTCTTGAGCAATGACTTCAAACTGTTTAGTTTTTTCTTTCATTTTTGTTTCAATATCTTTGTCCGGAGAAGGAGCGATCAAAGAAACTTAGATGAAAAAAAGAAATATGTTGAGGAGTTAAAACAAACCCTTATGCAGACTGGACCGGATGATGACTTGACAATAGATGACCTAACGAAGCAATAGCTAAATGCAAGAAAGAATCGGCTCTTGGCCCAAAGTTCGCTACTCGGACATCAAGGAGCTATCGGAAGAAGACAGAAGCAAACGTTTCAATCTGTATCAAAACAGTTTCCACAATGGACATATGCCGGAGGACTGGACACACTGCTTCTTAAAACCCATACCAAAACCAGGAAAGGACCATCGTCAGGTAAGCGGCTACCAGATTCTAACCATGCAAAACATTGCTGGAAAGCTCATGGAGCGCATGATAGCCAGGAAACTTGCAAGGGATCTTGAACATAGGCACATTCTCCCTTCAAATCAAGGTGGTTACAGAACAGGCAAGTCCACATGGGAAAATGCAGCTGCTTTTGCATATGAGGTGTATGAAGGATTTCAAAGAAAAGAAGAAACACTAGCAGTAGCAATCGACCTTGAAGATGCCTACAATAAAGTCCAGTTTTCGCACCTCATGAAGCTGCTACTAAGGTATGGAGTAAGTTTGACACTGACAAGATGGATAGCAGCAGCGCTTCAGGAAAGAACCGTCGTCTTACGCCTCGGAGATTGGATGTCTGCACCTTTTAAACTATCCATGGGACTACCACAAGGGTCTCCGCTCTCTCCTGTCCTTTACAATGTCTACACGAAGGGCCTTGCAGACTTAAACAACAATGGAATAGCTCGGGTGCTTACTCTTGCAGATGATGGCCTGGTCTTCAAAACTTCGAAAGATGCTCAGGAAAGAACTAAAGCCGTCCAGAAACAACTAAACAATATTGCTCAATGGTGCAAAGACACAGGATCTTCCATCAATCCAGTGAAAGCCCAAACGTTGCTGTGCACCCTCAACAACAGAACCGCGAGCAAATCACCACCACCTGTGTCATTCGACGGGATTCAGATCGAGAAAACCGAATGCCTATGCTACCTAGGAATACAGTTCGACAGGATGTTGACCTTCAGAAAACATACGGAAAATACTGTTCTCAAATGCAAAAAGGGCCTTTCAGTCTTAAAAGCAATGGCAACCAAAGGTATTGAACAACGCCACCTCTTCCTGCTATACCAATCACTCGTCCTCAGTGTGATCGACTACGGACTTGGGCTAAGAACACCATCTCAAAGCAACCTCCTAAAATTAGAAAGAGTTCAAAATGAAGCTATGAGGCTGATCCTTGGAACAACAAAAGACACGCCCACGGAAACCATGCGATACCTGCTTGACCTTCCTAAAGTGCAGGCCAGAAACAAGTTAGAACAGGTTAAGACCTACTTCAAAGCATTAGAAAACCCTCAAAACCCACTGCATGACGCAGTCAAAGAACCAAAAGGCAGCCGCCTAGGACGAGGAAGATCATGGATGGGGCAAGCAGAAGACACAATCCAACTAGTAGGCCGACCACAAGACCTGAAAGAAACAAAAGAATGGATGAAAAACCCCGAAAACCTCAACCATCTATTCAACGCAGCCATTTCACCCACAGTTTTGCAAAACTGATGTGGAAGTGAAGCTACTCATAGAAGAAAACAGTAAAGAAGAGGACATCATATTGTACACAGATGGCTCAGTCACCAAGGACCAATCTGGTTGGGGATTCACTGCAAAACAAAATGGAAAACAATTAGGGAAGAGAATGCTGCCTACAAAGTCACAACCTCCAGCCTAACGATGGCAGTTGAAGCTGTGACACAAGCCCTCCAGTGGCTATCGTCCATCCATATGCCCGGAAACCAACATGCCATGATTCTAACCGACTCAATGAACCTCATACAGAAAATTGAAAATGGAATGGGAAGCCCAGAGTGGCATAAGACAATGCGCAACTTGCAGATTAAAAAACTCACATGGTCATACTGCCCGGGACATGCAGGTGTTAAGGGAAATGAGCGAGCTGACAGATTTGCTGGTAACGCAACAACAACGAGTGGCCTACATCTAGGAAAATCGGAAATCCTCAGAAAAGCCAAAGAATATCAAAAAGAACAGGTACAAGGCCATCACACCATCGATCGCCTCAAACAGAGTGGGAGCGGCCGTAAGTCTAGCATGAAAGGTAGAGCACGAAGCTTTGCAAATCAAACAAATATCGGCATCATTTCCAAACCAACATTGCGCAAATTTCTTCAAAACGGAACAGAGTCTCTGTGGGCTTTTCCAAATACAATAGACTGAGCAACACACTAGACGCCACGTTCTTGGCATCAAGGGTAGAGGATGAGGTATGTGTGTGTATGCGTGCCTACACTGTGTGAGCAACGGAATATTGGAACGTGCGGATGTGTGTGTGTGTGTGTGTGTGTGTGTCTTTGTATATATGTGTGTGGGGTTGGGGGTGGGGGATATGGGCGTATGTGTGTGTGCTTGTACAGGTAAGTGTTCATCTGTGTGTGTGTGTGTGTGTGTGTGTGTGTGTGTGTGTGTGTGCCGTGGAAGCTGCGATACGTAGCCTAGAAATGAGTGTGTGGAGGAGGGGGGTAGAGGAGGTGCAGGGTAATATGTGTGTGTGTGTGTGTGTGTGTGTGTGTGTTGGGGCTCATGTACGTTTATGTGTATTTGACTGTGTTTTCATATCTGTGAAACTGCATGTTTGGTGCCATATCTGTTATGCATATGTGGGTGTATGTGTGAATGTGTGTCTCCATGTTTTACATTTATTTGCTTATCTATCATCATTGTTTTTTTTTTTTAATTTCTTTATTATTATTATTATTATTATTATTATTACTACTACTACTTTTTTATATAATAATTATTTATTTGTTTATTTATTTATTTATGTACTTCATCAAGTTTTTGCGCCTTATACATATTATTTGTAGTGGTAGTAGTAATTTTTTTATGTATGTATCTATTATTTATTCACCCTTTTTTTCTTTTTCTCAAGGCCTGACTAAGCGTGTTGGGTTACGCTGCTGGTCAGGCATCTGCTTGGCAGATGTGGTGTAGTGTGTATGGATTTGTCCGAACGCAGTGACGCCTCCTTAAGCTACTGAAACTGAAACTGTGTTTGTGTGATGGAGTTTAAGAACCATCGTATTTAGGGTATTTATTTGTTGTTCTTGTAAAATTTTTGATAGTTTAGGATGACAATAATTTGTAGACACAGACTTGGTAAGTTTGTGAGATTTAATATATCTCAGAAAAGATCGACGAAGTAACAAAAACGTTCCTCAAGATAACAACAAGGGAAAAAACTCCTAACCCTAACAACAGACAAGGAAGATAACTATCAAAAGAAACTCGAATGACGTAAGTTCCGCGAGTCGCTACACTACTCCCTTCCCAGCGGAGTACAACTACGTAGCGAAATGTTTGACAATCTTGAAAACAACAAAACTGAATTCAGAGTCATCGAAATCTTGGTGGCAGGCGTGAAATGCGCCCTGAACGTGCTGCGACTGGAGGATGATCTCTGGTAGGAGATGATGATGGTTTGTTGGATGGTTCTGCAGACTCTGCTGCAGAGGATGTTGTCTTTGGTGATGAGGGTGAAACGTCAGTACCAAGGGAAACCACAGTCTTGCGCTCTGAAGTGAAGGGTGGTGTGACAAAAGCAGCTTTGAGACGGTCCACAGACACCTTCTCTGTGCGACCCTTGATGTCAAGTGTGTACAACTTGTCATCAGTGTCCATGATGCGGTATGGGCCGTCATAGGGTCGTTGGAGTGGGTGGCAGTGGGCATCGTGTCTGACATACACGAACCCAGTGGCGGCAAGGTTTGAAGGAACGTAGACAGGCTGCTTTCCATGGTATGTTGGAGCTGGTGGTAGCACAGTACGCATGGTTTGTTGCAGATGTTTGACGAACATCGAGTCTGGTTCCATGGTGCGTGCATCCAATGGTTGAAAAAATTCACCTGGAAGGTGAAGAGTTGAGCCATAGACGAGTTCAGCAGGGGAACAACCAGGGTCCACCCGCCATGAAGAACGTATCCCCAAAAGGGCCAAGGGCAGTTCATGAAATCAGTCAGGGGTGGTAGTACGTGCCTTGAGTGCTGCCTTCAGTTGACGGTGGAAACGTTCAACCATGCCATTTGCCTGTGGATGGTAGGCTGTGGTTGTGTGAACTTCGACGCCCAAAAGTTTGTTGCACTCAGCCCAGAGCACTGAGGTGAACTGTTTTCCTCGGTCAGAGGTAATGTCCCCAGGAACACCAAACCTGGCAATCCAGTGATGTACAAGAGCAGTAGCACAAGTAGAGGCATGGGCGTCAGGAAGAGGAATGGCTTCTGCCCACCTGGTGAAGCGGTCGATGATGGTGAACAGGTAGGTCATACCTTGACTGACCTACAAGGCCCACATGAAGACTGCAAAACCTGACAGTTGGAGGTGGGTGTTCCACCAGTGGTGCCCGTGTGTGTCGATGAATCTTGGAGGACTGACAGGGATGGCATTCCTTGCACCATTTGCGGATGTCGCGCTTCATGCCATGCCACACAAAGCGTTGGGTGGTGGCTTGTTGTGTGGGGCGTGGACCTGCATGTAAGAGTCCATGGATTTGATCAAAAACTGGGCGAGTCCAGGAAGTTGGCAAAACTGGGCGTGTGACACCAGTGGATGTATCACACAGCACAGTTGATGTACCAAACTGGATGTCTTGAAGTTTGAGGCCAGTGGTAGGTGTTCGAAAGAAATCCATCTCACCAGACTGGACTTGGTCTTAAGCAAGTTGACTGAAGCTGCTAATGGAGAAACAGCTCTGTTCCTCAGAGTTGGAGTTGATGCTGAAGCGTGAAAAGGCATCAGCTACGACACTGAACTTGCCAGCGATGTACTGGATGTCAGTGGTGAACTCAGCTATGTTGGAGAGGTGGCTGGTTTGTCGAGGAGAGCGTTCAGTTTGACTCCTGAGTGCAGACACTAGTGGCTTGTGGTCAGTGTACAGTGTGAAAGGTTGTCCCTCCAGAAAGTTCCTGAAATGTTTGATCGTGCTGTAGGCTGCCAGAAGTTCACGATCGAAGGTGCTGTATTTCTTCTCTGTTTCAGAAAATTTTCGAGAGAAGAAAGCGAGAGGTACCCAGGACTGACCCTGTTTCTGTTCAAGCTGGGCACCCAAAGCTGTGTTGGAAGCGTCGACTGTCAGGCTTGTAGGTGCATCTAGATAAGGATGATGTAGAAGCACAGCTTCTTTCAGAGCTTCCTTGGCTTTTTCAAACGCAGTTTGACAAGGCTCAGACCACTGAATAGTTTGTTCTTTACCACTTGCCTGAGCGTGGAGTGGGGCTAGAATGTCGGCAACACGTGGAATGAAACGATGATAGTAGTTCATCATTCCAAGGAACCTTCGAAGAGCTGAGCGATCAGTGGGGGAAGTGCAGTCTTGAAGAGCGCCCACTCGGTCTGGAAGTGGACGTATTCCCTGAGCAGTGACGTGGTGGCCAAGGAAATCCAGCTCACAAACACCAAAGACACACTTAGCTTTGTTGATAACCAGTCCATTAGCGGAAAGTAGCTGGAAAAGTTGACTGAGGTGTTTGAGGTGTTCTTTGTGTTTGTGACTGGCCACAAGAATGTCATCAATGTAGACAAAGGTGAATGGTATGCCCCGAAGGATGCCATCCATCAGTCGCTGGAATGCCTGAGCAGCATTCTTGAGGCCGAAGGGCATGCGAATGAACTCCCAGAGTCCGAAAGGTGTGATGATGGCTGTTTTTGCAACAGAAGATGGTGCCATAGGAATTTGATGGTAGCCCCTGACCAAATCAATCTTGGAGAAGATTTTGCATCCTGTGAGGATATTGTTGAAATCTTGGATACGAGGCAAAGGATAGCGATCATCTTTGGTAGCAGCATTCAGTTGTCTGTAGTCACCACAGGGTCGTCATTGGTCCCCTGCTTTGGGAACCACATGGAGGGGTGAAGACCACGGTGAGTTTGACCGACGTGTGATGCCCATCTGTTCCATCTTCAAGAATTCAGCTTTTGCAGCAGTCAGTTTTTCTGGACTCATGCGTCGAGCACGAGCATGGACTGGCGGTCCATGTGTAATGATGTGATGTTCCACACCATGTTTATTGATGGTAGAGTCAAAACGTGGAGTGAGTAACTCTGGGAACTGATGGAGAAGGTCAGAGTACTCGTTGTGTGGATGAAGTGATAGACCTGCAAGGGTCATGGAGGAATCAGTGCTTTTGAGGAAAACAGAGGCATTGTCAAGGGACAGGGGGCGCTTGCCCTTAAGGTCGATGATAAGTTCATGAGCAATGAAGAAATCAGCACCAAGAATGGGGCGAGTAACATCAGCGAGATGAAACTCGTGTGTGTACACATGATTGGGCTTAATTTCCAAGGGGATGTTGCGTTTGCCCCAGGTTTTAATGAAAGTTCCATTAGCAGCAGAGTGGGGTATGGAAGGTGGACTGGTCTTGCGGTCCTGTGGAGAGGCTGGATAAACTGACACGTCAGCGCCAGTGTCAATCAAGAAAGACTGGCCAGTGCGTCGATCATAAACTGAATACATGTTGGAACTGGAAACGCTGGCCGCAAACACGTTTAACGGCCGGCACTGGCATTTCCCTGGGATGATGCACCTTGGTTGCTTGCTCTGGAAAGTAGTGATGCGAATTTGCAGCCAGGCTGACAGCGGCGGGCATCTGGTCCAAATCGCTGGTGGTAGAAGCACATGGAAGACGAACTGATTGTGCTACACTGTGAAGGAGCAGAGCGTCGCTTTTCTTTTTGAAAGCCACAGCCTTTTCCAATGGTGGTGCAACCACATTCTGATCAGAAAGCAGTTTCATGTTTGTGTTGTGTGTTTCTGATGGTGCCATGGAGACCTGTTGTACACCGGCAGTACGTGACTCCCAGATGCGGTCTGCTGCCTCGGCAAGTGTGTCTGTGTCTGTGATGTTGTGTCCTGGTAAAATGCTTCGAATGTCAGATGGAAGGTTTGCCAGGAACAATGCACGTTTTAGTGTTTGGGGGTCGTCATTGAGGGCGTTGATCTTCCGCAAGAGAGCAGCAGGGCGTTTGTCACCAAGTCCATTGAGATTGAGGAGTTCAGCGTCTTTCTGGTGTTGAGATTTGTCAAAAGTCTTGATAAGAGCATTCTTCAATGTGTTGTACTTGTCATCAGTTGGTGGGTTGGTAAGAATTGACTGTACTTCTTCTGCTGTGTTGATGCGCTGACAGTGTAGTCGTATTTTGTTTGGTCTTGATTAATTCCTTTGGTTCCAAATTGTGCTTCAACCC
>NC_134895.1:29835338-30040338 GCF_041734735.1 Babylonia areolata
TCTAACATAAGGGCAAGCTCGAGCAGTGATTTATGACCGAATCTTTGGAGTTACGTGTAGCTCCTTCTTCTTCAATCTCTTCAAAATCAAAACCTGGCACCAAGTTCGCTAAGTTATCATCTTTTGGCTGTTCACATCCTGTCCTTGCATTTAGGTCACCACACAATATAATGTAAACATTATCTGTGTGTACTTGTTGTATCAAGCTTTCTTCTAGGATTTGAATGCCGTCTTGTAGCTCAGTGTGCTCATATAGTGGCGATCTTTCTGGAGCAATATAACTAGCAATTAGCACAATATTTTTATCAACACTAAACACACTTTTATCTATTTTGACAGCTACTGTATTCTTGCAGCCTGTATTAACATCTTTTACATGATGTTCAATACATTTCCTAACCAACAATAAAACTCCTCCAGAATTTCTCCCGTGATGGGATAACTTAGTTGCAGGTGCAACAAATTTTACATGTTTTACAGTAAATGTTTCTGTTAAACAGATTAAATCAAACGAGCTAATATATTTCATAAAGGATACATCAGGAAACTTACTAATCAGATTTTCTACATTATAATTAAGAAAGGTCCATTCCTTTGGGTGGTCAGTCCTGTCCTGTCTTTTTGTCCCGCCGCAGTGTCCTGCTGCTGTTGCAGACACCAGCTGGAGATTTGTTGTGTAGCCCCGTCCTTCTGCTCGCTGTGAGAGCAGTGTGTGTTGTCTGTGTGCTTTTAGCGTGAGGCCCTGTCAGTTGGCTTGCTGTGTGGTCAGTGTTTGTTGTCTGCGTGTTGTTGGTGTGAGGCGTTGTCTGTCTGCTCATTGTGTGGCCAGTGTGTGGTGTTTGTGTTGGTGTCATACTTTTGTGTGGCCCAACCTGTGTGCTCGCTGTGTGAGCATCGTTAACGGTCCTCGTGTTGCTGCTGCGATGAGTGTCGTCCTGGTTTGCTGCCCCTCTCGTACCGGCACACCCGCTCCCACCTCATTGCTGTTGTTGACTCAGGGAGGCATCGGTGTTATCACACTGCAGGGTTGTGTCAGTCACGCCCTATTGTTTCTGGCCACCCTTTGACTCATGTCTTACGTCATAAGCAGGGGAGCCTGAGTCGTGGCTGGCTGGTTCTCGCTGGCTGAGTTCTGCCACGTGCGTTGTTTTCATGTCGTCTGCTGTTAGAGTTTTGTTTCCAACCGCAATGCTTCCCGAGACGACTTGTGCATACATGTTGCGGTCAAGAGACAAAGTAACAGTCACCAGTTTGCCGCTGCAGAAAAAGGCTTTCTTGCCTTCTTTTTTGGCCTGGGCAGCTGCACTGCTTTGAGCACGGGTCAGATCGTTTGCCACTCTGACACCTTTCGTGGCCAGCTCATTACGGAAGTCCTTACTGGTGATTATTGCTATCTTGTCCTTCCATTGACTAAATCTGACTAGCATGGGTCTTGGTTGCCCGTCCCGGCTTTGTCCAATGCAGTATGCTCACTCTAAGTCATCTAAGGTCCATGTTTTGATCCCTCCCTCCACGCTGTTTAGAGTGTCTAACATGGCCTTGACACACATATCGTTAGTTTCATTCTGGTCACTATGGGGAATCCCGAACATGAGCAGGTTTTCTCTTCTGGAGTATTCTTCTAACTTATCAATGTGTGACCTGATCTGATTTAATTCTAGTTCTAAGTCATGGACAGGTGTTGTCAGTCTGACTGTCTCTTCTCTTCCTTCTGCAGTCACACTATGGCTGTTCTGTACCTCTGTTTCTATGTCCGTCACCGCCTTTGTCAGTCCCTTGTAGTCCCGTTCTATTCTATCACAGCGTGCATTTATTTTTTCACACTGCAGCGTGACTTTGTCCAGGTCTGCCTTCATTCCTCCTAGGTCTCCTCTGATCAAGGCTGTTTGTTGGTCATTTTGCTGCTGAATGGCTTGAAGGATGGAGATTATATCGGCACTGGCATTCACTTCTGTTGGGGTCGGTGTTTTTGGATTTTCGCGTCTGTCCTGATCTTGGTGTGTGGGGCCTGGGTTCGTCTCCTCGTCGCCACTGAGTAGCAATCTTTGAACTGAGTGCAGTGCATACACAGCACACACCAAAGCCACTGGTTCTGCCACAATTGAATGACCCGGACTGGTGTCCACTTGAGTGTTTATATCCTCAGTATATGTTCCTTTCGTAATTCTGTCTAGACTCCCATCACACATTTTGATGTTCCTAATGACAGTCACACAGGTGTTCAGCATTAAAACTGCTGCGGCAAGGCAGATGAAGGAACACACCATGTTTCCGGTCATCACACTTGCACAGCTGACCATCTCCTCGCTGACCGGTTTCTGTCCGGCACGCATTTCATGGCGTCTCAGCCTCTAGTACGTGGCACTGTCGAAACAGCCAATTCTGGCTCTCCAACCAGCTATATCGATCATCTTGACTTTTTTTTCTTTTTTGTCACAATATCCGAATATAATTTCTGACACAGATGATACACTCAATGCTTCAGAAGCTGCTTCAGTTGGGAATTGTATGCGGAGCCTCTTACTCACACAACCTGTCTGGCCGCCATCTTGGAGAGAGACAGAGAGAGAGAGATGGTAATAACTGTGCACGCATGTCTCATTTCTTTCTTTATATCAATGCCTTTTTAATTTAGTGATATTAGATGTGTGTGTGTGTGTGTGTATGTGTTTGAATGTGTGTGCATGCACATATGTATGGTGATCGCAAGACAGAGAGGGCAGAAAGAGATGGATGGGCCCCACTCAACTGACAAACTTAGAACTTATCTTGAGATCATCACCCCTCCCCTCTATCCCTTCAACTCATGACTATGCATGCACACATGCGCGCGCACACACACACACATGCACACACACACACACAACCACATAACAGGTGGAAAGCCAGAGGAGTGTGTGTTTGTCTGTATGTATGTATGTATGTCAATGTGTAAGTATGTGAGCTATGGTAGTGTGTGTGTGTGTGTGTGCGTTTGCCTGTGTATGTGTTTCCGGGAGTGAACAGGGTTTTGCTGGTGTTATTCAAAGGCAAATCTCTCTGTTTGAACAAAACAACATAATTTGCTCTCAGATCTAAATGACACATAATGACTAGCATACAAGATTGTTGGATCAAAAAAGTACAGGTGATCTTGACAAATGTGCTTCCAATTTTGTCAGTTACACTGGCAGTGTCTCAGTTTGAACTGTATTTTATTTCTGCTCGTGTGAGTATTCATTTTTTTTATAATGCTTGAGCTTACTCTGCCCAGATGGCAGCTAAGGTCTGACACATTGATTTAGTCACTGTATTTGTTAACTTTTAAATCTTTCCTTTTCCACATAATGGACTGAAGTGCCAGTAACAAAGCAGCAGCAGCCATTGAAAATGATATATCGGCGCTGGTCAACAAACTTGGTCAGGTCTATACGCTTTAAAATTTCAAATTATGCAGGATGTTTCTGGGACATCTTCTAAGTTTTTCTTTTACATTACAAATTCAGATACACCGGGATGGTATGCATGTCTGCATTCTTTAATCAGTGGAAGCATTTGTGCTTTTTGAAGGGTTTTTTTATTTTTAATTTCATGACTTTTCCATGACTTCAACCATAATTTTATGACTTCCAGTTCTTAAAAATTATGTTTTCAAATTCCATGACTTTCCAGGATTTTCATGACCTGTACGGACCCTGTTTAAAACATGCAAAGAAGACTGTGTAATAAGAGATGCAAGCACAATGCCTATGGGATGCCTGTTACTATGTTAAACAAAATACCCACCTTTCTTTTTGCCTTTCCCTGCTTCTGCCTTCTCTTTAACAGGACTGTCCTCATCCCCAAAGACTCTTCTTCGAGCATTCTGAAATACATAAATTTTCTAACATTCAGTGTGACAGTGTCTAACTTAAACATGGTTTGTAAGGGGACATTACTTTGTGCATGAAGAAGATTTTTCTTAAACTAAAACTTCAAGCACCGAGGATGCCATTGAATTTATCTTGTTTCATGCTGGCCTGGGTGCTCAAGTCTTTAATCTTCAGCCATTCTTTTTAAAGAAATGACAAACAAATACATTACTTTTACTCCAGATTGGGCACAAAACTTCAGGTCAGAGCTGCATAACTCTTCCAAAAAAAGAGAAATTTTGTTCCTAAAATTACATTTAAGTAACATACTTACCATGAACCACTAGTGCAGACTCCGGCAGGGATCTGACATTCCTGTCCTGTGCAAACTACTATCCGCCTATGCGGAGAATCTAGAAAACGGAAGTAGCTACGGCTGATAACCTCCTGGAAGTAGGTAACCTCCCCTTTGCCCCCCTGACTAGCGCCCTCTTTTTACGGCAAATCGCCGCAACCAGCACAGCGTGCAAGGAGAACAGAAAGCAGGGAGGAATGGGAGGGTCTTAAATGTGGGTCACGGTAATTATGTTACTTAAACGTAATTTTAGGAAGAAAATTTCCTTTTAATTACACATACTTAACCTTGACCCACTAGTGCAGAATGGCACGACAAGGTGGAGGGCTCATCTGTTCTATCACTAGTGCGCTGCAATGGCCTGTTGTGTGACTACCGCAGAGGCAACGCCTCTTGAGCCATCATCCCTAAAGCGATAGATGTCCCTCGAGTAGAATTTGATGAAGGTAGAGTGTACTGTGTCACCTAAGGATATTGGTGCGGGCAAAGAAGACTGAGGTCCGCAGCTGCATGATGGGAGAGGTCTGTGGACCACAGCTGTGCTGATAAATGTAGTGCAAAGAAAATTGGGTCAGTGCGTTGAATCCACACTTTATTGTGAGCCCTTCAAATCAAAGGAAGGGAACGAAACATGTATCCTATAGGGTTGTCTCACTTGAGCGTGGTTGAGCGTCAATGCAAGGAGGTGCACATGTGGTTTGATCTGATGATTCCACATCGGTTGTGGGCTGATAGTGGAAGTGATATATGTGTTTGAAGGAAACTGTGGCACAAGACAGAGGTAGCCCACCATGTTGGGCTTGCCTTAGGGGTGACAGCCAGATCTGTAGAGCTCCTCCATGCGAGCTGACAGGCGACGGACACTCCCCCTGCCACTTTTTTGTCACTGCCAAAAAACAGCACTGACATGTTGCCTATGCATAAAATGGCAGACATTTGGCAACAAGAGACATGAGGTCCCTGGTGTCTCTGGGACAGGGCTGTGTATTTGCCCAGGTAGGTACCATCATGAAGGGGCATATGGAAGGCTTGGTGGCTTCTCTACCTGAATGTGGCATGTTGGAGCAACCTGCAGAAAGTTGTCGGCAGTCAATGGCTGGGTTGGATCAGTCTGTGGGAGTGCACTTCATGTGCCTCCAGGTCAGCGAGTCTCATTCTGTGGTGGAATTCCTAATGGAAGAGGGTTTCCATGGGGAAAATTTTCACTGAAGGTTCTTTAGTGAGAAAGGAGACCGGATCCATGACAGGCTTCTGGCTGTGTGTGGTGCGCACTAAGTCTGGGATGGATCAGGGTGGGGACAAGGAGAAAAGTGGCTCTGGATGTGTTGTACTGGCCATTTACATCAAATCACTGATCTGACATACGTTTACAGTATGGCCAACAGCAAATGAAAGGAAATGAAATTATGGTGCTCAGAGCCTCGCCGACCACTAAGGCCATCTCAAGGCTATCGCCACGTTAATACCTGCAACAAGGGTAAAAAAAAACCAACAACAATAAAAACAAGTCACCACTTTAAGCTTTCCACTCAAAGTTTTTAAAAAAAAACACCTTCCGTTGTTTAAAACCTTCAAATCTGATTAAAAATGTTCACTTCCTTCAAGAAGTCCATCACAGCTGGACATCACGAAACAAGGTCTTCAAAGAAACCGCCGTGTAATGTCTGTGTCTAACGTCATGCAGATCCCAACAGTCAAGGAGCACGTGTTTCACGGTGAGAGGCTCATCACAGGGAATACATTGAGGGGCCTCTTCCCCCTTCAACAAGTAAGAATGAGTAAAAAAAAAGTGTGCCCGCATGCAGTCTGCACAGCACAGACTCCTCCTTTCTGTTCTTCACCCCTGAAGGGAGGGTCTCTTTTAGGTCTGGACGGATTTGGAACAGCTTGTTGTCCGTCTGGGTGTTCCACTCCTCTTGCCAAAGATCCTTAACATAAGTGTTCACCTTCTGCTTCATGTCTGTGTATGGTATGAAGGATCCCGATAATTCTTTCTTTACAGCGATCTTAGCCAACTGGTCTGCCCTTTCGTTACCACGAATGCCAACATGTCCAGGAACCCAGGCCAACACAACCTTGTATCCTTTCTTCGTTACAAGAGTAAAAGCTTCGTAAAATTCCAGCAGTTTGGGATGAGTGAGATTCCTGCAGGCGATCGCCTCCAGGGCTGACAAGGAGTCGGAAAAGATCATGAATCTCTTTTGTTTTGAAGAGAGAACCATTTTTACCGCCAGAACCAGTGCAGTCAGTTCCGCAGTGTACACTGAGCTGTCAGACAGGATGTGTTCCGCTGAGGGCTGGTCAGGAAAGGCGGGACAGATTGCAGATGCAGCGACTCCGTCCTCTGACTTGGAACCGTCAGTGAAGATTCTTTGGAAAGTGGGAAATTTGTGGCAGAGTTCTGAAAAGTAAGTTCTGTAGGCCAGTGAACTGGTGGAGTCTTTATGGTACGAGGCCAGATCGACCTCAGGTGTTTTAAAGGTCCATGGTGGGCTATCGGGGGACTTGGAGAAGTCTGAGATGCCACCGACATCCAGATTGGCATTTTCTATGTGCGGCTGAATGCAGAGTCCAAGAGGAGGGATGCAGTTTGGGTTGTCTTTAAATTTCTTGTTAAAGGGGTTGTTGAATACAACATCGTATGCAGGGTCTGTGGGTTCAGAAAACAGTTTCAAGTAATAGTTTAGGGTCAGCTTCAATCTGCGGTTGGAGAGAGGCAGTTCCCCCATCTCTACATACAGGCTGTGCACAGGGGTGGTGTGGAATGCGCCCAAGCTGAGACGGAGCCCTTGGTGGTGTATAGGGTCCAGCAGTTTCAGGTAAGACGGTCTGGCCGAGCCATATACTTCACATCCGTAATCCAGTTTGGATCGGACCAGGGCTCTGTAGAGGTGCAAGAGTTCTCTTGTCAGCACCCCAGTCCATGTGTGCCACAACTCGGATGATGTTCAGGGCTTTTTGACAAGATATTTTCAGCTGTTTGATATGGCTGAGGAAGTTCAGCTTCTGATCAAAAACGACCCCTAAAAATTTGGCTTTCTTGACCGCCGGGATGGTGGATTTTCCCAGACGGATAAGATAAGATAAGATAAGAATAACTTTATTATCTCCAACTGGAGAAATTTGGATTTCAGGGTCCAGATAGAATTGGCGAAACTTATGAAAATGAATACACTCAGTTTTACAGGACGAAAAGGTGAAACCATTCTCCTCTGCCCAACACTGAATTTTGTCCATGCAGAGCTGAAGCCGTCGCTGGATGCTGGCATACGTGCTGCCAGTTGCATACAGGGCGAAATTGTCCACAAACAGCGAGCTGTCCGATCCATTCTGAACTGACTGGACGATGTCGTTTATTTTGATGCTGAAGAGAGCCGGCGACATAATGCTCCACTGCGGAACACCCAGCTCCTGCTCATGAATGTCGGACAGGGTGGTGCCGACCCTCACCTGGAATTGTCTGTTTTGCAAGAAGTTGTGGATAAACTGGGGCAGGTGTCCTCGGAAGCCGAGCTTGTGCAGGTCTGAGAGGATTCCAAATTTCCAGGTGGTATCATAAGCTTTCTCTAAGTTAAAAAATATGGCCACCACATGCTGTTTGTTGACAAAGGCATTCCTTGTAGTGGTTTCCAGACGAACCAGATGGTCAACGGTAGATCGATGCTTGGGGAAACCGCACTGTTCTTTTGCCAGAAGGCTATCGGTCTCTAGTTTCCACATCAGTCTACCGTTGACCATCTTCTCTATCAGTTTGCAGATGCAGCTGGTCAGTGCTACTGGGCCTTAGATTTTAAACTTTGGCCCAAGATTCACAAATTGTGTTTCTACTATAATGAAAAACACACAAAGCTGTGTTCACAAACATGAAGTATAATACAAACTCCTCCTTCTGGTGTCATATACTGTACCATGTCAAACTGATGCAGAATTTAAAGCAAATGGAGGAGGGCAACGCCTACTGGTTCGTATGGGGAGCCCTTGTAACCAAGACAGCAGTGTTAGCTGCGACAAAGGAAATCCCCTTGGAACCATCAGCCCTGGTCATACAGAAATCCCTGAGGTAGAAGTTGATGAAGGGATTCTCAGACCACCAGAAGGCTGCCTCCAAGACATGCTGCAGTGGCACTGAGTGCTGGAAAGCAGCCGAAGTAGCTATGGCCAGCACTTCGTGTGCTCTGGGATTAAGACAGCTGATATCCCTGTGAGAATGAGAGTAGGCTCTAAGAATGACTTGGGAAACCCAGTGGGAAATGGTGCCTGCAGCGATGTCTTTCTTGTAATTCTCAATGAAGGAGATGAGAAGACGTCTCTGAGAAGAACGCCTGTGGCGAGACCTATCCCAATAGTATTTGAGACACCGAACAGGGTAGAGATGCCTATCATCATCATCTTGGGCAAGAATATCAGACAAAGGTCTGACCCTCAAAGAGGGGGAAGGGACCTTGGGGTCTTGGTTCTTAGCCAGGAAATCTGGAAGGAACCGGAGGGTGATGGAACCATCTCTGTGGAAGGCCAGATCTTGTGGCATTCCACTAAGACCATGAATCTCGCTTCTACGACGGCCCGTGGCCAGCAACAGAAGGAAACTGGTCTTGAGGGTGAGTAAGTTGAAAGAAATAATACCAAAGGCTTGATGGGTTGCTTTCGAATGAAATCCAGCACCAGGAACAAGTCCCACAGGGGCACTCTCCTGAGGTTTCTAGCTTCCTTCAGAGAGGCGCCGCTAGCCACCTCTCAGAGCAGGAAATCCGCTTCAAAGGCAGGACCAACTAGCTGTTTGATTGTGGTACAGATGGCAGACCTGTACCTTCTCACAGAACTAGCAGACAGGTTGAGAAACGAGGAGCAGTAAGCCAGAAAGTTGGCCAGCTGCATGCTCATTGGGTTAGTAGGGGGAACGTCCTGAGCCATACACCGCCGCAACCATTTCTTCCAGCGAAAGTCATACAAAGCCTCAGTTCCCACCCTCCTTGCTTTGGAAACTATGGAGAGGAGGTTAGAGGAGGTGCCCTCCTTGGTAAGCACCGCCGCCACAGAGGCCAACAGAGGGGTCGAAGACTTCAATGGTGGTGCTGACAGTTCCAACCGCATAGCAGCCACGCGTGCAGGTGCAGCATTTGAGGATTGGAATGAGGAATCCCCCATGAGGTTGCCTCAGCAGATGAGGTTAGGTTTTGAGTTCAAGGGGTGAACATGTGTCAGGGACTGAAGGTCCGGATACTAGGGCTGGGCTGGCCATTTCGGCGCAATGAGAATCAGCTGCAGGCATTCCAATCTGGCTTTCTGGATTGCCTTGGACAGAATTGGAAAAGGCGGAAACGCATAGGCAATCAGACTGCTCCAGTCCAGAGACAGAGCATCCACTGACCACGCTTCCAGGTCAGCAACCGGAGAGACATAAGTGGGAAGTCTCTTGCTGAACTTTGTGGCAAAGATGTCCACCATTGGTCAAAACCACTGCTCCCACATCCCCTGAAGGGTGTCCTTGTCCAGGGTCCACTCTGTGTAGATGACACTCTTCGATCTGCTGTGTGCATCTGCCAAGAAGTTGGCTTTTTCTGCTATGTGTCTCGCTGAAAGTGCAATGCCCTTGATGTGGCACGAATGGAGGAGAGCCTCAGTCTGCAGGGAGAGGTCTGCCGAATGCACCCCCCCAGACCCCCTCTTGTTCACATAACATGTGACCATCCTGTTGTCCATGAACAAGCGGATGGTCTTGCCAGTGGCCTCCCCCATGAAGTGCAGGAGAGCCCTGCGAACTGCCTCCAGTGCCAGAACATTGATGTGGCATAGGCGCTCCTCCAGGGACCAAGTCCCTGCTGCATGGAGTGAGTCCATGTGGGAGGTGTCTGTGAAGAGTGCCACCTGAAGAGTAGGTGGGGCTGTAAGCACCCCCGTGTCCTAAGAGAGGTGGTCAGCCACTCTGACGTCACCTTGAGGAACCACTCACCCAGACATATCTGGGTATCCCATGGTTGGGTTCTCTGGGACCACCGTAGCCTCAGTGCCATCTGAAGAGGGCACTTGAGAACCCTGTCCAGGGGAATGAGAGGTGCCATGGACTCCATCATGCCAAAGAGAGATGAAAGTGTCCACCCTGTTGCTCGGGAGGAATGGCGCAAGTGGCTGAGGAGGCCTGCCAGACGGTCACAGCGATCTGGCATCGGAGAGACTATCATGGACCGCGTGTCGAATCTCATCCCTAAGAAGTCAAAGGACTGACTTGGGGACAGATCACATTTCTCCTGGTTCCCGCAACACCTTGGTAAACAGGAAAGGGGCAAGGGACAGACCAAATAGGAGGGCCGAGAACTGGAACACCTTGTCCCTCCACAGGAACCTCAGGTACCGATGGGACGCCGGATGGATGAGGATATGAAAATAAGCATCTTTCAGATCGATAGAGGTAGCCCAATCGCCCTGTTGAATGGTCTCTCGAATCTGCGCCTGTGTGTCCATCTTGAATTTGATTTTGGGGAGGAATTTGTTGAGGGGGGACAAGTCCAAGACTGGTCTCCACCCTCCTGAGACCTTTGGAATCGCGAACAACCGGCCGTAGAAACCGGGGCCTTGGTCCGAGAGTTGAGATATCGCCCCTGTGAGGAGTAGGTGTGATATCTCTGTCTCTAAGATGCTCTCCTGCTCTACTGAGCTGGGCACATAAGGAGGAGGAGTGGATCTTAGAGGGGGGCTGTCCTCCACCCAAGGCAGCATGTACGCCGACTCTAGCACCGCCACAACCCAGTCACTGAGTCCCAGAGCACGCCACTGATGCATGCCGGGACAAGTTTCTTACTTGGAGGGGCTGGACGACTGGTGGTGCTGAATCGGAGCCCAGTCATTGGGGGTGCTGCCTTCTGGCCTTGGGCATGGCCAGTTGGCTTGGACGAACATGAGGTGGTTTATTCCTCTGTGCACGCCGCTGCGACTTAGGTGGCGTGGCATATGGAGGGGCCCTGGTGGCCAGCCTCTTCAATGGCAGCGAACCCTGGCGCCCCTGGAGGTGTGGGCTAAATATGAAGCCACCTCCCTGTTCGTCTCTGCCCTGTGGCTGACAAAATGGGGCACATACTGGCCGAAGAGGGAGTGCTGCAGCGCCGGGATGGACCGCAATGCAGCCCTCTCCTCTACTGGAATGTTAGAGAGGCAGAGAATGGCATCACGCTGAACCAGCACAGTACTGAAGTGAAGGCCAGTAGCTGTGTCTGCAGCTGCTGTGAGACCAGAGGCTACCCTACTGCCAAAAGTATTTAACGTCTGGTCGGTGAAGAGGCCCTGAGGGACAGAGGAAGGCGACCCCATGTCCTGATTAACCGGACGCTGTTCCCACAGCTCACTGGCCCTGTGGAGGAACACATCAAAGAAGGTATAAGCCGTGGAAACCTTGAGGAGGCAGCGGCGGGCCAATCTGTCCCACTCTGCTAACGTTTTAAAGGATAGATTAGCTGAAGTGGGGAAGGTGCTGAGCTGTGAGACTAACATCCTGTTCTGCGCGGATGGCTCCGCTTCCTGTAGGCAGGGTGGTCCAGTGTGTACAAGGTGCACACCCCGCCTTTGGAGGAATCTTTAAGGAACTTGCCTGGGGACTCCATGCCTGGAGGAGGGATGGAAGCAGCACCCCTGCGGGCTGGCTTATTAAACCATTTTTGCGCCATTTCTGGCACTCTGAGTCATCTGGTGGTTCTGCAGTTAGAGTCACATTGCCTAAGGAGGGCCAAGGGTGACAATGTAGCCTGAGGGACTGATTCAGCATACGTGACCTGATTGGGGAGGGTCAGTTCGAGCTCGGCTAAGTCCAAGTTTGGTTCAGGCTGGTCCCTAGGGAGGTGTGGGCTCAATCTGTCCCCCTGGGATGGGGGCGAAGAGTGCTCATCCGCTTGTTCGTCCTCCTCTGAAGACAGAGGCTCCCACTCTTGCTCCCAGTCCATCCCCTGCTGGGTGCCATCCCAAGTGGATGTACCCACTGGGGCGTCCTGTGAGCTGTGGTCAGCCCAGCAGAACGAGCTGGGACGATCCCGAGCAGGGACCATGGCCATAGCTATTGAAGCGGGCAGGGAGAGTGTGGACCATAGGTCCAACCACACTTGGGATGGTGGGTGCCACATCTTCTCAGTGAGGGCATCCTAGATGCAAGAGGGACCCATGAGTGCTGTGAGGGGACAAACACCCACTCATCTCCCTGTAGGACCGAGGGCTGGGTAGGTGTGAACTGCAGGCTCCCCCAGGCTGAGCGGGGCGACTCGGCAGCCATTGGTCCTGACAAGGAGGCCGTTGTGACCATGGAGGTCACTTGTGGGTTGACAGAGGCCCGATTTGTGGACTGACTGGCAATACTGGTCGAGGAGCTCAACCTGACCGACAAGACGTTGATCCCACTTGTCAAGGCCGTGTGTGCTACGAAACTGATAATCTATTTTCAGTGCAATCTTGGATGCAAAAGGATGCTGACACAAACAGATGAACGAATGAATAAGTATGAAATGAAGAGCGTTCTAAATAAATGCAACCGAAAAGGTTGCAACATAACAAACATCAAAACTATTTGGTCCAGTTTTCACACTCCCTATGTGAGGGTAAAGCATTGAGAAGCATTTTTTTTTTTCAATCACAATTATGTAGAGAGTTGAATCATTTGGATGTTATTCCGGACATCCCTCAGTTCAAATCTTCAGTTCAGTTCATATTCAGTTCAAGTCTTATTATATCATATCATATCATAATGTATTATATTATATCATATCAAAGTATGAGTTAAACACATTGCCTTAATTTCGTTGTTTGTTCTTGATTCCGATGTTGAATTTGAAGTTGATTCGTTGCAGTGATCCATCTTATGTGAAATACAATAAATGTGTTTCAGTGTCATTACTCTTGATGTCTTCACAAAAACACAGTCATTATCATTATTGTTGTTGTTGTCACCCCCTCTTTCTCTTTTCTTTTCCTCTCTCATTTTTCTCTTAGGATTTGCATCAGGAAAAGACAAGAAACTAACTCTGATGATAAAGGAAATATTTTTTGATAAAAATAAGGGGGATTTCCCACACTTTCTCACACATTGTGAGAAATCATCAGGATGCACCCCATTATTTCTTGCAATTGAGAGAAAACGTGGGAGGGGAATGCCCATGATTTCTCACAATCCCACAATTACTCTGAAAGTGAGAGAAATTGCAAGCAATGATGGACTTTCAGAGAATCTGGAGAACGCAACTGTCTGATGATGAACATAGTTGTCATGTTGGAGTGTAAAGAGTGAGGATATCAGAAAGAATAATAATAATAATAATAATAATAATGGATACTTATATAGCACACCATCCAGAAATCTGCTCTAGGTGCTTTACAAAAACGCTTTTGTTAACATAAAACATTACATCAATGTTACATACACACACCAAAATGTGACTACACACACACACACACACACACTGCATACATACATTTTAACATACATGTGTATCTAACAGCTACCCTAACACATACACACACATAGGCAGGCACAAACTTACATAAACACACGCACACACAATACACATTCATATACATGCATGTAGTTATGTTCACATACAAATGTATACACACATAGTCAAGCACAACTAACGCAAAGGAAGTGGACCTGCCACAATTGAACTTATTGCTGAGAGAAAAGGTGAGTTTTGAGACGAGATTTAAAAGATGCGAGGGAATCAGAATGACAGAGGTTATCAGGGAGCTTGTTCCACGTCTTTGGCGATTGAAAAGAAAATGATCTGTGTCCATAGGTCTTACTTTTGACGTGAGGTATCCTGAGAAGTCAAGTATCAGAGGAAGAACGGAGCTGGCGAGACGGGGTATAGATATGGAGGAGTTCAGAAAGATACTTGGGGCCAGATCCGTTGACTGCAGAAAAGGTCAGAGTGGATAGCTTATGGTCTATTCGATCAGAAACAGGCAACCAGTAGAGAGACTGAAGGAGAGAAACATGGTCAAATTTAGAAGCTCTGCAAATGAGTCTGGCAGTGTTATTCTGAATTCACTGGAGTCTAACAGATATTTGGGAAGGCCAGCCAAAAGAGAGTTGCAGTAATCCAATCTTGAGAGAACCAGAGAGCATGCAAGTGTCTTGGCTGCATTGGTTGAGAGATAGTGGCGGATAGAGCTGATTCTACACAGTTCCAAATAGGCAACTTTACAGATATTCGAAATGTGCTGTTGGAAGGAAAGAGACTGGTCTAGGATTACACCAAGACTGCGAACAGAAGGAGAAAGTGAAACAGGTGTGCTATTGATCAGAACAGTCAGGAAAGGAAGGATGTTGACAAAACTTCTTTGGACAGGTTATCATAAATTCAGTCTTATCATCATTTAGTTGCAGCTTGTTGAGAGTCATCCAGTTCTTTAGGCCAGCAATGCACTCCTGTGTTTGAGTCACCAGTGCATCAAATTCAGCTATGGAAGCCGACTGATAAAGTTGTGTGTCATCAGCAAAGCTCTCATGCGACATCGCATGATGACTGATGACATCCGACACAGGAGCCGCATACAGCATGAAAAGAACAGGACCTAGGATGGACCCCTGTGGGACACCATATTTTAAGGCAGATATTCTAGAGTATCTACCATTTACACACACTTTCTGTGTATGATCTTACAGGTAGGATGTGATCCATGCTAGTGCAGTGTCACGAATACCAAAGAAAGTTTTAAGTCTGTTCAAGAGGACAGAGTGGTCGATAGTGTCAAAAGCTGCTGACAAATCTAAGAGAGCAAGAACAGATATCTTATCCTCATCAAATCCCGAAAGCAAATCATTCACTTTTCTAAGAAGTGCCACTTCGCAACTGTGACGGTGAAGGTGAAGAACCAAAGAAAGAATGAAAGCAATGTGTGGAGAGTTTATACTCAATCCTGGACTGTATCAGCCACCAGTAGAGTTGTTTCAGAGGCCAACATGGTAATTTTTAGGGCCTTTCAGTACTAGAAGGGCAGCTGAGTTTGAACTTTCTGGAGTTTATAAATAGTGCACTGTGGGGACCCAGCAAGCAGAGATTTACAATAATCCAGTTTTGAGAAGACAAAAGCACAAATGAGAGTTTTCGTTGCGTCAGCAGACTGGAAGTGATGAATGGAAGCAATGTGGTGGAGTACCATGTATGTTGACTTAAAGACATTGGAAACATGTTTGTCCATGGACATATCACAAGAGAAAGTGACAACAAGATTTTCGCGTGATTTGCAAAAGTGAATGTTAGTCTGACCTACATGGATAGAAATGGGTGCTGCATCTTGGAAAGATGATCTTTTTGACTTGATCAGCAGTGCTTCAATTTTCTTGTCATTCAGCTTCAGTTTGTTTCTGCTCATCCAAGTTTTAACCCTTGAAATGCATGTCTGCCACGTCTGATATGACCATGCTCATTTGTTCTGGGGGAACTGATTTCTGTATTTGTGTGTCAATGTGTGGTGGGGTATCTGTAACATTATCTTGGGGCAGTGCCAGAAATAACTGAAAACTAGACAGACAGTTCATAGCTGATTTTTAATTCTGCAATTCAGTAATCTAACAAAAGACTTGCGTCACCATGTCAGTTGGATGTAAATGATTTAACCTTAAGACCAGGACAAACAAGAAGAGCATGTGACCAAATCTCACCACAAACAGACTGTCAGCAGCATCCAGAAATAACCAGCCAGTGTTCTGTCCAAAGGCTTTCTCATTTGTCCTGAAGGAAACAAAATAAATAAAGCATCATGAACTGAATACAAATCACTTCACAACCACCTGTACAAATGTGGCCAGTGTTTACACACCTAATACTGAACTCATGCAGTTCTCACCTCTATTCCTTCTGTTACACGTTTCTGTGTGCGTGTGTGTGTATGTATGTGCACATGTTCATGCATGCATGCACATGTGTGTGCCTTAATTTCTTTTAAATATGAAAATATTAGATATTTAGATTGGTTTAAATCACCTCAAGGTTAAACACCATAACACGCAGACACACAGAGACATTAACACACAAAGACATAAACACACAAAGATGACAGCAAGAAAAATTCTCTAACAAACTAACAAACAAGACCAGCACTCACACAAAACTTTTTTTTTCTTTTACCAAATGAAGCTTGTAACATATACATTAAAAAGAGAATATAAAAACAAAACAAAAAAGCTTGTTACACCATTCCTATATGAAGGTGACACCCATACCAAGGTTAAAAAAAAACAAAAAACACCACCAAAGCGACAGTATCAACTGATAACTGCCAGTGGTGAGAAGAGTGAACATACATTGTCCATGTATTTAGTTTTCAGTAAATTCCACAGTGTGTGCCCCTTTTCCTGCCCTCCACTTTCAACAAAAAAGACACTTCAAAATGCTGTCTCCTTACACACTGCAGTTGGCAGTGCACCGAAGAAGAAAAGTATTTTGACAAATATGTGTTTTGCCTAGTCTGACAATATTTACCTGTGTCATTTACAAAATCTGCAGTTCCATCTGCTTCCATTAGAAATGTCTTATATGATATAATCAACATGTGTTTGAAATAGTTCAGAGTTTAACTTGGAGCCCAACTGGCTCTTTGTTGTAATTCTACTGGCTGACTGGTTTGTTTAGTTTATTTTGTTTATATTCTTTTTTTTCTTTTTTTAAAATGCTCATTGAGGAGAGAGGATTTTAATGCTAATTGAGGAGAGTAGTGATAATTTAAGGCATGGGTGGGGTGGGGGAGATGATGGATTTTCGTCTAAAATCACAAATGTGGATAGACGTTAAGCAAAAGAATGAAAAAAACATTAACTGTGACAAGAAGTTAGACACCAGTTTCATTTTAATTTTAATTTGGGCACTCGCCATTTGTTTCCTGTGTCATTCAATAAGGTTTCGGTTACACACACATGCACACTCATACGGACATGTAACATTTTATGTGTATGATAGTTTTGTTCATTTACCTCGCCATATATGCAGCCATACTCCATTTTTAGGGGTGTGCATGCTGGGTATGTTTTTGTTTCCATAACCCACCGAACACTGACATGGTGAATTACAGGATCTTTAACATACATATTTGATCTTCTGCTTGTATACACACATGTGGGGGGTTCAAGCACTAGCAGGTCTGCACAAAATGTTGACCTGAGAGATTGGAAAAATCTCTATCCTTTAACCCACCAGGCACCGTTACCAAGATTCGAACCCAAAGCCATTATTGTTGTCAGTAGGGGGCTTGGTAAGTAGTGTCCTAAGTATGTTAAATCAGAACAGGCACTACGAACACCACCGAAGTGACTCAGCAGCGTTGTTGGACCTTTTCCATGACAAACATTTCTGAGATTACCAATATCTCCGGGAGATTCAACAATAGTTTTCTAAAGATTATTGATTTTGTTAACAAAATGAATACTCTAAATGACAGATTTATGGAAAAGAACATGGAAAATAAAGCATATATAGATAAATGGGAACTATGCAAGGTCGAGATAAATTTCTGTATAGAGTTTGGGAAAGAATTAGCATGTAAAAAAAGAAACGAAGAACATAATCTACATTTGCAAATCAAGCAAAAAGAAACACAGTTAATGAATGACCCAACAAATGAAGCTATTCAAACTGAATTTTTACATTTAAAACAGAAGTTAGAATTATTACAGCTAGACAGAGCAAGAGGAATTGGACAAGATGGCGGCTGTGTGATAACAGGTGTGTGTGTGTGCTCCCAAAATGTTTGACGAGTTTGATATTTTGCAGCATGAATTGAGTTATGATTAAGTTACAGTGAAGTGCATAGTGTTTGATCTATCATGGTAGGGTGACAAATGAGGTTAGTACCTACAGGTTGCTCTGCAATTGACTGATGAAGAACCGATCTTTTCAAATTTTCGATCATTTCAAAACATAAATCGCTGTGTCATGCTGATTCTGTTCTCATCGTCTTGTTTTCTGCTGTTTAAAGTTGCACGAGCTGGTATGTTCTGGTATGTTCTGTCCGTGATTTTTTTTCATCCGTAACTGGTGTGATATTCCCACTGATCATTCTGTCCCAGATATTGGACAGCTTGCTGTGTGTGTGTGTTTGTCAAGTCACGGGCTTCAAACAGATCTCACAGGGGTTCACAAAAAAGTAGATGTTGCCATCCTGTCATGACATGAAAGCTTAGCCTACCTTATTTTGGTTCAGCTTAACACGAGATGTCTGTAAACAAAAGTGCTGTGCTGTGTTGTATTACTCGTAGCATTTCTGTAACATCCAAGTACTAGTGATTGCTCTTTTTTGTTGTTGCTGATTATCACAGTTATTGCAGTTAATTATACTTTATACTTTGTTCACTGATATTTGAGTAAACATGGCTGAACAGAAGAGAGACAAACGTCCTGCTTCATCCCCTCTACAAGATGATAGTGAGAAACGGTCTTGTTTCGTGTCTGACGCCAGTGTGGCCAATCTTGAAAATGATGAAACGATCATCGACAGTGACCTTCTGTCGAGCACACTCCAAGACAATCTGAGCTGTGCCAGAGCAGATCACAAGGGTACTTCCCACATAGAGGAGCTCAAGGCGGCACTTGGAGATCCCAATATATTGGAAATGATCTCCAAAGCAGTCACAGCACAGGTCTTAGGTCCACTCCGCAGTGAGATACGTTGCTTACAATCGATGATCAAGGAACTGCACACCACTGTCGAAGCCAAGGACCGGGAGATCCTAAAACTCAAGACAGAGTGGACGAACTAGAGCAGTATGGAAGACGGGATTCCGTAAGGATCAGCTCTGTGCCCGAGATGAAAGGAGAGTCAGCGGACGACGTTGTCAAGAAGATTTTGAGGGAAGTGAATGTTGAACTAACAGACGATAAGTTGTCTGAAGGGGATGCCAAAAGCCATCCCATCCTGGTTAAGTTCACATCCTACAGACACAAGTCTGTGTTGATGGGGTCAAGGAAAAAACTACAGACAGTGGACATCAGGAAGCCGTTTCCCAATGCCGACTGGCCCCTTCTCACTCGGTCCACACAACCATCAACTTCACGGCCTGGCGGATCTGGCACTGCAGCACCACGTCTCTACGTGAACCACGACCTCACCAAAGAAAGGGCCGAGATCGCCTGGATGGCTCGCAACTATAAACACCAAAAGAAGATCGACAACACCTGGGTTTACGACGGGGCGATCTTTGTTAAACGAGGAGAGACTACCTTCCGTGTGACCACCAAACGTGAAGTGCGGCATTTTGGTTCCGAGTAGATCTGATATCAATTTGAACTAGGAAAGAGCAAACTGTCATCTTTAGCCGTTAGGCTCTGTTATTTATCTTTTTCATCTTCATTATCTATCTTCACATAAATTCAGTTGTATAGCTGGCTGGAGCAGATCAATTAAGTGACAGGAAAGAAAAAGGGCGGGGTGTGGGGGTGTGCGTGTGTGTGTGTGGAGGGGGGGGGGGGGGGAGAGGGGAGTCAAAAGAATGCATGCGCACGCGCGCGCGCGCGTGTGTGTGTGTGTGTGCAGCACAGAAAAATGAACACGCACATAGGCACTACCTACATGAGCACATACATGCATGTGCAGTCACCAACAAAGATTTTATGAAATATTTGCTCACAGCCAGTGTCATATGATACGTAGTGTGTCTATTACCATGAGTATAGTCTGTGCCTGTCATCGTCATTGAGACAGTAACATGGATTATCACGATTCATTTGCAGAAACAACAAGGCGTGCGTGCGCGTATTGAACGGTGTAACTTATATCTGCGATGAAACAGATGAGTGGAAACCGTGATTCGTTTTGTATTTATGAAAATCACGTGTGGTGTGTGTGTGTGTGGGAGGGCGGGGGTGGGAGTGGGGGAGGGCACGGTGTGTGTGTGTGTGCGCGAGTGCATGTGTGCGTGTTTAATGTACTTATATGCTTGTATGCTGCGGTAATAATCATGTATTGCGTGTATGTATATATACAAATTCTTGTTACGATATGCAGTATGTAACGTATCTATGAGAAAAGAGAAGTATGTGGAAGACAGTAGCGGCTGTGTGCCTGCCCTCAAATGTAATACACCACGTCAGGACGAAAAGGAGTAAAATACATACATGTATGTATATATGTATATGTATATATATATATAAATATGTATATGTATATATATATATAAATATGTATATGTATATATATGTATGTAATACAGAAATAAAAAATAATTATAGTAATAACCAAAATAATAATAATATAAAAAAAGATAATAAAAAGTAACGCTGCTGAGAGTGGAATAGAATGTGAAGTCCAGACGTGTTCATATGTAAGTCATGATACTGACTTCATATCGATACGCTTTTTCCCACCACCCAGATGTTTTTGTCAATACATGCTGATGTAACCTGTTGATTGTTTGACGCATGTGTGTGGGCAAATCTCTTTGATTAGTTCACTGGTTAACAAATTCACATGTCAGTCGCAAGCTTTTGTGCGGAATCGGAGCGTACGTACTGCATTTGTATGCGCGGTGCTCGTTCATGCACGTGCGTGGATGGAAGTGCGTGCGTTTGCGAAGGAGGGTGAAGGGTGAATTGTGGTGGGGATACGTTAGAAGGGTGAACCCATTTTCCAGCCAGGGAATTAATTGATTATTATATTTATATAGCGCTGAATCTTGTGCAGAGAGAAATCAAAGCGCTTTCGCACCAGTCATCCGCCTGTTCTAATAATGTTGTGAAAACAAGTTTTTCACGTTAATTTTACCGAGATTGTGTCAAACCAAGAAGGTTTGTGTTAATATATTTTGGGAGTACACCTTACTCTTTTTTTGTCGAAATTGTTCTTTTTCAGTAATGAGTAATTTTGTGTTATGTCATGTTGTTTGCATTTATATATATATATATATATATATATATATATATATATATTATTCATTGCTCATGCAGTAAGCATGTCTTTATATATTCTACCTGTTGGTGTGTTTGTATGTCGTCCTAGCTTCCGTAGCAACTTTAGAACTTTGGATTTTTGTACTCTTTTTCAACCATTTAGTTTTCATTTCGAGATACATGGAGAGTTTCCAGATTCAGCCCTGGCCATCTTCCTGTTTTCTTTACTGCAGAGTACAATAACTTAAATGGCAATTGATCTGAATACGTACCGCGCTAGGCTTGGGTGCTATTATGTCAGAGCTTTGACAGCAAACAGGAAACTATCTTTTGTTAATGATTCTAATATTATGCAATTTCTTGCATTATCATGCCTGCATGCTCCACTTAACATCATAGTTTCTTTGATGATGCATTTTACCATTCATAGTTACGAGTGTAAATACTTTAAAGATCGTTTTGATAGGAATATCCTGTCCCATGATTGTTATCCTGATATGTCTGAAACCAGCGGAAAAAAGGCTAACCATACAACCATTATTCAGTATTTACTATTACTTTTATCATGTGATGTGGAGATTAATCCTGGACCAAGTACTAAAACTGACCTCTTAGTTATGCATGTCAACATAAGAAGTATTAAAAACAAAATAGAGCTATTAGAAGCAGAATATAGCAAATCTGACATTATAATAATCATAATAAAAATGGTACTTATATAGCGCTGAATCTTGTGCAGAGACAAATCTAAGCACGCACTTCCATCCACGCACGTGCATGAACGAGCACCGCGCATACAATTATTACAATATCGGAAACATGGCTTGCAGATTCAGACAATAATGATTCACTTCACTTGATAAATTTTCATCCGCCGGTCAGGTGTGACAGACCTAATGATCCACATGGTGGTGTCGCCATCTATGTTAAAAACAACTTATATTGTAAAGCATGGATAGACCTCCACATAGACCATCTAGAAGCTGTTTGGGTTGAAACAAAGTTGGACCAATGTTAGTTTGCTAATTGGATCTTTTTATAGACCACCCAATTCAAATGTAAATTACTGGGATTTGATAGAAGAAAGTATACATAATGTCAATAACACATCATCAAAATTTTTAATTATGGGTGACTTCAACACTGACATCTTAAGTACACCTTCACCTCACTTAGTATCAATCATGAATCGTTATCAGCTTACGCAGCTAATCAGTGAACCAACAAGAATTACTGAGGCACACAGGTCCTGCTTAGATCTGATCATGACTCAAGTCCCAGCATTATAAAATCTACTGAAGTTTTACCAGCAGTATGTAGTGATCACAGTGTTCCTTGCACCATCATCAGAGACACTGTAGCGAAAGAGCAGTCTTTTAGAAGAACAATATATAATTACAGTAAATTAGAAGTGGAACAATTTTGCAGTTTGTTGAGTCATGTTGACTGGGACGATGTTATTCGCAACAGATCTGTAGATGAAAGTGCTAAGATGTTTTCTCAAATTCTAATGGACGCAGCAAAAACATGCATGCCAGCTAAAATTATCACTGTCCACCCCAACGATGTACCCTGGATGACAGACGAAATAAGATTTCTAATAGATGAACGCAAGCATCTCCATAGCATAGCTAAACACAGCAATAAACCAGAAGATTGGCTAGAATTTAGACGATTTCGTAATTTTGTTGTAGCAAAAGAAAAACAACGGAAACTCAATTATACTGCAGAATTAGAGCATAAAGTTTCAATTTCATCCAACTTTGGTAAGAAGGAATGGTGGAAACTAGTTAAATCATTTCTTAAAAAGAAAGGCATAGACTCAAATGAAATCCCCCCAATTTTATACAACGGTAATATTTATCATACAAACAAAGAAAAAGCAGACGTTTTCAACAACTTTTTCATTGATCAGTCCACTTTGGAAGGCGAGGATGATGAACTGCCCAATATACCTTTCCGCATTCCAGAACTAAAAGAAATAATATTAACCACAATGTGTGTGAAAGAAGTTATTCTCAATTTAAACAAGAATAAAGCAGTAGGACCCGACCTAATTCATAATATGTTATTGACTGCATCACTTCCAGTTATTTTAGATCCCTTGACCTCTCTTTTTAACAGAAGTCTTGACGAAGCTAAGTTTGCACAGGTATGGAAAACTGCTCATGTAAACCCTTTACATAAAAAAGGATCTAATGATCCTTGTAACAATTATCGCCCAATTTCTCTACTTAGCTGTGTGGGCAAAGTTTTTGAAAGGTGTATTCACCAACATACTTTCAGTTTCCTGGTAATAACATTATTTCCCCCTCACAGTCTGGGTTTATCCCTGGTGATTCCACCGTGAATCAACTGTTATGTATATATGATGACTTATGTCTTTCATTTGATCGTAAAGTTACAACACAAGCAGTATATTTTGATATATCCAAAGCATTTGATCGTGTTTGGCACAAAGGACTTATTTACAAACTGAAAGTGAATGGTATTAGAGGGAAACTACTTGAATGGTTTACAGATTACTTATCAGATCGTTATCAAGCTGTTATAATTAAAGCTGACAAATCGGATTATAAGAAGATTCGTGCAGGTGTCCCTCAAGGCTCAGTTTTGGGTCCACTTTTATTTCTTATTTACATTAACAACATCGTAGACAATATCAAATCTAAAGTAAAACTCTTTGCAGACGACACAAGCATGTCTTTAGCAATGAATAACCCATACACTCAAGCAGAAATACTGAATTCAGATTTGGAAAAAATAAGCAAATGGGCTAAACTCTGGAAAGTGAAATTCAGCGAAGAGAAAACAGAATTATTAAACTTTGCACGAGACAATAACGCTGTTCTACTGCTTACATTTTGTTCTTCACATTTACTGAGCACAGATAAACACAAACATCTTGGTATTATACTCCAGAACAACTGCAAATGGGACGCACATATTCAAAGTATAACTAGCGTAGTTACCATGTTACTTTCTTGTCTAAAAAGTTATAAGTATAAACTTAGTAGAAAATCCCTTGAAATAATGTATAAATCGTTTATATTACCTCATTTTGATTATGCTGATATCATTTGGGATAATTGCTCTGCCACACTATCAAATTCTCTGGAGGATCTGCATTTGGAAGCAATAAGAACCATTGTTGGAGCTGTTCGTGGAACCAATCACCAAAAATTATATAACGAGTCTGGCTTTTGTACACTAAAAGAAAGAAGAGATAGGCACAAACTTATACAA
Source organism: Babylonia areolata (assembly GCF_041734735.1). Taxonomy (NCBI): domain Eukaryota; kingdom Metazoa; phylum Mollusca; class Gastropoda; order Neogastropoda; family Buccinidae; genus Babylonia; species Babylonia areolata. The sequence goes on from NC_134895.1 coordinate 29,859,620, forward strand.
TATTATAAAATCATTAGTGGCATGTGTCCAGACTATTTGTTAGACCTTCTACCTGATCTTGTTGCAGTAAGGAACCCATACCACAGACGTAGACCTCTTGAACGCACGGTTCCAAAATGTCATACTGAAATATATTGGAAATCTTTCTTTCCTTCTACAACAACCCTGTGGAACTCTCCCTGATCATGTCAAGAATTGTAACTCTCTAAGTGCATTTAAACGCTACTTGTCTGCTAACGATTCCATTGTACCTATATATTATTATTTTGGTGAACGTAAGGAACAAATAATTCATTGTCGACTCCGTCTTCAGATAAGTGATCTTAGAAATGACATGTTTCATCGCCACTTAGTGGATGATCCATTCTGCGATTGTGGCAATGGTAGAGAAACAGCTGAGCACTATTTGCTATCGTGTCCGCGTTTTAGCGTGGCTCGTAGAAATACTGACTTAAATCTTCCCCAAGAATATATTCAGATACATACTCTCCTGCATAGTAATTCCAATTTTCAACTTAACATAAACATGCTGATATTTGAAACTGTACACAGATTCATCACTGAATCCAATAGATTTTAAGTATGCACTGTTCTAGGTGTGTAGGTGTGATTCACTATATCTTCTACATTGAACATGTAATCTTTCCATACTTCCTGTTTAGTTGGTCTAATCAAGTACGATTATGTGTAATGTTATTCCCTCTCCATGTGTATATTTTTTCTTATTTTTTCTTCTCTTTTTTTTTCTTCTTCTTCTCTCATTTCTTTATCTTATTCACTAACTTGTTTTTCTTACCTTTTTCCGCTTTCTGTTGTGTGAACAACGTATCTTAAAAATGATGTTTGTATTCATTGTAAATTCTTTAAATATATTAATCTCCAAGGCGGCTAAAAAAAAAACTAAAAAAAAAGGGGGTGGGGGGGGTGGGGGAACAATGTATGTCTGCAATGACTGTCATTTATATACAGTTGGAAAATGTGTATTTCAACATAATTGCAATTGTGTAGCGTCCACCAGCCGTCAAACGAAACAAATGTATTTAATCACATTCCTGAGCACGATATAAGCTGTTAGCTTGTTGTTGCTCCGCTGTCTATCTGTACATGTGTGACATATCTACTGAATAAAATTTTGTTTAAATCACAGAGCAAGAGGCGCACAAGTAAGGGCTAGGGCAAAATGGATTGAAGATGGGGAGCATAATACAAAATATTTTTGTAATCTAGAAAAGGCTAGGGGGAAGAAAAAGATAATTACAAGATTCTGCAAAGACTCGGGTGAAATAGTAACAGACCAAAACAAGATTCTGCAAGAACAGCGAATGTTTTACAAAAGATTATATAATCAGAAAACTAAAGTAGAAAACATTAGAGAAGAACCAATTTGTTCATTGAGAACGAACACTTTCGTCGATTAAGCAAAAATGAAGCTACCTTATGTGAGGGTATTGTGATAACAGAAGAGACAACTAGTGCTCTCAGAAAGCTGAGAAATGGTTCAGCTCCTGGCAGTGATGGCATCACTATAGAATTCTTAAAATGTTTATGGACGAAAATTGCTAAAGTTGTTACAGATTCTTTTGTAGAGTCTTTCTGCAGTGGGGATCTTTCATATACACAAAAACAGGGAATTATCACATTAATACATAAAAGAAAAGAGCTAGACAGAGATACATTGAACAACTGGAGACCTATAACACTCACAAATTCAGACTATAAGATTTTAGCTAAAGTTTTGTCAGAAAGGCTCAGCAGAGTTGTGCACTTACTAGTTAATGAGGATCAAGTGGGTTATATTAAAGAAAGAAACACTGCCACAGATATTATCAATAGATGATGTAATAAATTATATGAATAAAATGAAAAAATCTGGTTATCTTCTTGCTGTTGATTATTCTAAAGCATTTGAATCTATTTCTAAGACATTTCTGTTACACGCTTTTAAAGTATTTGGTTTCGGAACGGATTTTCAGAAGTGGGTCTCTGTAATAACCAATGGTAATATAAGTTCAATTAATCATGGAGGTTGGATACTGGAACCATTTGAGGCGTCATGTGGGATACGACAGGGATGCCCATTTTCCCCTGTTAGCATTTGCTTTGGCAGTTGAGCTCCTTGCCATAAAGATAAGAAATAGTTCAATATTAGGTATCGAGGCTCCCTCTGGCTCTCCTGATGCAACCCCTCACTTAAAAGTGAAACAGCTAGCCGATGATACAACTTTATTCTTAAAAAACAGAGAGGACATGCACAAATCATTAAACATCTTTAATTTGTTTCAAACTTTTTCTGGATTAAAATTGAATGTACAAAAGACGAAAGTATTAAAAATGGGTACCCAGAAAGAAGAGGATAGTCTCCAATTTGCAACTGTTAACAAAATAAAAATACTGGGAATATATTTTGAAACACACAGAATGGCAAAGCACATAGAGGAAAATTGGTTGGGTAGGACGGATCGCTTGAATAATGTAATAAAGGACAAGAATAAACGTGATCTAAGCATAGGAGGAAAAGTCATTGTAGTTAAAACCGTTTCATAAGGTAGAGAAACGGGAGAAAGAGAGAAGTTATTTCATACAACTTTTAATACCACTTGCTGTGCTGTTTAAAAAAATCCATGAAGGAAAAAGACAGGGAAAAGAACGGAAAAAAAAAGAAATGTTTAACACTGCAACTCACACCAGAGCATTAACAAGCCCAGACAGAAAGAATCATGTGATATACTTGCTTAGAATGCAAGCAACAACACACCCCAGAGCAACAATAAACCCAGACAAGTGTATACAGTCACTGAACATTCCTAGATCGCATGCCGCAAGACACCCTGGAGCAACTGTTGTGCCAAAAGATAAGGAAAAAACAACCCCAACCCCCACCCCTACCCCCTCTGAAAATGAGGATTAATGGGGAAAAAATATATGAAAAGAAAAACAGAAAGAAAAAAAAAAAAAAAGAGAGAGAGAGAGAGAGGAAAAAAAATTTTTTTTTTTTTTTTTAGCCAATGAAGAAGGCATGTGAGGCACTAAAAACAAAAAACAAAACAAAACAAAAAAAAATATCTCCGACACAGAGACTTCACTGTTACCACCACACAGGAACAGTTGCAGTCAGGGATAACCAGATGAACATGACATCACCCATTTCTTTCACTGTGGTCTGATCTCTTGGTTTAAGGCCATGGGCATGATAACATTTTCAAGGACGTGCAGGGCATCCAGGTAAGTCTAGTAATTGTTCATGGAAAACTTCATTTCAAAGTAAAAGTACAGTTGTCTGGTAACAATACCAGTCTATTGCCCACCTGATTGAATTGACAAGGTTGTAGAAGGTAATGCAGTCATACTGGGTTAGGTACCTGCAAATATACAGTGCAAAAGGTGTATTTCCCTCACCACAGCCAGAGCATTTCTGTTATGTGTCTGAAATCAGGAATGGCAAAGACTTCAGGAATGAAATGAGAATCTGATAAACATTTTTATTTGCAACATTTTGCATCACTGATCTGCCACAGTAAAAATAAGTGGCACTCCATCTATGGAAACTCTTAGAGAAAGAAATATATCAATATTTCGGTTATTTAAAAATGAACATTTCATAATGACAAAAAACAAAAAAACAAACATTAAAAGAACAGAAATTATTTAAATCTTAATGATTTGACATTCTCCTTGAAAGCCAAAATAAAAAATTTCTTAAATAATCGAGATATGTCAAGAAAACATGATCTCAATGGTATCATTACCTCAAATATAATATTTTTATCGTGCTAAAAAGCTTAAAAAACTTAATATGGTCGAATGACGTCAGAGACAGTATAGCGTTGGGGATTAGACTACTTTCTTCTGAACAGAACATCCTTGGGTCGACCCCACTAGCAGGCAGCTTTTCTTCTTCTTTTTTTTTCTTTTTTTTTTTAATCAAAGCTTATTAATATTTAATACATGACCCAATCTAACAATTTTTTTAATCTTTTTTTTTTTCATAATTCCTTTACTGGATACTGCGTGTATCACAAGTGAGTCTTGAAGGCCTTAAAGCACCAGCCACTCCCTGAGAAAAGGCTAATTCATTCAGTCCTTTACTTTCTTTTGGAGCAGAACAAAAAGCTAACAAAAACACCAGTCTTAACCACAGATCATGACAACTCACTTCAGTACCAGTCGTAATGTTTTCAGATCTGACACAAGCTGTCGTGTCTTGCCACTCAACATGTGCCAGACTGGATCCAGCTGAGTTCGAACCATGCGTTCAAAATCACGGCCCATGGCTGTCTCCACGGTTATCTCCTCCATGTCAACCTGACATTGACAATAAAACATAATAAGAATGAAATGAAAAAAAATGATGCAAAAAAAGATAGAAAAGTAGAAGCAAGCAGTCACTGAATAGCTTAACTCTCTCCGGACGAAGGAATGCGTGAGCATTCTTATAGAAAATGTATTCGGTTTCAGACGACGGAATGGAATAGCATTTTCAAGAAATAAAAATCCATCACGCGCTGTACACGTGATTTTGTGATTAGCCAAGCAGAGTGCGCTATTCTGGGTCATTCCATAATCGAATGGTATGATTGGCCAGCCTGCCATGTGTGGCCCGTCTTGCACACATGCTGACAAAGTCACTGACCGGTCGTCTGCTCACGTGCCAGCCTGTTAGCAAAGCGGGCTCTTCTCAAAATGTTGTGGAGCGAACAAGGCAGCGATGGCAACGTTTTAGGGTTGCTGAAGTACTTGAAATGCTACAAACTGAAGGGTCGGACATTGAAGAGGTGGATGATGATGAAGAAGAAAGTGAATTTAATGCAGAAAGCGAGCATGGGTATGGTGATTTGGGGTGAAAAATTGGCAGTATTTTCTACATATGGCAAAACTGTAAAAATAAGATAAGAAATTTGATTTTTTTTTATATATGGAATAGCTCAACACGTAATAAACCATTTCTGAAAGTTTCATTTTCTTACTCTGTATTTTGTATTTGTTGTAATTTTTTTCTTCAAAACCCTTACAAATGGGCCATCTGTGGGGAAAAGCAAGGGAGAAAACTTGTCATCCCGAGTGAGTTAATCTGTCGATAACTTGAGGTTGTTTTCTTCTCTGAGACTTGTAGTATTAGATGATTATGTTTTAACCTTTTGGGGGGCAATGAAAGGGTTAAAATGTCAGTCAGTTTGGTCTCAGACACTTGATAAAGTATATTTAAATGATCCTCTACCAATACATATTCTTACACAATCCTGATTCTTATACTTTCATTTTTTTTAAATGCATTAGTGGCTTCCAATCAGTACAGTCATTACCATGAACAGAAAAACACAGATGTATATTGTTATTACTGTTTAACAATTTATTTCTTAAAGAAAAACTATTGTATTCTGTGCTGTTAGCATAGATATTATTGTGGTGATGCCTGTGCATAAATCAAGTGTGAGAAATAAATATACAGACTGACTATTTCTTTAATTCTCTCTGATGAAGGAATGCTATAGCTTTCCAGTAGTGAGGAACAATTTCAGACAAAGTAACGAGATAGCCTTTTTGCTGTTTGAAAATGTTTCACATAGTGCTCATGTGGGCAGATGACCACAGGAGCTAAGTATAGCATTATCAATACATCCAAGGATGAATGGAAAGTTTGGTTGGGTGATTCCATGCAAAGTATATAGAATGAGCACTGCTTTGCTGCACTGATGTTAACAATGAATGAGAGAGACTCTCTGCCTCAACACCTCCGAAGACTATGTCACTCTTGTCAGCGCATATGCTCCAACTCTGTCCACCTCTCCAGACGCCAAGGATGAGTTCTACGAAAATCTCGCATCAACCATAAGGAACATCCCCAGGACAGAACAACTTGCTCTCCTGGGTGACTTCAATGCCAGAGTGGGTGCAGAAAACGATTCATGGCCCCCCTGTCTCGGTTCCTTTGGAGTGGGGAAAATGAATGAGAATGGACAGCAACTACTTGAGTTTTGTACCTGCCATGAACTGTGCATCGCCAACTCCTTCTTCAAGATGAAGCCCCAACACAAAGTCTCCTGGAGGCACCCGCGCTCAAAAAATTGGCACCAACTGGTTCTGATCCTAGTAAGACGAGCTGCCATCAAAAACCTTCACACTCGCTCTTACAACAGTGCAGACTGCAACATGGACCACTCTCTGGTATGCTGCAAGATCAGACTGCAACCAAAGAAGTTCAACTGCTCAAAGAAACAAGGGAACTCTTGCACTGATGTCAGCAAGATGTCTCAGCCAGACCTTGTAGAACAGTTCGCAGAGGCCTCTAAGAGAGAATTCGATGCATTGCAGCCCAGTGACTCTGCCACAGAAAGATAGGAAACGCGCTACAAGACACCATGCACCGCATTGCTATGGCCACCTTTGGGAAGAAAACCACGAAGTCCCACGACTGGTTTGAGGCCAAATCATCAGAGATGACTCCCAGTACTGAGGCCAAGCGCACTGTACTCACCAAGTACAAACGGTCACCCAGTGAGAAGAACCTGCAAATCCTCAGGGCCGCCAGGTGTAAGGTTCAGCTTAACGCCAGGTGATGTGCAAATGAGTACTGGACAGAGCTCAGTGAAGAGATACAGAATGCTGCTGAAAGAGGCAACATCCAAGGGATGTATAATGGCATCAAGAAAGCACTGGGACCAACACAGAGCGAGACTGCCCCCCTCAAATCCTCCACTGGGGAAGTAATCAGTGATCCTAGCCAGCAGATGGAAAGATGGGTGGAACACTACTCCGACCTCTACTCCACAGAAAACATGGTGTCCAACTCAACCCTCGCCGTCAAGCGCATGCCAGTCATGGAAGAACTTGATGCAGAGCCAACTGAGGACGAACTCAGCAAGGCCATTAACAGCCGGACATCAGGCAAGGCACCTGGCAGTGACGGAATTCCCCCAGACCTCATTAAACACTGCAAGACTACTCTTCTGCATCCTCTACACACAGTCCTCTGTCAGTGCTGGAATGAGGGAGCTGTACCACAGGACATGAGGGATGCCAAGATCATCACCCTGTACAAAAACAAGGATGAAAGGAGCATCTTGCTTCTCAGCATTGTAGGCAAAGTCTACGCTCGGGTCCTCCTAATTCGCCTGCAGAAACTGGCCGAACGTGTTTATCCGGAATCACAGTGCAGTTTCCGAGCAGAGAGATCCACGGTAGACATGATCTTCTCCCTTCGCCAAATCCAGAAGAAGTGCAGAGAACAGAGGATGCCCCTGTATGTCGCATTCATTGACCTCACCAAGGCCTTTGACCTAGTCAGCAAACAGCCTTTTCAGGGCTCTTTGAAAGATCAGCTGCCCCCCCCCCACCCCCCACCCCCCAAACTGCACAGCTTGATTGAGTCTTTCCACTCTAGCATGAAAGGGATGGTGCAGTTTAATGGTAACCTCTCTAAGCCCTTCGAGATACACAGCAGTGTCAAACAAGGATGTGTCCTTGCCACCACCTTGTTTGGAATCTTCTTTGCTGTTCTCCTGAGGCATGCGTTCAGCACAGCGCAAGAAGGGATCTACCTGCGGACCAGATCAGATGGCAGGCTCTTCAATCTCGCCCGCCTCAGAGCAAGGACAAAAGTCCACGAAGCCCTCATCAGAGACATGCTCTTTTCCGACGATGCCGCAGTTGTGACCCAAACCCAGCAGGACTTGCGGTCACTAATGGACCGCTACTCACAGGCCTGCAAAGATTTCGGTCTGACCATCAGTCTCAAGAAGACAAACGTCCTAGGCCAAGACACGCCATCTCCACCAGCCATCACCATTGATGACAACGAGCTTGAAGTCATCCATCAATTCACTTACCTTGGGTCCACCATCACTGACAACCTCTCCCTTGACACTGAGATCGACAAGAGGATCGGGAAGGCAGCCACAACGCTAGCCCACCTCACACAAAAAGTGTGGATAAATCCCAAGCTGACCATGAAGACAAAGATGGCTGTATACAACGCCTGCGTCCTCAGCACTTTGCTGTATGGCAGTGAGGCATGGACCACATATGCTCATCAGGAGAAAAGGCTCAATACCTTCCAACTGAGAAGCCTACGGCGCATACTCGTTATTTCCTGGCAAGACAAGGTGACAAACACCGAAGTCCTGACTCACGCTAGCCTCCCGACCATGTATATCATGCTGAGACAGCGTCAGCTGCGCTGGCTGGGCCACGTTCGCCGCATGGAAGATGGTCACATCCCAAAAGATATCCTTTATGGAGAGCTCGCCACGGGGCAGAGAAGCATCGGCCGCTCACAGCTGTGATACAAAGATGTTTGCAAACGTGACATGAAGGCACTTGAGATCAACACTGAGTCCTGGAAGGACCTTGCAGATGACCGCAACAGATGGAGAAGCACTCTCAAGAATCAGCTATGGATTGGTGAGGACAAACTGTCAGCTGCTGCAGCAAAAAAGCGAGCTCGCAGAAAAGGGACGGCAGCCAACAGACCAGCATCAGCTTACACATGTGACCGCTGCGTCAGAGACTCTCTCTCTATCGCATCGGTCTCTACAGTCACAGGCGACGCTGCTTGGTCCACGCAGACAGCCCAATTAGACATCTGGTCGGATATACTCTGTCCATGGTCAGCCATGACCGAAGGAGGCCTACCTACACCCAAAGACGCATCTTTGAAGTGGATGACACTTGACTGTGTGGTCCCAGTCTCCCCATTTAAGCCTACAGCACACTCAACTCTGGGTAGGAGCTGGCCACGGGCCGAAAACCCACCTCCGCTGGGATTCAAACCCGCGTCCTCCCAGCCATCAGTCCATGACGCTAACTACTTCGCCACAGCGGCTGGTCTTTGTCTAATTATACTTGTAAAAAATTAAAAAAAAGGGCTTATAGGTCTATGTTAACAATCACAATACTTGTAGTCATGTAAGTGAATAACTGAACCAGCAATGCCATACAAGGGTTAAATCAAGATAAGAAGTCAACAATGTTCTTAGAGAGTGAGCTGTTGAGTTTTCTTACACCTAAGAGTACACCCCTTTAAGGGAAAGAGCGCTTCATTGACGCTCCATTCCCCCTGGTTGTACCTGATCAGACAAGGTGTCTGCAGTGCATCCAGTTTGGCTCTTCTATAAACAAATTGGTCAAATGATCAGTGACAAGAAGTGTGGACAGTAAAAAAACACATGAGTCCTGTCTACCGATGTCAACCCTGGGATTCAAGAAAGTAGTGGATTATTGGCTGTTGAAATTCCCAGCAGCTGTTCATTGCGAAATGACGGCTGAGTGACAAGTACGTGCCACACCCCTTTCCCACCCTCTGTCTGGCCTTCAGCCTGTTGTCTTATTATCTCGCCTCCCCTTTTCTCAAATTATTTGAAAGTGCCGCCCAATTCATTGTCAGTCATGGTCACTCATTCAGAGCTGATGTGTGATTGGATAGATGGGCTGAAGAAAGAGTCAGGTGTTGTCAGTAGTTTCGTCTGTTTGTTTCACCACCTTCCAGTTCAAATGATCCATCTCTCATAGTTATACATAATCATCAGCACAGCTTGCAAAGTTATGTGCATCCACTGACCGGGACCACCGTCGTCATTTGATGTAATGTCTTAGCCTTTTTTTTGCATATGATGCAATCCCCACGCATGTTCCATGTGGTCCCGTTAGCAAATCATTATCGAGAAGAATAGGGTCTTCTACCTGATATATGCTCATTTAGATAATATGTTTATAATCCAAACACATGAAACTAACCATTCAGAGTCTGTTTATGTTCACTGTACCAAACACCAATGAAGGAAAAATCCAAATACTTGTAGGGCATCTGTGAACGTCTTATAGGCATTATGGCAACACTTCTTGCAGGACATCACCTCACTCAACTGGTTAATCTTGTTCTGTTGACTGACAAGGTTCCATCTGACTGGACTAAAGGGGTAATAAGACCGATCATTATGAACAAAGGATCACCCGCTGACCCAAATAACTATCACAGGATCACAATGTTGTCTTGTTTTGGTAAGCTGTTTACAAGCATACTGAATGAACATCTGAAACAGTATATTAAGCATTCAGGTATACTGGGACAGGAACAGGCTGGATTTAGAAGTGATTTTTCAACATTAGAGCATTTGTTTACTGTATATGGTATCCCTGACATTTTGTTATTCAGAAAAGACTTTACAATGTACCTCTTTAGACTATAAGAAAGCTTTTGACAAGGCTAATGGGGTGTTTTTATGGCAAAAACCACTAAGTTGTCGTATAAATGGTAAATACTGCAAGTAATTATAAACATGTATGGTGATGCTAGATTGTGTGTTATGGCCAATAACGAAATTTTATGAGTTTTTCAGTTCAAATGTTGGGGTGAGATAAGGAGAAATATCTTTCTCTGATAATGTTTCCACTGCTTTTCAATGATATGCAAGGAGAAAATCTTTCCCTCTTAACTCATTGGAGCTGCAGCTCTAGCGCTCCGCCCGCTCAGAACGACTTGCCAAAGTGTAACATCCGACAGATATCCGATTTTTTTTTCATACACTCAGCAGTGTTCAATTAAAGGGAAACTAATCAGGCTTCTTGAGGGACCAGTCTTGGAAAAATTGAGTTCTTTCCCTTTGATCGTGAATCCCGTGAAAGGCTTTTTTTCCTTGATCTTTCTTGACTGGGTCAAAGGTCGACTCTTACACAACAAAGATGGCAGCACAGCGAACGTACTCTCTGCATTGTATCTGACAGAAGAAGGATCAGATATTGAACGACCTCCTAGACACTGGTAACGAATTCTCTGATGATTTTTCTGATGATGATGACATTCAGTTAGTACCAGATGATGATTTTGAAAGTGACGATGAAACTTTGCTGACTGACCTCTACGACGCTGAGACAGAAATCGACAGTAACACAAGTGACAGCCATACTGCAAGACAAGATGACTTGATGACTGTAGATATTCACGATGAGGAACAAGAACACATGTATCAGTGGGTAAAAGACCTGACAGACTTCCCACTGGCTGCACCTTTCACTGGGACCCTCGGACTCTCACTCACTTTCCAGACACATCCACTCCTGTTGAGGTGAGTGTGTTTACAATTTGATATTGTTGCTAATTTATTTCTTGTGTAAATAATGTTGATTTTTACAATTTTTAATGAATAATTTGCATAGATTAATGTAAAATTATCATTTTCTGTGTGTGCACTTATCAAATTGTGTGGGTGTGTGTCTGTGCAATGGGTGTATCAGTGTATTATGCGTGGGCATGTCTGTGCATGTGTGTTATTTAGACTGTCACTCCTGAATTATTATGCATGTGTATATGCTGTGTAATATTATTGATGTTTATTTTGCATTTGTTTTGGGGGTTTTTTGCCCTTTTTTTTGCAAAACGTTTTCTTCTTTTTTTCTTATGACAGCATTGTTTGTTACAGAAATTCAAAACACTTTACACGCCTGAAGAGGAGATCTGCCAGACATAGGAGCAGACATGGGGAGACTGAGGCCAGGCAGTCACTGGCCTGCTAACATTCCACCCACCAAGGAGCAGCAGACCAGGAAAACACAGAGGGTGCAAGGTGTGTTATGCCAAACTGAAAGCACAAGGAACGTCACATCAACAATTGAAAAACGCCAAAAAATCCACCATAATCATGTGTAAACAGTGTAAAGTGCCCCTCTGTGCTGTTCCATGCTTTTAGGTGTTTCACACAGTCAAGGACTAAAGCAAGTAATGATTTAGCTGCAGCAGAAATGTGTAAACAGAGGGTTTTTTTCTTCTTCTTTTTTTTTTTTTTTTTTTTTCAAGTGATGGTTTTGTAGGGTTTTGTGTTTTCTGTTTTTCCAGTGTTGTGATCTTTTATTTATTTATTTTTTTAAGAGTTTGTTGTGCAACATATGACTTCAAACTGATTCACGAGAACCAGGGAACTTTACTGTGTGAAAAATTCATCTTATTCTTCTGTGTGGATTTGCTGATGGATATGACATGCCTGGTGAGTACAGTACACCTATTTTTCAATTTTTTCTGTTTTTCAGTATTTAGTGACATAATTTAAAATATATTTTAAAATATTTAACAGCATGTAATGAAAAAGCTGTTTTAAAATAAGAGATAGTAAACTTTCTAGTGATATATAATATGTATGTCTTTGTCTCTGTGTGAAAATGTGTTGAATTTTTCAAATATGACCAAAATAGCCCGTCGCAGCAGAACTACATGAACTATTTAACTACATCTCCATAGAGTTAATGTTTGCATTGTTTTTAAATGATATGAAGTCTCACTTAGAGGATGATCCATATGGATTGACAACTGCTGCTGATTAGGTTAACCTCTTGACTGCGCTGTTGACGTACAGCATACGTCATGAAATGTCGCTCACCAATGCTGTATTGATGTGCGCCGTCCGTCATGTTACAACGTTCTGTGTTTCGAGTCCCACATTATAAAAAATACAGTCTGCTAACCATTAAATTAGCTCCCCTGAGAGCTCTTCATCTCCTGAGTTCCATAAGCTAAAATTATTCACCTCATTATCATATTTATGGCGAAAGTTTTGCAAGTTTGTATGAAGCTCAAGTTGTGTTTGCAAAGCCATGGCTGAACACAGACAAACCCCAACACTTGCACTAGTACTGGAAGAAATCCTTCACGATGCAAATAGTACAGATGAAGATTGTGGACTGAATGAGATAGAACTGCGTGAAGTTGATGCCGAGACACTGATTTTGACATGGAGGAGGGTGGGAGGTGGAGTTGCTTGACTAAACTGAAGACAGACAAGCTCAGCTGATTCAAGATGCAGGTGGGAGTTTATGAGGTTTGTCAGTTTATTATTTGCTTTCTGTTTGTTGTAACAATGAATATGACTGCATTGTTTGTGTCTTTTGAATGTGCTAGCTGTGGTAAGTAGCTTCGTCAGTCACTGATCAGTGTGTGTGAGTGAAAGAGAGTCAGTCACGTGAGTACTGTGTGTGACCATCACAGTCCAAGGAGGCGTGGCTTGCTGGCTGGCTCATTGTTGATGACAGCGTGGTTGCTCGCCTTGAGCTTTCCATATATTTGTTCCCGAGTGTGTATTGGTTTGTTGTTGTTGTGTGTGTGTGTGAGGGAGGTGGAGGAGATGTTTATAAAACTGAAATCAGAGAATGATATACAGATTTATATGCCTAAATTACTTTGTAAATGCAACACTTGTAGAAGTGTGTGTGTGTGTGTGTGTGTGTTGTCATTTTGTTTTGTATCAGAAAGAGAGAATGAAGTGGGTGTGGCATACCATGAACCAGTTTCAGTGCGCGCATGTGTGTTGGGGGTTTGGGGTGGGGTAGGTGTGTGTGTGTGTTTGTATTTCAGCTTCTGAAAACAATCAGAAACAAGAAAGGCAAAGCCTTCAAAACTCACTTGTGATACACTTTTAAAAAAATCCAAGTTTTTATGTATTGAGTATAATGCATTTACTGTTATATTTATATTTTTTGTATTCTCTAAACTTGGCACTTTGATCTGATATTCGACCCAACAAAGGATCTGTCATTATTATCATTTTTTGTTCAAACAGGAACTTTTTTTGCTAAGCATGGAAGTTTTATTTATTGCAAACGTTTTGGTGTAGATAGCAGAACAAGGGAAATTACTCTGCTGGGGAACTTAGTTTGCTTTAAACTGATCTTTCTCATCTTAAACATTACATTTTGAAATTATACTCAATACATAAAAAGCTTGGATTTTTTTTTTAAAGTGCATCACAAATGAGTCTTGAAGGCCTTGCCTCTCTTGTTTCAAAATGTAATGTTTAAGATGAGAAAGATCAGTTTAAAGCAAATTAACTCCACTAGCATTACAGAGTAATTTCCCCTTTTTACTATCTGCACCAAAACGTTTGCAAAATAAATAAAAATTCCATGCTTAGCAAAAGAAGTTCCTGTTTGAACAAAAAATGATAATAATGACTGCTCTAGCTGTTGGCTCAGAATATCAGATCAAAGTGCCAAGTTTAGAGAATACAAAAAATATAAATATAACAGTAAATGCAGTTTGCATATAATTAGGCTTCATTCTTTATTTTTTTGTGCCAATCCCAGAAGCGCAATATTGTTTTAAACAAGATGACTGGAAAGAACTGGATTTTTCCTATTTTTATGCCAAATTTGGTGTCAACTGACAAAGTAGTTACAGAGAAAATGTCAATGTTAAAGTTTACCACGGACACACAGACACACACACACACACACACAGACAACCGAACACCGGGTTAAAACATAGACTCATTTTGTTTACACAAGTGAGTCAATAAAATGGTACCATTTTATGTATTAAAAAAAAAAAAAAAAAAAAAAAAAAACCTCCAAAAACTCAACAAACTTTGTCTTTTATGCAATGTGTTTTAGGTATGCAGCATGGTGATGATCATGTTCATGCTGGACCATCTGGAGTTGACAACTTGCCACAAACCTACAGCTGAAGACCAGCAGCAGCAAGACTAAGGGCAGTAAATTAGCCTCCAGCAATTCTGGAATACAACAAAAACATGGGTGCCATGGACCATCATGACCAACAGCTGCAGCCATACGATGCTAAAAGGAAAGCCCTGAAGTGGTACAAATAGCTGTGTGTGCATTTTCTACAAACTGCCATGCTGAATGCACACATCCTCTACAAAAAAGCAGGCAACAGCAGTACACTCCTGGACTTCCAGGATGTAATTAGTGCCATGATTTTTGGTGACCAAGACCAAGACACTGCTAAAAATGACCACGCTGTTCGTCTGTGTGGATGACACTTCATTGATGTCATCCCACATACCCCACAGAAGGCCTGGCTACAAAGGAGGTGCAGAGTCTGCTTAAAGAAAGGACAAAGAAAGGATGTGAGGTTCTACTGCCCAGACTGCCTCAGCAAACCAGCACTGTGTCTTGAAGACTGTTTCCGCTAGTACTACACACAGCGTTTTTACTGGCAATAGATCCTGGGTGAGTACACCCTCTTCATTCTTTGTGTGGACTGTGTTGGAGTCTTATGGACCTGGACACTGTTGCATAGCCTTGACAGTGTGTGTGGTTGATCACAACAGTCACAAGAAAGACTGGTTGATAAACCTGGTTGATGTTGTAGCACCTACATATGAAATGACAGTCCCTTTTTTAATTTTTTTTTAAATTGCATTTTATGGAATTTTTGTGTCAGATTGACTCATTATTTGAACATGTGAATATTGAAAACAAAATCTTGGTTCATTTTCCTTTCATTTGATATGTACTTTTATGCACTTATCTTCAGTACTTTTTTAAATATAAGCAAATTAAAATCATTGGCATGTTTTTCTTGCTTTTCTGAAAATTTTCTCAGCAATAGGCTATAGCCAAATGTACTAGCAGTGAAGGGGTTAAGAGGGTGAACAGGATTGTAATATAAAAATTTAAAAAAAAAATTTGTTCTGCTTTACAAAGATGACACAGTAATCTTCTCAGAGACAGCCAGAGGTTTGCAGAATGGTCTGACAGCAGTGAGACTGTAAAAATTCTGAATGCCAATAAGTGTAAAGTGGTAATTTTCCCTCAGGGCAAAGTTAGAGCATTCCCTTTTTATTCATGTTTGTGTGTATGTTGTGTGTGTGTGTGTGTGCACGCTCGTGCGCACATGTGCATGTGTGCGTGCCCAGAGTTACATGTTGTTCAGAATTTTTGTTTACATGCGTATACAGTTCACTTTTTTTTTTTAATTGTGTATATTATTGTTCATTTTGTTTGTTCACCTGTTTGTTTTTATTTGTTTATTGTTTGTGCTTGTTTTGTTCAGATTATTTTTCTGTCACAGGCATATGTTGGTGTGTGTGTATATATATATATATATATATATATATATATATATGTTTTTGACAAGTGTCTCCCAATTCGAAGTCAGAAATATCATATACATAAGTCTGAGTTGTACACCAAGCTTTCACTGTTTACTATGCACTTTTGGTGCATATGTTCAGTGGATGATCATTTTGTGCTGTGCCAAAACCACTTTATGAACAAACATCAGCAGAGCAAGGATACCACTAAAAACTGATACACCTATGAGCAGATCAGCAACATCACTGTGTCAGAGGACAGAAAACAACAAGTCCATGATGAAATGAGTGTATGATCAACTCGCGTCTAGTTTGGCACCTGGAGAAGAACATCATCACTCCAGAGCAGGCAGGCTTCCGCCAACATCATTCCACTGTGGACCAAGTGACCAAAGAAATGAAATGAAATTATGGTGCTTAGAGCCTCGCCGACCACTAAGGCCATTTCAAGGCTATCGCCGCGTCAATAACTACTACAAGGATAAAAAAAAACCAACCAATTAAAACGAGTCACCACTTCAAACTTTCCACTCCAAAGTTAAAAAAAAAACTTCCATAGTTTAAAACCTTCAAATCTGGTTAAAAAGGTTTACTTCTTTTAAGAAGTCCATCAGCGCCCATGGAGGGACATCACGAAACAAAGTCTTCAAAGAAACCGCCGTGTAATGTCTGCGTCTAACGTCATGCAGATCCCAACAATCAAGGAGCACGTGTTTCACGGTGAGAGGCTCGTCACAGGGAATGCATCGAGGGGCCTCTTCCCCCTTCAACAAGTAAGAATGAGTAAAAAAAAGTGTGCCCCGCACGCAGTCTGCACAGCACAGACTCCTCCTTTCTGTTCTTCACCCCCGAAGGGAGGGTCTCTTTTAGGTCCGGACAGATCTGGAAGAGCTTGTTGTCCGTCTGGGTGTTCCACTCCTCTTGCCAAAGATCCTTAACGTAGGTGTTCACCTTCCGCTTCATGTCTGTATATGGCACAAAGGATCTGGACAATTCTTTCTTTACAGCGTTCCTGGCCAGCAGGTCCGCCCTTTCGTTACCACGAATGCCAACATGTCCGGGAACCCAGGCCAACACAACCTCGTATCCTTTCTTCGTTGCAAGAGTAAAAGTTTCATAAAATTCCAGCAGTTTGGGATGAGTGATATTCCTGCAGGCTATCGCCTCCAGGGCTGACAAGGAGTCGGAAAAGATCATGAATCTCTTTTGTTTCGAAGAGAGAACCATTTTAACCGCCAGAACCAGTGCGGTCAGTTCCGCAGTGTACACCGAGCTGTCAGACAGGATGTGTTCCGTTGAAGGCCGGTCAGGAAAGGCGGGACAGAACGCAGATACGGCGACTCCGTCCTCTGACTTGGAACCGTCAGTGAAGATGCTTTGAAAAGTGGGGAATTTGTGGCACAGTTCCGAAAAGTAAGTTCTGTAGGCCAGAGAACTGGTGGTGTCCTTACGGTACGAGGCCAGATCGAATCGGACCTCAGGTGTTGTAAAGGTCCACGGTGGGCTGTCAGGGAACTTAGAGAAATCCGAGATGCCCCTGCCGACATAGCTCGCTCGATCACTGGCCACTAAGCCTCCCGACCACGACAAGGTAGTGACCCTCCCGGGAGTGGGTCAAGAGAACACCAGCCTGACCCCCTCCAGGTTTCGGGAGGACCAAGTGACCAACATAGCCCAGAAGATCAAGGATGGCTTCCAGGACAAGCAGCATACACTGATATGATTTTTTCACATTTTTGTATGCCATGTGCCACCTTAAATGGTTAAAAATCCAAAAGCTGTAAACTATGTCCCATCATCAAGTTGCAGTGTACCATGTCTATGTGTTTGTGTGAGTGATCCACATAAATGTGAATGCTGAAACAATTCAAAAACAAAACAGATTTCATTTCACCTGTATGAACTTGCTCTTCTGTTCAATACTTTTATTCTATATAGGTTATTCCACGATGACAGACAGAGAAAGAGGCAGGTGGAACAAGGCCACTACTCACAGCAGGTGTGCAGCGCTTCAGTTCCTTGATACAGACGTTGATGAGGTCCAGCAGACAGGTCTGACAATTTGTCATCAGTGGAGTCAGCTGTAAATGAAGCTCCACCACATCTACCTGCAAAATACAGCCAAATCATTTATGCTGTACCATTCCTGTGTCACAAACATGACTGAATAACTTGTCAATGAATTGAAGACATACATCAAAGGGAGTGACTGTCTACTCTGGGTGATTTATTTGTCTTTACATCATGCACTGATTTTTCTGATTTCCTCTTCTGTTATGGAACTGTCTAAGGCCTCGATACCAAGAGGGGTCGGCTCCTCTTCTGCAAATGGTGTAGTACCTGTAGCATCAGTGCCCAGAACACCTTTGAAATGACTGAACCAGTCTGCTTTACAATGTTAGGCTGTTGCTGACCCCAGTGGTTCAACATTTTCACCTCTTTCCCAAAATGTTTTGAGTCTTTTGACATTTCATTGTCTTACAATTTTTTGTGTCTTGTACAACTGGCTCTTTTCTTTCAATAAGTTGAATAACTGTCTACTGACAATGGCAACTACAAAAACATGAAAACGGAAGTAATGTTGTTGTTGATCAACTGAATGATTCTGGTTATCCTGATGATTACATACTACAAGGTACATCATCAGGAAGGTGACGGAGTTGTGTCAGAAGTGGATATAGAAAAAACCCAACATTTTAGCTTGAAATCTTCATTTTGGCATTTTCATCCAATAAAGAAACCTTCCAGATAAAAACTTCAAGCAAAAATGTTGTTTACAGTGAGTTTTTGTGTAGTAATATTGTAAGATAGTGTTTGTGGGTGTTTGGGTGTGTGTGTGTGTGTGTGTGTGTGTGTGTGTGTGTGTTTGTGTGTGTGTGGGTGGGTGGGTGGGTGGGTGCATGTGAGTGGTTATGTATAGTGTTTATGTTTAAAAGAACAAGATAGTGCAGGAAATAACATAAATGCACTTGGTTGTTATATCTAATACTTTTCTAATATTTCAGCACTATTTCCACCCGTAAAATAAACTTGATTTTTTTTCCCCAAAAAAATATGGTGTGTATTTTTTGTCTAAAAAAACAGAGTTATCTTCCCCTGACTAGGAGTTATCTCATCTGCCAACATTGAAGTTATGAAAATTATATTCCCCATTCATTTTACTTCAAGAAAACATGTACTTTTACATACATTTAACCTTTTTTTTCTTTTTCTTTTTTTTAAAGGTTGGTGATTATTTTTGCAAAAATCACAAGTAGTTCCAGAAGTGAAAGGGTTAACACTTTGGCCGCCGTTGTCGCCTTTCGGCACCCACTAGGGAGACCGCCAATGTTGCCAAAAGGCGACCAAAACAGAGTAGGTCATTCACAAACCTACTACTCTTATTTTGTTGAGGTTTGAAAGACCATATTTTGTGCATGTGACTAGGGGAATCCCTTTTATCGATTGACACCATCTTTTCAGTACTTCTGCAAGTTTTTTTTTTGTGAATTTATTTTAGTTTTATCTGCAACTTCAGTCTTTTCATTTTCCAAAATGGCTGCATCGATGAGCAGACAACGCTACTTCACAACTGAGCAATTTATTGAGCAACTGAGACTGCAGCCAGGCCAGCAAAAGAAGATTCGGGCAAAGAATTGCCATATGATGATGAAGAAGTTTCACTGTCTGAAGGGGAGAGTGATAGTGGTGGTGACTGGGCACCGAGCCAAGTACCAAGTCGTGGCCAGATGAGTGGAGCACGTGTTCCTGTTACGGCCACCAAATCAGCAGCTGTGAGTGACCATGGTAGTGAAGGGGAAGAGTGTGTTGCTCAAGTCGCAGCACCTGTGTCACGTTGGAGACCAACAAGACAGCGTGGCCGTGGGTCAAGCTTGACTACACCTCAACGACCAGGAGGGAGGGGGCGTGGTAGACAGCTGTGCCAAGTCCTGATTTGTTTCAGTGGGTGTGTTGTACCACATGGATGATCCCTACTGTCCTGCAGAATGGCTTCCAAATTTTACTAAGAAAACAGGTAAGAGCTCTGTGTGTGGGTGTGTGTGCGTGGGTGGTTGGTGTGCGTGGGTGTGTGTGCTCACACATGTATGTCACTAAGAGTGTGTGTGACTAAGATTAAGTTGCACTTATTTTTTTTATATGGACAGATCAGAGGTGCACTGTTCATTCACTAGTAGCACATATAAAAGTATGTGTGTATTGTATCAGACAAGTGTAGGACATTGAAGAACAAGAGTAGTATGTTTATTTACCACACAAATATTTCATGTCAGTTTTTTTTCTTGTGAAGATTATGGAGATACACTGTGTAAAACAATGCCTGTGTAAAAATAATTGTTTTCACTATTTATGCACTTGTTTATGAGCATATCTTTTATTTGCAGTATTTATCATTAGCTGATAATAAATCAGCTGTTATATAATTATTACTGATTGTATTTTACTTTTTTTTTGTTTTTGCTCATGTGTTTCATGTGTCCTTGTCGACACTGACAACTTCCATCCAGTGGACTTCTTTATGCTTTTCTTCCCAGAATCAGCATTCTAACTCATGGCTGACCAGTCTAATTTGTATGCAGAGGAGCTACTGTCAGGCATCACTGAACTCGGTCAACATTCAAGGCTGAATGCTGCCAAAGACGTCACTGTTCCTGAGATGAAGGCATACACAGCACTTCAGATCGCGATGGGGCTGTGTTGTAAGCCTGAAATCGAGGACTACTGGTGGACATACTGGCTGCTCAACCTGCCATTTGGAACCATAATGTGCAAGAAGCCAATGTGTCCCACTCTGTGCTTTGAATTGTATCATACTGTGGAGGACTACAGGAATGCAGCAGCAACCAAAATTCACAGTCTCCAACAGTGAACAGTTAGACCTGTGTACATATTTGCATACATATTTTACCTCCATTCATTTTCTGACTTTAGTATTTCAGTTTCATCAGATAGTTGTAAATTGTATATATAGTTCCACCACAGTAAGATATTTCAAGTGAGGACACTGTGAAACCTTCAAGTGAAGTGACAGAAATCATCATTTTTCTACAAAAACGCAAGTTCATTTTGTGTGTTTCCCATGGATTATGTTCTGGATTACACCACTATATGGGAAATATAGTTGTACTGAAGACTTCAATTGGTGAGTTTGCTTTGTTTTCAACTGAACTGAAGTGATGTTTGTGTCAGTCAGTGCTGCTTATGCTACCGATTCAGCTAGCACACAGGTAAATAAAAGGTACATTGGAACAAACCCAGACACTTCCTCTAAAAAGGAAGTGCCGGGCCTGTCCTTATACCAATCCTTTGACATGTGCACACAGCAGCAAAGACAGAAGAAATGTGCAAAAACAAATGAGCTTTTATTCAAGACTGTCTCTGCTGCTGTGTGCACATGTCAGCAGCACTGACTTGAAGTTGTGTTCCTTGTGAATGGAGAGAGTTACCACTCTTTACTATTTGTTAATCATTTCATCTCCTGGTCTCACCATTTGTTAATTTCCAATTGAAAAACCACCGAGGCAACCATGTGTTTGTTCTGTATTGTCCATGTGTTCTGTGTGGCTTGTTCAGGATGAGTCATGGCCTCATCAAAGGTATTTTGAAATGCCTTTTTCTTTTTGTATCATCCTCCAACCAAAAATGTGCTCTTCTCTTCCTTTCTATGTGTCGTCTGAAAATGAGAAAAGCCACTGGCCCTGACAACATCTCACCAGGCCTTTTGAGGAAGTGTTCAGTCCAACTATCTTGTGTCTTCACTGACATATTCAACATGTCTCTTCAGTCATGTGTGGTACCACACTGGTTTTAAGAAATCTACAATCATTCCTGTTCCAAAGAAAGCACAGCCTAGTTGTCTTAATGATTACTGTCCCATAACCTTAACGTCAGTCATCATGAAAACATTTTAACACTTGATTCTGCAATTCCTAAAAACTTGCACTCCTCCATCTTTTGATCCCTTTCAGTTTGCCTGCAGAGCCAACAGATCAGTTGAAGATGCATTAGCACAGGTCTCTACCACGTTCTCAGCCATCTTGAAAATCCTAACAGTTATGCTAGGATCCTTTTCACTGACTACAGCTCTCCGTTCAACACAATAGTATCACCAAAACTATATTTTAAATTGAAAGACCTCTCGCTGCCTGAATCAATTTGAGCATTTGGGAAGGTGTGATTGGGAAGCATGGGGTTGGTAACTGTAACAGCAATGGTCAACTACTTCTCCAGACATGTGCTGAGCATGACCTTCTTATCACAAACACCGTTTTCTGCCTCCCTACCCGTAACAGGACGTCATGGATGCATCCTCGCTCTGGGCATTGGCATCTCATCGACTTTGTCATCGTCAGGAAGAGGGGGCAAGCAGGACGTACGTGTCACGAGGGCCATGTGCGGTGCCGAGTGCTGGACAGACCACTGCCTTATCGTCTCCAAACTCAACCTCCGAATCCAGCCCAAGAGACGGCCTCAGGGCATGAAAGCAACCAAACGCCTGAATGTCAACAAGCTGGAGCTAGGCAACATCAAGCAGAGCTTTGCTGACACCCTGGAGGAACGCCTTGAGTCCACCGTGCTGGACAACCAGAATGTGGAGGCAGCATGGGGCGCACTGCACGAGACGGTGTACAACACTGCCATGGAGTGCCTGGGGCCTTCTGTCAGGAAGCACAAAGACTGGTTTGATGAGAACTGCACTGAGATCAAGCAGCTGCTGGAAGACAAACGCCAAGCCTACAGAGCCCACATTGAAGATCCCAAGTCACAGTCAAAGAAAGACATACTGAAGAGCGCACGCAGCACCATCCAGCTGAAGCTGCGGCAGATGCAGGATTCCTGGTTGAGCAACAAAGCTGATGAGATCCAGGGCTTTGCAGACAGGAACAACATGAAGAACTTCTATAACGGCCTGAAAGAAGTCTACGTTCCCACCACCTCCGGATCTGCTCCACTCCTCAGTGCTGATGGTTCTACCCTAATCACTGACAAGGACGGGATCCTTGAGAGATGGGCTAAACACTTTGACAGTGTGCTGCACCGCCGTTCCACCATCAATGATGAAGCCATCGACCGACTCCCCCAAGTGCCAGTCAGTGAGTTGTTGGATGCCATTCCAATTTTGGAGGAGACCCAGAAAGCTATCCGTCTGCTATCCAATGACAAAACCCCTGGCTCAGACTCCATTCCAGCTGAGGTCTACAAAGAAGGTGGTATGGCACTGACTGAGAAGCTTCATCAGCTGTTCCAGCTCATCTGGCAGCATGAGGCAGTTCCACAGGACTTCAAAGACGCTTCCATCATACACCTGTACAAGCGCAAAGGAAATCATCAGGCCTGTGACAACCATCGTGGAATATCCCTGCTGTCCGTCGCAGGCAAGACTCTGGCCAGAGTGCTACTCAACCGTCTCATAGCGCACCTTGAGCAAGGTCTCCTACCAGAGAGCCAGTGTGGCTTCCGGAAAGAATGCGGGACTATCGACATGGTGTTTGCTGCCAGGCAGCTCCAGGAGAAGTGTCAGGAACAGAACGCCGACCTTTACTCCACCTATGTCGATCTGACCAAGGCCTTCGATACTGTTAGCAGAGATGGCCTTTGGAGAATCATGGCGAAGTACGGATGTCCCAGAAAGTTCATCACCATCATAAGGCAACTACACGATGGGATGTTGGCCCGAGTCCAAGACAACGGAGAGACTTCAGAACCATTCCCTGTCTCCAACGGAGTCAAGCAAGGGTGTGTTCTTGCCCCCACCCTGTTCAGTCTCATGTTTTCAGCCATGCTGACAGATGCCTTCAGAGACGCTGATGTAGGCACTGGCATCAGGTACCGCAGAGATGGCTCACTCTTCAACCTCAGGAGGCTTCAAGCAAAAACCAAGGTGAGGACAGACACCGTCAACGACTTCCTGTTTGCTGATGACTGCGCTCTCAACGCTGCCTCTGAAGCTGACATACAACACAGCGTCGACAAGTTCTCTGCTGCCTGTGACAACTTTGGCTTCACAATCAGCACAAAGAAGACTGAGGTGATGCACCAGCCAGCTCCAGGAAAGCCTTACGTTGAACCAAACATCCTCATCAATGGGCAACGACTGAACGCGGTAGACAAGTTCACATACCTGGGCAGTACACTCTCTTGCACAGTCACTGACGACGAGGTGAATGCCAGACTCGCCAAAGCCAGCGCTGCCTTCAGCAGACTCCATAAGAACATTTGGAACAGGAGAGGCATCACCCTGGAGACGAAGCTCAAAGTATACAAGACCATAGTTCTCACCACACTGCTCTATGGATGTGAATCATGGACGGTCTACAAACGCCACGCCAAAAAGCTGAACCACTTCCACACCACCAGCCTCAGAAAACTTCTCGGCATAAAGTGGCAAGAGAAGATTCCTGACACAGAGGTGCTCACTCGTGCAAACTTGCCCAGCATCTACACCATCTTGATGCAGGCCCAGCTGCTCTGGGCAGGCCATGTACTTTGCATGCCAGACCACTGGCTTCCCAAGAAACTGCTGTACGGCGGACTCCAACATGGCAAGCACTCCCATGGAGGCCAAAAGAAGCGCTTCAAAGACACTCTGAAAACCTCTCTGAAGGCCTTCAACATCAGCCATGACACATGGGAGCTGAATGCAATGGACAGACCAAAGTGGCGTTCAGCTGTCCACAAGGCGCCAAATCCTGTGAGGCCAACAGAACTGCTGCAGCAGAGCAACACAGACAGGCCAGGAAAAGCAGTGCCAGCAAGTCCCCGACAGCTGCCACCATCCCCTGTCCACACTGCGTCAGAACCTTCCGGGTGCGGATTGGCCTGACCAGTCATCTGTGCACCCACAGAGCCCAACCCACCCACCCCCAGGATGACTAGATGGTCCTTGTCGATCCCAACAGACGAACCACATCATCAAAACTATATTTTAAATTGAAAGACCTCTCGCTGCCTGAATCAATTTGAGCATGGATCCTAGATTTTCTAAAATGCAGACAGCAAGTTGTTAAAGTTAGTGACCTCACCTCCTCCACATTTATTCTCAACATTGGCGCTCCACAGAGATGTGTTCTATCCCCACTGTTGTACTCACTATTCACACATGACTGTGCAACTCGCAATGAATGTAACACCATGGTCAAGTTTGCTGACGATACTTCTCTAGAAGGGCTGATTACAAACAGTGATGAATCAACATATAGGGAAGATCTAGTCATCAGCCCCATCCACATGTAATATGCAGCTTCTGTTCAAACGTGTGTGTGTGTGTGTGTGTGTGTGTGTGTGTGTTTGAGTGTTTGTGTGTGTGTGTGTGTGCGCACGCATGTGTGTGTGTGTGTGTGTGTGTGTGTGTATGTGTGTGTGTGCAGTGCATGCATGTGTGAGTATGCACAAGTTTTTATATTGATATGCACTTGTATGTATCCTAATTTCTACTGTATCTGTGTTTGTGTATGATTTTCAATTTATGTTTGTACCTTGTTATGTACTATCCCCCCCGATATTCCTTGTGACCACATGCATGTGTTTGTGAGGGTACAGTGCTCTGGTATGCGTGTGTAAGTGTGTAGGCATGCTAGTATGTCCGAACAGAAATCTATGTTAGAAAATAAGAAATATCTCAATGCTTATGCAGTTTTGTTTTTAGTGCAGTTGATATTTAATGTCAGCGTGTGTGTGTCTGTGTGTGAGTGTGTGTATGTGTGTCTGTAAGGGAGGGACATCTATATATATATATATGCGTGTGTGTGTGTGTGTGTGTGTGTGCACATGCGTGCGTGTGTGTGTGTGTGTGTGTGTGTGTGTGTGTGTGTGTGTGTTCTATGAAATGTGTGTGTGTGTGTTCTATGAAATGCATTTTGTTTTAATCTAAGCCTTATTTACTTCATAGCTTTTATAATCTGATTCATATCTTAAGTGTGCTTTTTCATTCATTTGAACACACTGGATGTTTTCTGTTGCCAGATAGCGGTTGATGTGTTTTTCAAGGCATGTTTATAGTCAACTGGATGATGTAAGGCGCTTTGAGCAGCACTGGTGCTGAATATCGCACCATAAAAAACTATGTATTATTATTATTATTATTATAAAGACATATTCTATTCTATTCTGCTTGTGTGGCTGAATATGGAGTCCAAGTGGAGTAATGCAGTTTGGGATGTCGTCAAATTTCTTGCTGAAAGGATTGTTGGAGACACTATCGTAGGGAAGACTTTTCAGTTAAAGAATGGTTTCAAATAATAATTGAGGGACAGCTTCAGTCTGCGGTTGG
This sequence comes from Babylonia areolata, assembly GCF_041734735.1. Lineage (NCBI taxonomy): Eukaryota > Metazoa > Mollusca > Gastropoda > Neogastropoda > Buccinidae > Babylonia > Babylonia areolata. The sequence continues at coordinate 29,885,702 of NC_134895.1, forward strand.
AAAGAGGTAGTTCCTCCGCCTCTGTGTACAAAACGGAACAGAATCTTTGTGGGCTTTTCCAAATACAATAGACCGAGCAACACGCCAGACACCACGTTCCTGGCATCAGAGATCTTTTCCCACCCCTCTTGCGGCCAATCAGTGCCAGCCTCTGTGTGTGTGTGTGTGTGTGTGTGTGTGTGTGTGTGTATGTGTGAGTGTGTGTGTGTGTGTGTGTGTGTCTGTGTGTTACATTTATTTGCTTTTGTTTATTTATTATCATTATTGTCTTTTTATTTCATTTCTATTTATTATTGCTATTACTATTATTATTATAATTTTTTTTTTTTTTAATACACACACACACAACACACACACACACACACATATATATTTCTTTTTTTTTCTCAAGGCCTGACTAAGCGCGTTGGGTTACGCTGCTGGTCAGGCATCTGCTTTGCAGATGTGGTGTAGCATGTATGAATTTGTCAGAACGCAGTGACGCCTCCTTGAGCTACTGATACTGATACTGCATACAAACTGTGTACTGGGGTGGTGTGGAACATGCCCATGCAGAGACAGAGCCCTTGGTAAAAATCTGAAGCTCAACTATTCAACCTTCAAAGTGAAGTACTGGTAATATACAAATAGTAAATAGTACAAATATTCTTCTTCTTATTTTTTGTTCAGTTACCTTCTACAACAGTGACACATGACAAGAACACAAACATAATCTTTCTATTTCACCTTTAGCATCCATTTTTATAATCTATGATGCTCTATCATGAAGATGAAATCTGAACATAAGAGTACACCCAAATCACTTTAATGACAGAAATATAAAGAGCTACATGGCAAAATGATAGTTTTCCATTTTCTGGGACAATCTTCCTCTGTAACGTGTGTAGTACAGTGTCTAAATGAGCCACCATGACAGCTCTTAATGGAATTCTGGTGCAGTGTTCACCAGTGACCAGGGTCCATAGTCTTGTGTCCTTGGGAAAGACACTTTTCTCTGATTTTCCTCACTCCACCCAGACTGACTTGACTTTGGGGAAGGTTAAAACAGTGGAAGAAAGGTATGGGCCCTGCCTTCCTATGCCAAACCCTAGTCACAGTTTCCAGTTCAGTCAGGAACCTCTGTGTTGTCCTTGACAACACACTGTCCATGCAAAAATTTATCAGTCAGACATGTCAATCCTGCTACTGTCAATTGCAGCGCATCAGTTCCGTCCGGAAATATCTGTCCATTGAAGCAACATCTAGACTTGTCGTTTCTCTCATTCTCTATCGCCTTGACTACTGTAACTCTCTACTGTCTAGTTTGCCTGCTTCATCCATTCAGTCCCTTCAGTGCATGAAAAACTCTGCTGCCCGACTCATCCTCAGAAAGAAAAGATCTGAGCACATCACTCCTATTTTACAACATCTCCACTGGCTCTCTGTCTCACACAGAATAAAGTACAAGATCAGCACTCTATGTCATAAATGTATTCAAAACTCTGCCCCTTCCTATCTCTGTGGCTGCCATCACCTCTACACTCCATCTCGCTCTCTACGATCAACTTCGGATCCACTCTGTTTATGCATACCCAGATTCAAACACTCAACTGTTGGCCGCTGTTCTTTCTCTGTCTCTGGACCTTGTAATTGGAATGAACTTCCTCTTTCGCTTCGTCAGGTCTCCACACTCAGCTCTTTCAATTCTGGCCTTAAAACCCACCTCTTCCCAAAATAGCCTCCCTTCCCTGCCTCTTCCCTGTCTTCAGTTTTTTGACTCACTGGTGTAAACAAAGTGAGTCTATGTTTTAACCCGGTGTTCGGTTGTCTGTGTGTGTGTGTGTCTGTGTGTCTGTGGTAAACTTTAGCATTGCCATTTTCTCTGCAAATACTTTGTCAGTTGACACCAAATTAGGCATAAAAATAGGAAAAATTCAGTTCTTTCCAGTCATCTTGTTTAAAACAATATTGCACCTCTGGGGTGGGCACAAAAAAAAAATAAATAAAAAAGAAGCCAAATTATATGCAAACTGCATTTACTGTTATATTTATATATTTTTTTATTCTCGAAACTGGGCACTTTGATATGATATTCTGACACAACAACAAGAGCAGTCATTTTTATCATTTTTTGTTCAAACAGGAACTTTTTTTGCTAAGCATGGAAGTTATATTTATTTTGCAAACGTTTTGGTGCAGATAGTAAAAAAGGGAAATTACTCTGTAATTAATGCTATGGGACTTAATTTGCTTTAAACCGATCTTTCTCATCTTAAACATTACATTTTGAAATTATACTCAATACATAAAAAACTTGTGTGTTTTACTCTCAGTGTACAGGGCTTTCACTATGTTCATTCACCCAAGTGGTCTTTTTCGGAAAATACTAAAATCAATACGACGAGTGGACTTTATAGATCTATTGGCTGAGCCCTGAAGGTCATGGGCAAAAATCAATTATGTACACATATTTATACATATTCAAAGCGTGTGCTCATATTCTTCGCGAACGCAAACGACGCCATTTTGTTTCAAGTTGTCGACCTGCCCATTCAATCCTATATTCAATGGACAATACACGATAACATGTGATGGAAAGTTGGAGAAGGAGACCGTTAAATATCTATTCAGAGAAAGATTTGTGAACGCCTCATCACTTACTGGATTATGCCCCAAACTGCCATAAAGATATCCATAGAATCAGTCGGAATTCACAGTTAAAAATAATAAACCATGAGAGTTAATACCCTTGAATTGATGAAACGCAAAAATTTCCAGTCTTGACTTTTCTCAAAAAGAAGCCCTTTTCACTTCATACAACATTTAGAAGTACTTGTACTTGGCTCTACATCCTATTAGTTTAACAAAATACTCAATTTTCATATCAACTTTAAAACTATAAAACTAGAATGAACATGAAAGAGAAATTGAATCGACTGTGTCAACCGGGTGTAACTAAACTTGTACATCTATCTAGATCCAGAGAAAATGGCTAAATGTTGCAGTGTGATTGCAGATAGCCACATCTCCTTTACCGCGGACTTAAAAAGAATTTTTAATTGTCCTTAAAGATTTTTTGAATGCCCAAGATACACCAGAATAATATGATTTGAACAGCGTTCTCACTGTGAATACCGCAATCAATTTATCGCCCTTTAAGAAAAGCAAGTTTATATATTATATTTTTGAACGTCAGTTAAGGAGCCACAATAGTGTAATGGATAAGACATTTTCTTCTCATCCGAATATGCAGTGTTCGAATCTGCCGTTAGGACTTTTTTTTTTTCTTTTTTCTTTTTCTTTTAACCCGAAGCTTTATAATAACAAATACAGAACACATTTTAACGATTAGATTTTTTTTTAAAGTGTATCACAAGTGAGTCTTTAAGGCCTTGCCTCTCTTGTTGTTTGTTTGTTTCTCCAGTTTTGGAGTTATGCATGCGTTTGAATGACTGGTGCGAAAGCACTTTGATTTGTCTCTGTACAAGATTCAGCACTATATAAATATAATGATTATTCATTATTATGAATTCACTGCCCCAATACCTGTAAAAGTCTATGGGACCTTTAACCTTTTTAAAATGTGTAGTAAAGACTGTGTGCAATGTACCTCGCTACCTGCCAAGTGTGTTGTGAAGACTGTGCAATGTGCCTCTACTTGAGTGAAGACTGTGTGCAATCTACCTCTACCGGAGTGAAGACTGCAACATACCTCTACCTGTCGAGTGTGTAATGCAGACGATGCAATGTACCTCTACCTGAGTGAAGACTGTGTGCAATGTACATCTACCTGGGTGAAGACTGCAATGTACCTCTACCTGCTAAGTGTGTGGTGAATACTGCAATGTGCCTCTACCTGCAATGACATTTACCTGAGTGAAGACTGCAATGTACCTCTACCTGAGTGAAGACTGTGCAATGTACCTCTACCTGAGTGAAGACAGTGCAATGTACCTCTACCTGGCAAAGTATGCCGTGACGACTGTGCAATGTACCTCAACCTGAGTGTATACTGTGCAATGTACCTCTACCTGGCAAAGTGTGTAGTGAAGAATGTCTTCAACATACCTTGTGTTTATTGAGGTAGGACACGACACTGGCATGGAACCGTGGCCACAGGAATAGCTTCTTGACAAACAAGTTCTTCATGATGCGTTCCACGTGACAAAAGCCTGAAGTGAAGGCTTCTGGTGTGTCTGAGAAAGCTTTGATAAAGCCAGACTGAAAGTGTAAACAACACACACACACACACACACACACACACACACACACACATGCATGCATGCATTATGTATCAGATAGCTACACCATGCAATCAGCTGCACTTGACCTGATTACACACACTATTGTTTGTATCACATATTCAGCATAAGATGGATCCCTGTTATCATGTCTTAGCAAGTTTCCAGCATTTGTTGTTGCTACTTATTTTTCATCTCTTGAATGACTTGATTTTTATTCCAAGGACTACAAGACTCACTGTTCACAAAATACCATGCATAATAAATAATTCCAGCCCTTATCTCAAATTCAAATGATTTTTGGCTCCAGAGACATGAGACCATTGTTAAGAAAAATGAGCTGTAGTGATGCACATCAAGAGATAATTCTGGGAGTAACTGACAGAGCAGAAAACTGTGGAAGATTCAAAGCAGAAAACTGTGGAAGATTCAAAGCAGGCTGGGGATGACTCAGGTAGTAATATGCCTCACATTCTCATCTCATTTAGTGCTGAATGGCATGTGTTGCAGCCAAACATGGTACATTCTGTTTGCAAATATCTCACAGTTGACACCTTTTTACTATTTGGCAAATTCATGACATTGTGAAAATAACAATTTGACAATAACAAAACACACAAACATGTGGAATTATAAGTATTTAGTGTTGACAAGAACTTGGCACAGTTTCTGTACCTTGGCTGACTAGGTATGGCCACAGCACTATCTGTACCATTCGACCATATTTAACTACTGAAGCACCACTCAGCTTGATCCTAAGTTGCACTGACTACTGCAATTCACTATTTGCTGGTCTGACTTCTGATTTGTTGTCACGCCTCAGATGATTTTGAACAATCATGCAAGAATTATTTTCAGAAAGTCACAAAAGGATCATGCTGTCCCTCTTTTAAGTCAACTTCATTGGTTACCAGGCATGCCTACCCCAAAATTTGCTTTTCAGGAACAACACATATTGGAATCAGGAACAGGGTATTATTTTCAGGAACATCTCAGCAAACATATACCAGTCATCTGACAGCCAGAAGCAATGGTTGTAAACATGGCAAAAACATGTGCATTGGTCTTGCCAAAGTTACTTCGCCTGTAACGGAAAATGAGCTTTCACACAATGGCTTTGATACTGTTCGGATAGTTCAGCCTTTTTTTTCAAAGTAGCTTCAGTAATATTCAGCAGCATTTCCGTTAAGTCTTAACAAAGTGTCATCAGCAATGGTTGGAAAGACGTCTAAGGGTACACTTGAACCTACTCAATAATTTGGAAAAAAAATTTTACAGTCGGATTTTTTTATTTTCCGGGACAAGCAGCAAATATCCTTATTTCCGGGACACTCTGTCCATTTCATCAATTTTCCAGGACAAATACCAGCCCTCGGTAACAGTAAATATGCCTGGGTTACCCACCCAGAACAGAATTCAATACAAAACTACCATGTTGGCTTTTCACCACTCTGAAGGACCTCTCCCTTCTTACTTCTCTACTGTCCTTCACACTTACACCCCTTCCTGTTGTAACGATCACTCAATTGGTGTCATCAACACTAAAGCCCAAGTCGTGCGGAGACAGGCAACATTATTTTCATCGGCAAGTCCATTTGTGCAAGGCATACTGGGAAGGGCAATAACCCATGTGTGTAGGTTGAAGGTTAACCGGATGTAATACTATAATTGAAAGTATCTCCACATCTCCCTACCTTTGAGATTTTGCAAAATCAATTAACAGCATGCATTAAAGTCCAAAGATTTTCTCAATCACATACATGCATAGTTCTGAAGTGTTTTAGAGTCCAACAGGGTTGATAAGAAATATTTCAACAACAAAACTTGCTGCTTGACTGTTCTTGTTGACTTGCTGCTTGTGTTCACATCTTGTGCTGATCTTCTGGTCTTTTTTCAAATAAACAAAATCATGCAATAAATTAAAAAAACAATAATGATAACACTTGTCATGCATGCTATTTCATTTTCCTTTTGGAGCAGGATCTGCATGCAATAAGTCTTCAGTCTTGAAAATGTGCAGGCTTCTTGACGACTCAATCACTGTGTGTAGTCTGGAGCCTTTGTTCACCAGATGATGACTGGCTGGCTGGTACTGAAGACTGGCTGGTCATCACTGGAAGTTGTCTGGGTGTAGACGTCACAAAGCCTCCGTCACTGTGAGGAGGGCTCTTGGTAGTACCTCCTGATATGGGAATGTCTGGGCGGCTGTCTTCATGGGACCCGGTTGCCACATGACTGATTCTTGTTGAAGGTCCATCTGCTCTGTGGATGGTTACTGGGGTTTTGGGAGATAGAATTGTGTGGGTATGGGACTTTGTTACTTGTGGGCCAATATGAGGAACTGAGGGACAATGGAATCCTACAACAGTTGTTGGGCTTTGCAGTAACTTCTCAGACATAACCTGGCAGTTTCTGGTAAGCTTCAGGTGACGTCTGTTTCTTCGGTACTGTCCCATGGATGTCTGGATGAGGTAAGACCTTGAGGTGATCTTCTCCTTGACGACTGCTGAGTTCTTCCACTGTCTCTCATGGTCTAATTTCTGTAAGACGATGTCACCTGGCTGTAGTTCAGGAAGCTGGCGTGCACCATTTCTTCTGTTGAAATTCAGCTGATTACGCTTCTTCTCTCTGCTGTCTCTGGATTCAACTGACGCTCTCATAGAACTGGGGCTTGAGATAAGAAGGATGTATTGGAAGAGTAGTTCTGATGTTCCTTCCATACATGAGTTCTGCAAGGCTTTTTCCTGCAGCTGATGTTGGTGTTGCACGATAGGTCAGAAATATAAGAGATGGATCACTCTGACTGAGGGTTTTCTTCACTGTCTGTACAGCTCACTCAGCCTCTCCATTTGACTGAGGGTGATGAAGGTTGGATGTCATGTGATCGAATCCCCAGTTTGGAGCAAATTTCTGGAATTCAGCAGAGATAAATTGTCTTCCACTGTCTGTGACAAGGAGTTCTGGTATTACATTAGATAGGTCCGGCTGCTATGTAATGTATGTGTAACTGTGGCTGATGGATCGTATTTTTATCACTTTTCACTTTGCCCTAGCAAGCGCAATGCTGCATACATTGAGCTGAAAGATATATCAGAAAATAAAACCACCTATATTCATTCCTGTAAGTGTTTCTTTTTTTGTGTGTAAGACAGTGTGAGTGAAACTGATCGCCAGAAGTGGAGTATCCTTCTCTCTTCAAAACGCAGCGCGATAAACAAGTTTGCCGACATCTGCTTCTGGTCTGAGAGGGTTGGTGACAAAAATAGGTTATGGACATTGCTCCTTACAACCAATCAACTTAAGAGACCTATCAGTTAAAAGATCACATTCTCTAATTTTACATGGGCTAAGTTTCCAGTTGATATATTTTACTTGATTTATAAAAAATGTGGCTCAACATTTACCAAATTTTCTCGACGCTCAAGTGTGCCTCCAGACAAAATAAATTTTCTAGTCAAACCTACCACTGAAAAATTCATTCTTTCATCTTTAAAATGTTCTATAAAATGATCCAAAAGCTTTTAAGGAGCAGCGTGCATTTAATGAAAAAGTGGAGACCTCATATTTTTTATACCACTGATCAACTATTTTTAGATCTGAGGTTTCAATGCCCCGCTTCATGGAAGTCTTGTCACATAGCTCAATGTAGTTGAGGGTTTGATTCAAATATGGGGGGAAATATTAACAAAATTGGAAACCAACTTTATATTACTTATTTTAGTGAGTATCTGAATGATAGGTTTCATAATTTTAGTTAATATCGTTTTCTGTTGTGAAACAATTTTCTTTCCGACAATGAAAGACAGCCAAGAACTCCGTCAAAAAAGCAGACAAATTTTTCAGTGAGAAGTTCAATTGGTCTTGGTCAACTTTGTGATTGCACAACATACTTACTCTATTTTCTTACTTTTGTTTTATTTCACACACACACACACACACACACACTATATATATATATATATATATATATATATATATATGTATATTTATGTATCTCTCTCTCTCTCACTCGCAGTATATATATATATATATATATATATATATATATATATATATATATATATACTGCGAGTGAGAGAGAGAGAGATACATATATATATATATATATATTACAGAGAGAGAGAGAGAGTATACATATCACACACACACACACATATATATATATATATATATATAATAATGGAATCTCCCATCGGACCGACAGACGAGTAGGCAGGCATGCTTATCTGTCGGTGTGTGTCGTCATATGGGAGAAGAGGCCGATTCTGGATGCACAGCACTTCCCACAGGTGTTGCAAGGGAAAACGTCTCCAGAAGTTGAGCCCTGCTTCCTTCGCTCATGCTTCTCCTTAATGGCCAGCATTCTCTTGTTTTCAAACATCTTTATGCCACTAGAGCACAGCATCCTCCGCCGAGAGCAGTCAAGGGCATCAGTTTCCCAGAAAGCGATTTCTATGTCACAGGCTTTGAAGTTTGTCTTCAAGGTGTCCTTGAAGCGCTTGCAAGGTCTTCCAAGTTCACGGTGGCTTTCCTTCAGCTGGCCACACAAAAGCATCTTCAGGATCCTGCTGTCATGCGGACAATGTGTCCTGTCCAGCATAGCTGGCACTGATCAGCAGGCTTTCGATGCTGGGCAGGCCACTCCTCTCTAGGACCTGGAGGTTGGAGACCCTGTCTTGCCACTTTATGCTGAGGATCTTTCATAGGCATCTCTGGTTAAACTGCTCACATTGTTGAATGTGACGGCGATACGTCATCCATGTTTCACAGTAGTATGAGGTGGTCAGCACAACAGCTCTGTAGGTTTTGTAGGCTGCTGCCCAGGTAGCAAAACTTGTCGACTGACATGATCTCTGTGTCATCGATCTTGATTGCAGGTTGGGGGGAGGCACTGGCGTTCTGTGAGCTAGCCGGTTGGTACATGGATTCAGTCTTGCTGAGGCTGATGGTGAGTCCAAAGCACCTGCAGGAGGTTGAGAACCTGTCCAGAATGAACTGCATGTCCTCATGGGAGATACAGATATCTGCAGCAACTTTTTGAAATGGACAATCAGGCAATGTCATTGTAATGAGTGGTTCTTTTCTGTGAACTGGTCTTTGTTCTTCACAATGTTTACAGTTCTCCACCACTTGCTTAATGCTGGGCCACCATGCTGATGTGTTTGCTCTCTCTCTGCACTTTTTTCTTGATGGAGTCTCCTGTCGGACCAACGGATGAGCAGGCAGGCAGGCTTATCTGTCAGTGTGTGTCCTCGTATGGGAGAAGAGGCTGATTCTGGATGCGCAGCACTTCCCACAGGTGTTGCAAGGGAAAACGTCTCCAGAAGTTGAGCCCTGCTTCCTTCGCTCACGCTTCTCCTTAATGGTCAGCATTCTCTTGTTTTTAAACATCTTTATGCCACCAGAGCACAGCATCCTCCAGCGAGAGCAGTCAAGGGCATCAGTTTCCCAGGAAGCAGTGTCTATGTTACAGGCTTTGAGGTTGTCTTCAAGGTGTCCTTGAAGTGCTTGCAGGTCTTCCAAGTTCACGGTGGCCTTCCTTCAGCTGGCCATACAAAAGCATCCTGCTGTCAGTCATGCGGACAACGTGTCCTGTCCTGCATAGCTGGCACTGATCAGCAGGCTTTCGATGCTGGGCAGACCGCTCCTCTCTAGGACCTGGAGGTTGGAGACCCTGTCTTGCCACTTTATGCCGAGGATCTTTTGTAGGCATCTCTAGTGAAACTGCTCAAGTTGTTGAATGTGACGGCAATACGTCGTCCATGTTTCACATCAGTACAACAAGGTGGTCAGCACAACAGCTCTGTAGATTTTGATTTTGGTGCTGAGCCTGATGCCTTTGTTGTTCCACAGCCTGTTGTTGTGTCTGCCAAAGGCGGAGCTTGCCTTGGTGATGCACAGCGTCACTTCTGCATCAAGGGCTCCATTGCTGCATAGGGTGCTGCCCAGGTAGCAGAACTTGTTGACTGACTTGATCTCTGTGTCATCGATCTTGATTGCAGGTGGGGGGGGAAGGGACTGGCGTTCTGTGAGCTAGCCGGTTAGTACATGGACTCGGTCTTGCTGAGGCTGATGGTGAGTCCAAAGCACCTGCAGGAGGTTGAGAACCTGTCCATAATGAAATGCATGTCCTCATGGGTGTGTGCAGCAAGTGCGCAGTCATCAGCGAAGAGGAACTCTCTCAACAGTGCCTCAAACACCCTGGACCTGGCATGGAGTCGCCGCAAATTGAGAAGTTTGCCATCTGTGCGATACTGAATGTAGATGCCCAGGTCACAGTCTTGGAAGGTGTCAATCAACATGGCAGAGAAAAGAATGGAGAACAGTGTGGGTGCCAGGATGTAGCCCTGCTTCACTCCATTTACCACAGGGAACGGATCCGACATGTCAGTACTTTCCTGTACTCTCACCTGCATGGAATGACGCAATCTGCTGGATTAGGCTCTCTAGGCAGCCGAACTTTAGGAGACCATGGCGGTTCACCGTGTCAAAGGCCTTAGTCAGGTCTACATAGACCATGTGGAGCTCCTTGTTCTGCTCATGGCACTTCTCTTGCATCTGGCATACGGCAAACACCATGTCGCATGTTCCCCTGCCTGAGCGGAAGCCGCACTGTGCTTCAGGGATGACTGTGTTGCAGACATGGTCAACCAGTCTGTTTAGTATGATGCAGGCGAAGATCTTGCCGGCGATGCAGAGGAGAGAGATTCCACGGTGGTTATCACAGGATGTTTTGTCTCCCTTCCATTTGTAAATGTGGACAATTGAAGCATCCTTGAAATCCTCCCCTCTCTCCCAGATAGACTGGAACAGGGTGATCAGCTTGTCTGTCAGCACCTTGCCTCCATACTTGTAGATGTCAGCCTGGATTCCATCCGCTCCTGGCGCTTTTCCTGATGTTGTCAGCTTCAGGGCCTTCCGGGTCTCAGCTTTGGTGGGAGGGGCAGCTAGCGAGTCACTGACTGGTAGCTGTGGGAGAGCTGCAATTGCCTCGTCAGATACGGATGAGTCCCTGTTGAGGAGGGTGTTGAAGTGCTCTGCCCAGCGGGTAAGGATGTCTTTCTTGTCTGTCTGGAGGGTTGTCTGGTTCAAACAGTTAAATCATTTGGAAAAACAGTTATTGAATGGTCACAACAATGAAGAGGTACACAAAAACATTTTAAGCATAAAACAACAACTCGATATTCTTGAGCTCAATAAAGCAAAAGATGCACAGGTAAGAGCTCAGGAAAAATGGACTGAGGAAGGAGAAAAAAGTACAAAATTCTTCCTCCACTTAGAAAAATCTAGATCAAATATGAATGTTATGACAAGTATTTGTAAGAAAAATGGAGAAATAATATCTAACCAAATGGCAATATTAGAAGAACAAGTCAGATTTTATTCAGATCTCTACAGTCAGACAACACTAACAAGAAAACATTACACAAGCAACAGACGATTTTTTGAAAGATGAACAGTTCACAAAGTTAGATCAAGATAAAGCATCATTATGTGAAGGACTTATTAAAGAAGAAGCCAGCAACGCATTGAAACTAATGAAAAATGGGTCGTCTCCAGGTAGCGATGGGTTAAGCACTGAATTCATGAAATTCTTTTGGATTAAACTAAAAAAGCACACAAAGGAAAAGAATTATCACGTAATGAATCAGATCACTGGAGACCAATAACTCTAACGAACACAGACTATAAAATAATGGCAAAAGCACTTGCAAACAGATTAAGTAAAGTTATATATAAATTAATTAATCTGAACCAGGTCAGATACTTGAAAGGAAGAAACATTTCATCTATAATTAGATCCATTGATGATGTTATAGATCATTTGAACCAAACAAACGAATCAGGATATCTCCTCGCCCTAGATTATTACAAAGCATTTGACTCAGTTTCATGAGATTTTCTGTTGAATACATTTAGAGTATTTGGGTTTGGTGAACAATTTGTAAAATGGGTTAATATTTTGAACAAAAATACATTTAGCAGTATCAATCATGAAGGATGGATTTCACAGCCCTTTCCCGTTACATGTGGCATCAGACAGGGATGCCCATTCTCACCCTTAGCTTTCATTTTAGCTGTAGAAATACAGGCAATTAAGATTAGAAACAGCAATATAAAAGGAATAAAACTTCTTACTAACAGACAAACTGACAAGCAAATGAAAATAAAACAACTAGTGGATGATACAACTCTTTTTTTGAAAAACAACGACGACATGCTAAAGGCTTCCAACATCATAAATGATTTCTCCACATTCTCAGGCTTAGTATTAAATCAACAGAAAACTAAGGCCATGAAACTGGGAACAGGTTGTGAAGACCAAAACCTTCCTTTTGAAGTAACAAAAATGATAAATATATTAAGTATTTACTTTCAAAATGGCATCAGAGCCCAAAACATCGAAAAGAATTGGGAGGGGAGAGTAGAAAAGTCATAGTGGAGTTGTAGAGATCTAAGCATACAGGGAAAAATAGTAATTGTGAAACTCTTCTGGTAAGTCAGTTTACATATGTTCTGCAAGCAACTGGTTTGCCAGACCTTATTCTTAAGAAAATAAACAGAACTCTTAACAAGTTCCTTTTGGCAAAGAAAGCACACAAATAGAAAAGCATATGAAAAAATAAAAAGGAAGGTAATGAAAGGAAATTATGACACAGGGGGATTAAGAATGATATATATAGTCAGTTTACGAAAGTGTTTTTATCTGCAATGGGTTGGAAAACTTTTCAACACTGCCGACGAAAACTGGAGTTTCATCCCAAAATGGCAGTTTAAACAATTTGAAAAATAGCCAAAGGTTCTCAACGTAAATTGCAGACCTAAGCAATTAAAAGAAATTGACAATATTGCAAACAAATTCTGGAGAAAAGTTCTCCATACATATTTAGAAACCAAACCAATAGAATCAGCAGAAAACGTACATTGATAATGCTCTGCATATACATGGCACATACCTAATTGTATATAAAAACTGCAATGACGCTGTTGACTAAGGTCATAACAGCAATAATTATGCATCTAATTAATATCATTATCATTCCTCTTCAGCTCGTCTTGCTCCTCTGAGTACCTATTATTATTATTATTATTATTACCATCATCATCATTATTATTATCATTATTGCTATTATTATTATTATTATCATCATCACCATTATCTTTTGAGAAAGAATTGGGTGAAACTGTCACATACAAGGCACACTAATGCATGAAAGAAACCCAGACATACGTATGTGCATGCAGAATATTAAAGTACACAACAAAGGTCCATCATTAGAAAACTCTCACACAAAAGAAGCATGAATGGGACTATTCCTATCTCCTTTTTCTTGAACACACAATGTGTTCTTTTCTATTTGAATATTTCGCTTTGCTACCATCAATATTACTATCATTATTAGTATGATTAGTATGATTATTATTATTTAATTCATGTTTCTTTTTTGGGGGTTTTTTGTTTGTTTTTGTTTTTTTCTTTCCTTTTTGGTCAATGAAGAGAGCCATGTGCAGAACACAAAGAAAAAAGTATTTTAAACAAAAGAAAAAAGGGGACCCTCCCCCCCCCAAAAAAAAACACCCAAAACAAAAAAAAAAACACCCAAAAAACGGTAATGATAATAACAAATAAGTACATATGAATCGGGGAGAGAGAACACAAGTTTTCCTTACCTGTAGAAATTAGTTTTTTGCTTTAATTGATCCACACGATGAACAAACGTCTTGAAGCAAGGCACGCAAGCAAAATGGCAAATGGCAACAATTTTAAGTGAGTTCTGTTCACACGTCTCTTTGTGAAGGTCAAGGTATTCGTGACAGGTCTGTGTGTCTCATCAGGGCCTAACTCCTCGTTTTCACATGCTCATGTTGAGCTGTTGTCAAATGATGTGTCCACCTCCGTGTCTTCTTCATTTCGCAGATTATGATTTTTGTAGCCTACATTTTTTGTCTTGCTAAACCTTATATTGCCTTGCTTGTTTAGAATCTATACATACGACTCACTTTGTCCAAAAAAAAAAAAAAAAAAAAAACAGAGCTAAAAAAAAAAAAAAAAAAAAATCATCAGTGATACACTGATTTAGCAATTCTTTAAAAAGAATGTGAAGACATCCGTCATATATTTTATTATGTCCGTATTGTCTCAAGAAATGTTTATTTATTTATTTATGTACTTATAAAGAGGTTTTACTATAGCGCATATTCTTGAAGCTCTATGCATTTTATAATATCATGTCATTGCCAACATTGCATGTTTCCATGACACTTTTCATTTCTCTTTTCCTGTCCATTTCCAGGTAACCCTGTATAACAACAACAGCAGAAAGATGTTGATGAATGAATGTAAGATTTCTGGAATGGATGGGTGAGAGATGTGGAATTAAAAAATTGTGGGAAAAAAAAGAAAAGAGGGGGGGGGGGGAGGGGGTGATCCAGTGACTCTTGGCCCATACACAGCTCGGAGACGATCATGGAAGATCTTCATGTCGTGAGCATCAGCAGCGGACTGAAACTCTTTGGACTTTCTCTCCCACCAGGTGTTCTTCATCTCACACAGCCTCTTCTGTATGAGTTTCTTGGTTTGCAAGAACTGGTTCTCCTTCCTCTGGCAGTCTTTATCGGAAATGTGATCCTGATGCTGTATATGCAGTGTGTTCAGGAGCTAGGAGATTCCAGAGTTGTTCTCGTCAAACCAGTCTTTGTGGCTCCTCTGTACAAAGCCAAGTGTGTCAGCTGCTGCTGTGTACACAGCATCTCTAAAGGTGCTCCAAACCTCTTCTACATCAGTCGATGCAGGAATTTCTTGGAGAAATGCTTGTATTTGCTGCTGCAGCATGTCCTTGGTGACAGGGAGGCGGTGGATGTTCAGCTTCCTAGGGGGTTTCTGCCTGGCCGGTTGGAGCTTGCGTGCAAGTCTGATGTTCATCTTGCTGCGTACCAGGCGATGGTCCAACCAACAGGACTGCTCCTCTCATGCAGCGTGTAATTGAAACATCACCTCTGTCCCTCTGCCGGACAATCACATAGTCCAGCATGTGCCACTGCTTGGAGCGGGGGTGCATCCATGTGTTCTTGTACTTGTCCGCTTGTTGGAAGAGAGTGTTGGTGATGGTCATTCCATGCTGCATGCAGAGCGAGAGCAAAAGCAGTCTGTTGGAGTTGCACTTGCCAGTGCCGTGCTGTCCTAGGACTTTTGGCCACGAGGAGAAGTCCATGCCGACGCAGGCATTGAAATCCCCAAGGATGATCAGCCAGTCCTTTCTGTCTACCGCTGAAATGGTGCAGCTGAGCTCCTTGTAGAAAGCTTCTTTGATGTCATCAGGGTTGGTCATCATCGGAGCATAGCAGTTGATGACTGTGGCGAAGCGATCCTTGGACAGCTTCAGACGCAGGGTCATCAGCCTATTGTTTATCCCACGTGGAAGGCTGTCAAGCTGTCATGCAAGTTTGGTTCATATGGCAAAGCCCACGCCTGAGGGTCTTGGGGTGCCATCTGGCTTCCCAATGCAGCAGGTGTAGCCCCCACCAACTTCCTCCAGCTGGGTTTCACCGGCAAACCTGGTTTCACACAGGGCTGCTATGTCCACCTGGTAGTGATAAAGCATTCTAGCAATGAGCGCTGTGCGCCTTTCTGGTCTGTCATCTCTGTCTAAAAGGGTGTGAACATTCCAGGCACCCAGAGTCAGGGCATGACTCCTGGTTCTTTTCTTCTGTTGTTTTCGACCGCTAGTGTTGGATGTCCAAGTAGGTGTGGTTTCCTACTAGGTACTAGGCGAGGCAGGCTTTGTTTAGGGATCCTTTTATCTCCCCTTCCCCATGTGGGGAGAGCAGTGCTGTCCCTAAAAAAAGGTTGCTCTGACACTGTGGGAGGATACGGGCACCGCATCTGCCCCAGTCTACGGCAGACGACCATCACCCCACAGCCGCCTGCATGCAGTCGTGACTAGGAACTGCCAGCAGCATCCTCTGCCTGTCCACGTTACCACTTCTCCATCGCCGCAGGACTTGGGAAAGCTGGGTGTTGAAGGGCTAGCTCATCATTCCGACATTAGCCTGGTTGCCTGACCAGCACAGGTGACTTTTTTTTTTTAGTGAGGAGGAGTTGTACAGTCCCTTCCCAACTCTCTCGCCTACCGACGCCCACAGTCCCACAGGTGCAGATACTGCCACGTGTAGGATGGCCTCGGCAGGTGCAGGTTTTTTCTTCAGAACTCGGTCTCCTTGGTGGACTTCCAGCCATGGATAAGAGCTCCCCCTGCCCTTTGGTCATCCTCTTCCGCCTTCACAGCCGTTGGGAAAAGTTTGCTCCTCTGCCTGTTCCGTCGTTGGGAGACTTCACATGCGGCAGGTAGTACTGGGTTACATGGTACTAGTAGCAAGGGCTATGCCCCAGACCTGACTTTTTATAAACTTATCAAAAGCTGTCATTTATCAAGATTTATTATTAACATTTGCTGTCTTGTAAGTCTACAGTCTTTCCCGAACCTGAAAATATCTTAAATTTATTAATGTTCATGTAGATGCAATAATTTTTTAGTTTCAGTCATTTTAGTAACGCTACCATCAAAACTGCTGGATCGGACATGCAGAAAATAAGCATTTTTGTCAGAATTTATGACACTGGCATTCAGCCAATAACATTAACAGGTAACTAAAAAAACTGAGGTCTTCTGCATACAATATAGATCATATGTGAAGTGTTTTGACTATGAGAGTGCATTAGTGGCAATTCTACATGGGTTCCAAAATGCGATTTTGTGAGATTGGCTAAAATCGTGGATTTTTTTTTTTTAATTCAATATATCTCAAAAACTATTTAAGATGTTGCTTTTAAATTTGGTGTGGCTTCTTACTTTATTGCACTCTTTCATTCTTGCAAATATGAGGCTTCTGCTATGAATCTGAAAATTTGGCCGGACCTACCTAATTACATGGTGTGCAAACATCTTTTTCAGTCTTCCAACTACACCTTCTGTGGTGATGCATGAAGATGTCCTATTTCAAGGTATCTTGAGAAGCAGTCTACCAAGACTAACTAGTTCTGTCCCTTGAAATTACAGATATCTGCAGCAACTTTTTGAAATGGACAATCAGGCAATGTCATTGTAATGAGTGGTTCTTTTCTGTGAGCTGGTCTTTGTTCTTCACAATGTTTACAGTTCTCCACCACTTGCTTGATGCGTGCATTGATGTTGGGCCACCATACTGATGTGTTTGCTCTCTCTCTCTCTCTGCATTTTGTAATGCCCTGGTGTCCCTCGAGTATTCTTGACAGAATATCATCTCTTAGGGCTTGTGGAATGACGATACGACTCCCACATATCAGAAGCCCTTCATGTTCACTTGGCTCATTCCATAGTGGATTCAAGTCTCAAAGACCTTCTTCCACATCAGCAAGGTATTTTGGCCACCCTTCTCTTGTGTACTGCAGAGCTTTCTTGAAGAAAGGGTCTTTGTTAGTTGCTGCAGCAATTTCTTTCAGGCGTTTGTGAGTTGCCAAAACAGTCTTACAGAGTTAACATGTGCTTCAGTGTCTTCTATCAGCTGATGGACTTCTCTTTTGTTTCCCGTTTGCTCTTGAGGATTCCTTGCGAGTGTGTCTGCCACAATAAGTGTTTTCCCTGGGGAGTTGACAGCTTCCACACTGAATCACATGAGATGCATCAGCATTCAACATGTGCTGACACCTGATGGGAGTGTCCTGAAGATCCTTCTTGCTGATCAAGGGAACCAGTGGCTTGTGGTCAGTTTGAAACGTGAAGGAAGGCAGGCAGTCCTATCAGATATCTCTGGAATTTTTCACATGCCCGAACAGCTGCCAAACATTCTTTTTCAATCTAGGTGTAGTGTTCAGGTGATGTGAGGGTTCTGGAACAGTACACAACTGGCCTCAGTCCACCTTCATGCTGTTGGAGAAGTACACCACCCAAGCCATATGAATTTGCATCTGCACTGACAACTGTTGGTCGGTTAGGATTATAGAAGGCTAGTATAGGTGTCTTTGACAGTAACTGACGGTTCTGAATGCCTCCACCTGTGGAGTTGCCCATGTTCACTGCTGGTCTTTTTTTCTAGGAAATGTGATTGGGAGCAGGATGGTTGACAGATTGGGAATATATCTTCCAAGGTAATTTACCATCCCTAATGTCTGTCGGAGTTCAGTGATGTTGCTTGGGTCTGGTATGTTCAGGATTGCTGCAACTTTTGCAGGATCTGGCTTCACTCCATCCTTGGTGATGATGTGACCCAGAAACTCAATTTCTTTCTTTCTGAATTCACATTTTTCTTTATTGAGTTTCAAGTTGGCTCCTGTCATTTTCTTCATGACTGCCCAAATCTCCAGCATGGTCTTTCTCCTTGCTGTGTACTAGAATGTCATTGAAGAAACAAATAACACTTTCATATCTTGCAAAATGTTCTCCATTGTTCTTTGAAATATTTCTGGAGCTGAACTGACACCAAATGGTACTCTTCTGCAGAAGAATCTTCCCACTGGTGTGATGAACGTTGTGAGTTTAGCTGTTGATGGATCTAATGGAATCTGCCAAAATCTAGACCTTGCATCCAGTCGACTGAAAATGACTGATCCTTCAAGCTTGTGAAGTATGTCCTCCATTGTAGAAATCATGTAGCATTCTCTCTTGATTGCTATATCCAACCTTTTAAAGTCTGTGCAGATTCTGACAGAATTTTTCTTCTTCTTTAACCAGTTCAATGCCAAAGAATTTTGTAAAAAAAAAAATTTTTTAAGTGCTCTCCCCTTGCCAGGGAATTTTGAGGATTCGGGAGTAATAAATCACAAAATATTCTAGCTCAAAAGCTATGGGCGATACAGAAAGAAAGTAAAAGTTTTTGTGAAGGAAAATGAGTGTAGATTCTGCTTCTGGGCTTTTTTTTTCCAATTAGGTTGATTGTAGGCAACTGTTCAGGCATGTAAAGTCAAGATAATGATTTTTGTGCAACAAAAGTCTATTTCCACCTCTATATAATGACATCTATAAAGAAAAGAATGAAAATACAGCTAGAAATAGCAAACCTATTGTCAGATTATACCTGTAGAAGAAATCAAAACAAGCTATAAGCTTATGAAAACAAATCACAGCACTTGCAGACATGTAAGTAAATCACTGTCCCAACAATGACAAAAGTGAGTAAAGTCACCATAAAGGGTCAATCACAGTCCCAGAAACTGAAATGGCAAGCTTTTTGACAGCAAAGAGAGTTTGCAAGTGAGAGGGTGACGTTCTTTGATGACATTCACTCCTTTCAAGTTGCACGTGGGCCAAGTAAAGTGTCTGCTATGCAGCCGGCTTGCCACCTCTTCAAACAAGTCATCCCTCTGATGCAGCAAAAAAAAAAAAAAAAAAAAAAAAAAAAAAAGCATTAAAAACAAAAAACATGTGTTTCACGGCCAGTGCAGGTTCAGCACTGCGTTTTGTGAAAATCGTGTGGCACTGGCGGTTGTCGATTACTTTATGTCTGCTTTGAAATGTGAGTGCACTCGTTCCCAACAGCCACGCCCTCTTGATGACCTCTGGCTAGCATTCGACCTATCATCTTACATTGGATGGACGGACTGAATTACCATAAAATGGGCTGTTAGTTTCATAACTGTCGTTGTCAATCACCTTTGTTTTCAAACCAATCATCAGACAAGAGAGATCCTTCTCCATCGCGAAAGTTGTCCATAATCACAAGCAGAGTTTTCAGAATTGTGTAAATCTGCTGACTGTGACTATTTGCTTTACTGGACACAGTTTTAAATGCATTTGTTTGCACATGATGCAACCCCCTTTTCCACACGCGTATCACATGGTCAGTTAGCAAATTATTATTGAGTAGAAAGAGGTCTTCTACATGATGCAAGTTTCATTTAAATAGTATTTTTATAATCCAGACACATCAAACTAAGTGTTCAGAGTCTGTTTATTTGAATGGAACCAAACTCCAATGAAGGAAAAATCGGAACATATACAGGACGTCAGTAGCCGTCTTATAGGCACTATGGCAATACTTTTTGTAGGACTGTGCCAATCTGTGGCCTCAGTGATCTCTTCTATTACGCCTATTTCTTTCATCCTTTCCAACTCTTTCTGGACTTTGTCAACCAATGGTATTAGAATTCTGCTTGCTGTTTGTTTACTGTAAGGTTCAGCACTGTCCTTGAGAGCAATTCTGATGGGGGGACAGTCCACTGGTGATTCATTCAAATCACCAAAAGGATCCTTAACTCTATGGAGACATAGTTAAATAGTGCATGTAGTTTTACTGTGATGGGCAAATATGGACATATTTGAAAAATTCAACACACTTTCACACAGAGACAAAGACATACAAATTATATATCACTAGAAAGTTTACCATCTCTTCTTTTAACATTTTAAAACAGTTTTCTCATTAAATGCTGCTAAATATTTTTTCAATATTTTTAATTATGTCACTTATTACTGAAAAAAAAAAAAAAACTGAAAAATAGGTATACTGTACCCACCAGGCATGTCATATCCATCAGCTAATCCACAAGGCAGCATATGATGATTTTCTCACACAGTAAGGTTCCCTGATTCTCATGAATCAGTTTGACGTAAAATGTTGCACAACAAACTTAAAAAAACATAAAATAGAAAATCGTAACACTAGTTGGTTATGTAAAGATCGACCTCTCACCCAGTCCAGAAAGTGTAGAAAAAAGCCTTTCACGCAGTTAACGGTCAAGGGGAAATAAGTCAGTTTTTCCTAGACTGATCCCTCAAGACAGCCTGATTAGTTTCCCTTTAATTGAACACTGCTGAGTGTATGAAAAAAAATTCTGCGATCTGCCAAATCCTACACTACGGCATGTCATTCTGAGCAGGCAGAGCGTCTCCAAAGAGTTAACTGTGTCAATGTTCTTCACGAGTCCCATTCTTGACACTGCTTCTCGACTCAGCAAGTTGTCTGTCTCTGAGTTCATTATGTAGATTTTTAGTGGGTACTGCTTATCATGAACCCTGACTTCAGTTTCAAACAAACCTTCACAATCAATGGAACTACCTGCACTGTGAAGTACAGCCTTAGTTGGAACTAACTCTGGTTGTGGTTTGAATTTCCTGAATTCTTGGACTGACATAATTGACACATCTGCTCCAGTGTCTAGTTTGAAAACTACATTTCTGTTATTAACATGTTGTGTAATGAGCCAAGGAGATTGGTCTATGCAAATTGATCCCAAAAAGAATTCTTCCTTTTCTTCTTCTTGAACAGAATTGATAGTTTGTTGGCCATGACTGCTGCAACAACACGATGCAAAATGATTGAATTTTGAACAAATTCTACAATGTTTTCCTCTTGCTGGACAATTTTCATTTTTATTGTGTGAACGTCCACATCTTGAACAGCATGGAAATCCTCCTCTAGCTGCACTGGAAGAACCTGGTCTGCTGTTTCTATGCTTATACTTCCAGGAAAACCTCTGTTGCTACCTTGGCCTCTACTTTTTGCTACACCTCTGTGTGCTACTGCATCAATCTTCTGAGACTGCCATTGTTCATTCAGCTGAAGCTTACCAAGTTCAAACTGCCATGTTTGCTGCACTGCTTCTTCAAGTTTTTTTCTGGTTGCAGCTGTAGTTTTTCTGAGAGCTCTGCATCAAGAACTCCAAGCACTAATCTGTCTCTGATGGCATCTTCTCTGTCTGGGAAGCTTGCATGTTCTGAAAGTTCATATAGACTACATAGATAGGTTTCAATGCTTTCTCCAGCACCTTCAGAACGAGCATAGAACTGGGCTCTTTCGTGAATAATCCGTTTTGGAACAAAATGACTATTGAACCTGGCTAAAACAACATCGAAATTTTCAGCTTGAGCTGCAGTGAGGTTGAACAAAGCTAAAAGTCTTTCATTTTCACTACCCGTTGTGTAAATGTGGGAGCTAACTTGAACAGCTTGATCTTCTTTATCAAGTTTTGATGCCTGGTGAAATCTAAAAAAGCGCTGTTTCCATTCAAGCCACATCTGAGGGTGTGAAAAATCGAAACTATCTGGTGCCTTGAACAGGGCCATTCTTTGCTGTGTTAGCCTCTCAAATTACAAGTGAAATCTTCAATGAAAATTATTATAAAGATACAAGAAACAATCCTACCAGAGTTCATTGTTGATTTGTTGCCTGTTCTTCAGTATCCCATGTCTGCCACCATGTAACGATCACTCAACTGGTGTCGTCAACACTAGAGCCCAAGTCGTGTGGAGACAGGCAATATTTATTTTCATAGCCAAGTCCGTTAGTGAAAGGCATTCTGGGAAGGGCAATAACCTGTGTGTGCAAGTTCAAGGTTAACCGGATGTAATACTACAGTTGACAGTATCTCCACACCTGTTCTCTCAGGTTTTCTGCTGAAACGCTCCTTCGAGTCCACATAACCTCTTCAAAGACATTTGGCCAAAGGGCCTTTAGTATCAAGCACCTTATGTCTGGAATTCTCTTCCTCTGGATCTCCGCCACTTACCAATGCTGTCCTCTTTCAAAACAAACTTGAAAACCCATTCAAACAGGCCTTTGACTGTGATGAAGCATAGCTAATTGTCTGCATTCTTCCTCCTTCCCACTCCACTTTGTCCTCGACTGAAGTCATCATAGTATGTGTGTGTCTGTGGGTGGATGTTTGTGTGTGTGTGGGCGTGCGTGTGCACAGGAGTGTGTGTGCACGTGTGTAGGGTATTTTTGGTGTATGTGTGTGTGTGTTTTCATCCCTGCAATATGTAGTATTGTCTTGGTGTATAGATACACTTACATGTGTTTTTTTTTCATGTGCCGAGGTATGTTATTATGCACTAATGTATATGTGCTGTTTCATGTAAGGTGCTTGGAGCCCATTACACATGGAGTTTATGCGATATAAGTACTATCTATCATTATTATCATTATTATAATCATGAATAAATTAACAAACTTTCTGTGAATATGAACTGAATAAATTCAAAGAGTCAAGAGCAAGTTTCACTATCTGGTATACCTCTGTCATTTTATTAACTCAAAAAACAACACAATAAATAAATAAAATAAAAGTAATACAGGTGACAGGCGCAATAGCCAAGTGGTTAAATCGTTGGACTTTCAATATCAGGGTCTGGGTTTGAAACTTGGTAATGGCGCCTGCTGGGTAAAGGGTGGAGATTTTTCCAATCTCCCAGGGCAACATATGTACACACCTGCTAGTGCCTGAACCCCCTTCGTGTGTATACACACGCAGAAGATCAAATATGCATGTTAAAGATCCTGTAATCCATGCCAGCGTTCAATGTGTTATGGAAAAGAAACATACCCAGCATGCACACCCCCAAAAACGGAGTAGGGCTGACTACATGGCGGGGTAAAAACGGTCATACATATAAAAGCCCACTCGTGTACATGCGACTGAATGTTGGAGTTGCAGCCTATGAACGAAGAAGTATACAGGTGTTGAAAGAAAACCTAAAGAACATTTCAAGATCCAGAAAAAAAAACTTGAACAAAATCTGAAATTCAATAGACCTCTGGTTTGGCAAAAAGTCCATTTCAGATCTGCCAGGAAAAAAGTCTCCCTGCCCCCAAATAAACAAAAATGACCAAATTTCCTTCGAGAAATGAAAACTGAAGCTTACCTATATCCAAAACATGACAAAAGTCAGTTTTCTATCTGCAAATAAAACCCGCAAAGAATGCTTTTACCTTGTTCTTCTCTCGAAACAGCCTCAGTATGAATGCCTCCTGACAAGACTCAATAACTCTGAAACCAAGACACAGTGCCAACATAATATTATGTTTGAAAATAGATTTCAGTCATACTTCATTTATTAATAACTTTGAAATGATGATACATTTCCATTATAACCAATCTGCTTGAATATGAATTTCAGTCTCATTTCTTCATTCATTTATTACTGTGTGATAAAAAGTTTCAGTCATACTTTGTTTATCATCAACTCTGAAATAATGATACACAACCATTATGACCAATCTGACTGAATATGAATTTCAGTCACATTTCTTCATTCCTTTATGAAAATAAAAATAAAATTTAAAAAAAGGATAATGATATAAACTAATAAAGCTCATCTCATGCATGTGCAATGTAATACATGCAATGTTAGCCTTGGTGTATTTCAGTGTGTTTACAATAATGACTAATTACAATATTCTAATGAAGTGAATATATATGTAATGCTTTTTATATTAATGTCTGATATGTCATTGATTCTTTTCAATTAAGTCATGTTTATGTTTTTGTGTTGAGTAATTGTCTGCATTTGTTTTGCTGCACCCGATGTAATTTCTTTTAATGAGATAATAAGGTTCTTCTTCTTCTTCTTCTTCTTCTTCTTATTATTATTATTATTATCATCATCATTCTTATTATTTAATTTTGTCTGACATCAGAACAACTTCTCAATCTTTGGAAAAATAAAAAGGTTCACTTACCCTGAAAAAGAGCTGAAGATAATCGTTTGATAAAAAAACAATAACAAGATTAGGACAATTATGAACAAATGATCATAGATATATCTTTTCTTACACATTGATATAAACATGAATATGTCCCTAAAAAGTCTACAAAGATCTTCTCAATCACACACAAACCATGTAGCAGAGAAAAAATTAGGAACAATGCCTACTTGTGAGCCTTGTAGACCAGGATTCCTGTCACTTTCTCCAGAGGTACCCTGTCTGTCAACAGGTCCACTACAAGGATACGAGAGGTGACGAACTGCACACCACCTTCCAGGTATGTGTGTTGTCTAAACACATGTATTGTTCACTGAATATTGCAACCGCTCAACTAAGTCATCAAGATACTATACTAACCAAACTATAACAGGATGTTGTCACAAAAGCACAGACACCACACATCCTTTATTTCCAATGTAGCATACCAATACACAAATTCATAGAAGAATTTTTTCTTTCTAATTCCAATCACATTAACTTCTTTTAAATGAAGAAGTATGCATGTGTGTGAACAGAACCATCTGATAAAAATTAGTTTCATTGTAAAATGACAAAATAACTTCTGAGCTGCAAATACCTTTCCTTTTTTTTTCCAGATTTGTTCAAAACACAACTGATCTGACACCAATATTTACCTGACTGACCAATCTGTAGTAGTGAACAAGTAAACAGTTCTTGTTGTTTATAGTCCAGCCGACCACACAGGGCCATATCAGGAATGTCAAACTATACAAATGCTCAACCACATCAACACAAAACTGTCATATCTACAAAAAAAAACCATTAAGACAAACCCACAAAACACAGTTCATGACACAGTATCCCAACCATTTAGCTCCTTATGGCAAATAAGACTAGGCCATGCTGAGAACACAAGCCATTTCACTTCATTTATCATCCCCAGATTACAGAAAATTGTTAAAAAGGTAAAAACAATACTTCAAAGCCAAACAAAAAAAATCATAAAAAGGCAATTAACACTGCAGAATGGGCAGCTTGTGCCCAAACCAGTGTTTACAACACCACTTCCTAATCACCATAGCAAAACAGCACATAGCACATTACAGAATGTGGAAAAGAAAAAAAAAAGTGTCCAGGATTGCTTGAAAAAGGAAAGGCGAATGGACTGGGAAGGCAGAAAAAGGAGACAACAGTGAAAGAAGAAAAAAGACAGAAACAAAGAGAGTGATAGAAAAGAGAAAATTGCAAGCACAGAATTTCCAGAAGGTTGGGATGTTATTTACACTGAAAGACCCGACATCCCCATGGGGGTAATAAGTAAACAGAATAAATACATAAAAAATAGTACCCTTATGATCTGAGTTGTCTTTTTATTCTACCCCCATCCCCTACACCAAAACTTTACGTAATAATTCAGTATATGTTGCAGTTCTGAAATCAACCCCAAAGCAATAGTATCATAACCCCGCCAGTTTATGGTTTGCTATTTGGTGTTAACTGAAAATTTTTAACGGAAACAAACACCACCAAAATTATCCGTAAACAACAAACTAATCCCAACAGTCTATAAATCTGGATACATCAAAAGAATTGCACAGGTGAGAGTATTAACCAGTTGAATGCCAGAGAATTTTGTAAAAAAGTGCTCTCCCCTTGCCTAGGAAATTTGAGGATTTGGGGGAAATAAATGAAACGAAATTTTAGTACAAAAACTACTATGGAAGATGCAGAAAGAAAGCAAATGACTGTGTGAAGGAAAATAAATGTAGATTCTGCATCTGTGCTTTTTCCCCAAATAGTTTGATTGTGGATAACTGTTCAGGCATTTAAAGTCAAGATGATAATTTTGTACAACAAAAAAGTCTATTTCCACCTCTACATAATGACATCCATAAAGAAAGCAAACAAAATACAGCTAGAAACAGCATGCCTATTGTCCAATTATATGTGTGGAAGAAATTAAAACAGGCTATTAGTTTATAAAAAAACAAAAAAAATCACAACTCATATATTATATCAATATACATTATAAATGTTAGGTAACAATAGGTTGTCAACAAACATCTACCTGAAGATCTAGTCATCAGCTTCATCCATATGTAATATGCAGCTTCTGTTCAAACGTGTGTGTGTGTGTGTGTGTGTGTGTGTGTGTGCATGTGTGTGTGTGTGTGTGTGTGTGAATCAGAATCAGAATCAGAATCAATTTTAATGTCAATTAGACCTGAACAAGGTTTATAAGACACGCATGCAAAGTTACATGAAACCACGCACAAAAAAGCAAAACAAAATAAGATAAATAATGAACAAGACACTGATCACTCCTGCACGCTATGGCGTTTTTGACAGCAGTTACTGACAAATTTCTCAAACAGTCCCACAAGTTTGTCTTCCAGTATTACTCGGTTTAATAATATTTGGAATGTAATTTTGAATTTTTTGAATGAATTCTATTCTAATTTCTTTGTATAATTCGCAGTCATCTGAGAAATGAAATTCATCCTCTACTGTTTGACATTGTAAACATAGTCTCCTTTCTTTCGGGATGTTGAAATATTGGCCTTTTTCTATTGCTAAATCATGACAGGATATTCTTAATTTGCACAATGATTGTTTTTGATTATAATTAAGATATCCTTCAAGCAAATAAGGTT
Source organism: Babylonia areolata (assembly GCF_041734735.1). Classification (NCBI taxonomy): domain Eukaryota; kingdom Metazoa; phylum Mollusca; class Gastropoda; order Neogastropoda; family Buccinidae; genus Babylonia; species Babylonia areolata. The sequence continues at coordinate 29,912,997 of NC_134895.1, forward strand.
CGGTTCTGTATTCACGAGTAATTTTATCATAGAATAGTAGTTTAGATTTATTTTCAGATTTGTTTCTCTTCCAGAATAAAACATATCCATATTCTAGTTTGTTCATTATAATGTGGCTAAGTCTATGAATATTGAATGTTGACTGATTATTCCAAATGTGTCTTAAACCATGATTCTGTAATCTTATTTCAACAAAATTAATCCATGTTCGCTGTTTTGTTTCCTCTGCAAGCATGTCATCATACACAATTTTGATATTCAAATTTTCTCATGCCTGTGTTATGTGAAACCAAAATTTTATCACTTGACAAATCACTTTTAAACTTAAAGGGTATTTACCTATTTCACCAAGTATTACTAAATTTGTGGGGTTTTTTTGTGGACTCCCAGTATTTGTTTAAAAAAAGTTTAGATGAACATGCTCATGAGGAAATTTGTTCATGAGACAATGGTTATATTCTTTGTCAAAGGTAAAAGTAGCATCTGCTTTTTCACAAGTGGGGAACCATTTTTCTGCTCCATACGTCAGTATTGGTGAAACGCGACTATCAAATAATTTTGGTATTATATGTATGCTTATGTTTTCATTCTTGAAAGATCTTTTAAGAATATGAGAAGCTTTATTACCTTGTTTGCCAGATGTTCCATAGCCTTTTCAAAATTGCCTGATTTATGGAATATTATTCCCAGGTATTTATATTGTTCAGTTGTTTCTATAACTTCTGTTCCACATTTAAAAAACATTTGAGCTCGTGGTTCTGATCTCGAAAATATGACAACTTTTGTTTTGCCTCTACTGATTTCAATACCCCATTGTTTACAATATAAATGTAACTGGTTTAGTTTCAGCTGTAGGCCATGTTTAGATTTTGAAAGTAGTACAAAGTCATCAGAATATAAAAGACAAGAGATACTTTTGTTTTGAGAATGACTAACTGTTGGCGAATTGATATCTGGGAGCCAATCAACAATATCATTGATAAATATATCAAATAATGTGGGGCTCAGTGTATTTCCCTGTAGTGCTCTTCGAACATAGATTGAAGGTGAGAATCTATTTTCATTACGGGTGCAGACTTTTGTGTCTGTATACATACTTTTTATCAAATTGAAGCACCTACCTCATATACCGATTTTTTTAAAGTTTTGTTAACATACCTGCATGTGAAATGCTATCAAAAGCTTTTTTGAAGTCCACAAAACATGTGTATAATCTGTTCTTTGTATTTTTTATGGTGTAATCAACTATTTTTTCAACACAAAAATATGGTCTGTAGTTCTAAAACCTTTTCTAAATCCAGCTTTTTCTTTTGCAAGTAAATTGTTTGATTCTAAATAATCATTTTATCTGCTGTTGAGAATTGGACAAAGTAGATTGCTTAAAGAACAGTTGATAGTTATTCCTCTGTAGTTATTTGGGTTTGATTTATCGCCCTCTTTATGAATTGGGACAGATATCCCATTCTTCCACAAATCCAGATAACATCCAGCTTTTAGAATGTACTCAAGTACTGTTTTAATTGTGGGAAGTAACTCTGATAAAACAGCTTTAATTATCTCATTTCTGATGCCGTCTATGCCCGGTGATTTGTTGTTCTTCAATTTTTGGCATGCTTTTATTACTTCTGTGTCAGATATATCATTATCTAAACAAGTGTTATTACAATCCACATTGTTAAAACCGTTTTTCATCCCATTATCACTGGTATTTTGGTTTTCATCATCCATACCACTTTGTTTCCAATAAGTTGATGTAAGTGGGTAATCCATCTTTTAACTGACAGGAATTGTGTGTTTTGATGCATTTCCATTGTTTTTAGCTGTTTCAATTTTTTCCACAATGTATTTGGATCATAGGCTAGATCTTTGTTTAGCGAGTCAACTAGTTTTGATTTATACATTCTCCTTTTTTTCTTAATCATTTTCTCTTATAAAAGTATTTCTGATGTAGATTTTTGTTAAATGGGTATCTGTTTAAAGCATTTAGAATTGATTTCAATTCTTTGTGTTGTAAAACACATTCCTTGTCAAACCATTTTTTGTTATGTCACCTTATCTTCCTAGACTTTTTAATTCTGCATGTAAGACATTTTTTCACTGCATCTTGCAATATATGTGTGAATTCATCTGTGACTGTATTTATCATAGAATCTGTACTGGTACTGTTAGAAAGTTGAGTATTCAAAATATCATTAATACAGTTTAATCGTTTTTTTTCATTTCTGGTGATGCTAGGATTATCCTAAGTTTCATTTTGGAATTTTCATCCCAAGAAAAAGCAATATCCTTAAAGGGGTTGTTAACATGACTAACTCCTTCTTCTATAGAAACATGTAATTTATCTCATAACACATGTCAAGTTTCTTTGTGGATAGGATGATTGATCAATGACAAGGGGCAGTGATCTGAGTAGGGAGTAAGATCATGCACTTTCATTTCAATAACATCTTGTAAAATATTTTGGGAACAGAGAAAGTAATCAACCACACTACTTCCCTTTGGTGTAAAGCACGTATATCGACCTTGTAAATCTCCGAGTTTTCTGCAATTGAGAATGCATATGTTGGTGTCTATACAAATAGAACTAAGTTTTCTCCCATTCTTGTGGCAGTGCAATACATTGAGCACCTATATGTGACAGGGTGGAACACATAATCATCAGGTAGTGAATACATATTGTTATCTCCATCCATTTGGATGAAATCAGGTAATATACCACTCCTGGCATTAAAGTCTCCACACAAGATTACATTTCCTTGAGCTGATAAACTGACGAGGTCAGATTCTACTCTGTCCCATATACTGTTTGTGTAATTTTTACCAACGACGAGTGCAATGGTGGTATGTATAGACAGCCAATGTATGTGTTTCTATCTTCGGCGCATATCTTTAACCAAACAGTATCACTATTGTTTTGTGGTAAAATTTTAACTAGTTTTCTTGTCATTCTTAATGAAAATTGATATGCCCCCTGATGCTTTCTGTGCTTTTAAATATTTTGGTCGACAATAGTGCATTCCAGGTGCAAAGTCTGGTAATATATATCATTTGCTGACTCTCTCTCCAGATGAGTTAACTCTAAAAAAAACAATATCATACTTTGAGAGTGTGTGTGTGTGTGTGCAGTGTGTGCATGTGTGAGTATGCACAAGTTTTTATATTAATATGCACTTGTATGTACCCTAATTTCTACTGTATCTGTGTTTGTGTATGATTTTCGATTTATGTTTGTATCTTGTTATATACTATCTCCCCCAATTTTCTTTGTGACCCCGGTACACTTGGTAATAAAGACATATTCTAACTCTATGGCAAGTTACAAAAAAGTGTTCCATATATGTTCTTCTGAATTTTTGTAATTATTTGTTTTTTGTTGTTGGCTTTTTGTTGTTGTTTTTTCTTGTCTGCCTTTTTGTTGCCATGATATTTGTAAAATATGGAATAAAAAGGTTTAAAAAAAATGTTGTGTAGACATGTATGTGAATCACTGTCCAAACAATGACAAACATGGGTATAGTCAATGTAAAAGGTCAATCACAGTCTCTGAAACTGAGCTGGCAAGCTTTTTGACTGCTAAGAGCTTTTGCAAGTTTGAGGGTGAAGTTCTTTGATGACATTCACTCCCTTCAAGTTGCACATGGGCTGATTAAAGTGTCTGCTGTGCATTTGGCATGCCACCTCTTCAAACAAGTCAACCATCTGATTCAGCGACAAAAAGTGTTACAAACTAAAAGCATGTTTCATGTCCAGCGCAGGTTCAACCTTTGTGTTTCGTGAAAATCGTTGAGCATTGGCGGCTGTCTGTTTCCTGCGGTATGCATTGAAATGAGAGTTCACTGGCCTCCAACTGCCATGCCTACTTCACACCCTCTGACTGGCATTCGACCTATCGTCTTACATCACTTTTCTCCCTCTCCTTCCCTTCTTCCAACACTGGCTGCACATATTCTGTCAGTCATAGCCACTTGTTCAAAAATGCTGTCTGATTGTTAGACAGACTAGGCTGTCAGTTTCATTACTGTCATTGTCATTCACCTTTGCGTTCAAACCAATCAGTGAGGGTGTGGGTGTGAGTTCAAATCCCGCTCTCGCCCTTTCTCTCAAGTTTGACTCGAAAATCAAACTGAGCATCTAGTCTTTCGGATGAGACGATAAACTGAGGTCCCTTGTGCATCACACACTTGGTGCACTGAAAAAGAACCTATGGCAACGAGAGTGTTGTCTTCTGGCAGAATTATGTAAAAATCCACTCTGATTAGTAGACAAACATATAAGCATGCACACAAAAGCCTGACAAGCATGTTGTCAGAACGCAGTGATGCCTCCTTGAGAAACTGAAACTGAAAACTCAAACCAATCATCAGACAAGAGATATCCTTCTCCATCGCTATAGCTATCCATAATCACAAGTACAGCTTTCAAAATTGTGTAAATCCACTGACTGGGACGACTTCCTTTACTGGACAAAGTTTTCAATGCCTTTTTTTGCGTATGATGCAACTCCTTTTCCACACACTTTCCACATAGTCCAGTTAGCAAATCATTATAAAGTAGAAAGGGGTCTTCTACCTGATATATGTTTATTTAAATAATATTTTCATAATCCAGACACATCAAACTAACCATTCACAGTCTGTTTATGTGAAATGAACCGAACTCCAATGAAGGAAAAATTGGAACATATGCAGGACGTCAGTAGACGTCTTATAGGCAATATGGCAACACTTTTTGTAGGACATCAGCTGACATCTTATAGGCACTCAACTGGTTAATGAAAAACATGACACAGACTTTTTCTGACAGAATGCTGCAAAAGTGTCTCTTTCTTGCCCCCCTGGTAGCCCAAGCTTTCATTATACATAAAAGCATGGTAATGCAAGTAAGCATAGTCATCCCCCTGCCATGTTTTCTCTGAATTGTGAGAAAACATGTGTGGTGCCCCCATATTTTTTTTTTTTATCAAAAACATTTCCTTTGTCATTGGATTTGGTTTCTAGTCTTTACATAATACAATCTTAGAGAAAAATGAGAGAGAGAAAAAAAGGAGGAAAAAAAAGACAATCATGACAATGATGATGGTGTTAGCAAAGTCATGAACTGAAACTGACACTTATTTATTGCATTTCACATGACATTACAATACACCAACCTCAAATTCAACATCAGAATTACAGCTAACAACAAAATTATGCCAATGTGCATAACTCAAAACAGATATGTATATCAAGACCTGACTGTTCATTCTCTATGAAATTATCACAAGCATTGATTTCTTCAGCTTCAGTGGACTGGCTACATAATCATTTGTAAAATGACACTTGTTCTTTTAAAATGTCATTCTGATCAATTATGATTTCACGTGTGTCTCTATGTAATCTTGTGAAAACTTCTTTTTCTTACCCCTTGCCTTTTCTAAATTACAAAAATATCTAGCATTGCGTTCCCCTTCTTCCACACAAATAACACCCTATTGCACGCACACACACTCGCACACTCCATGTGATCGAGAGAGAAATGAAAGAGACACTGCACACATATGGAGCCATTCACTACAGAGTAAGAAAATACAGAACTGTGCAAATGCACATCAGACATTAAGCTAAAAAAAAAAAAAATGTCCATTTCAAAATTAATTTTTTTTTTTTTAAATGCACACACACACACACACACACACACACAAACAAGCAAACAAACAAACATACAAGTTTGATTGATTTGTATGCTTACAATGTCACAGTTTCATGTTTAAATTTTCATTGTTTGATTTTTGTATGTCTTGTTACTGGGTTATAGGAAAAAAAAAGAAGAAAAAAGATTTTTTTAAGTGTTATGTATAGACATTTTGAAAGATTAGAACAGTAAAATAATGTGTTATGTATGGACATTGTGGAAGATGAGAACAGTGGAATAATGTGTTAATGTCATGTATGGACATTGTGAAAGATGAGAACAGTGGAATAATGTGTCAAAAAAACAAACATAAAAACATAAAAAGCAACAACAAAAAAAGGCCAAAAAGTTTTATCTGTTCCTTTTTTTCGATGGGTGATTTTGTTGGATCAAGATTTTTAATCACATGATGCACTATACCCTGTACGTTATGTGACATTGTCGACTTTCCAATGTAGAAGCAGACAACACCAGTTCAGCGGACAACATATATCCAACAACAATCAGAAAAGGAAGCTGTCTCATTTTTGTCTATTTATTGGAATGACTTTTTGTGTTATATTAAGTAGTCATTTATTTGTTGCTAACTGGATTTGGAACGACGACTGTCAAAGGCGTCACATCATAACACTCATCAAAGTCAGTGACAGTCAATGTGCAGTGATGTCTATGTTGGGCAGTCATGCTGCACCACACTTGCTGTTATTTTTCCGTGTTCCAGCCCTGAAATAGTGCTCTGCTGGAAAGAATAGATGGACTTTATTATAATTCTAAATGCTATATGCTTGACGAAAATCATAGCAATTGAATTAAAAGCATGTTGGCACTTCTAAATAGTGTTGAATTGAGGTTTCCAAAGTGAGGCTGCAGAAGAAATGCATGGCAATCCTTTGAACTGGTTTAATGTTTGTCATGCTTGGCATAATCGTGACAAAACCACCAACACCATGACATATCCATGGACAGAAAGTGTGGCTGAGTTAATGTCAGCATTCTTACCCACACACTGACACTTATCTCAGCCTCATAACTGACAAGGATGTCAATGCCTTGGGCTGCTGCTGCATTCAGTCCATACCCAGAAAGAGGTACACAAACCTTGTCAATGTGAAGTATCTATCAGGAATTAATTTTGAGGTGAACATAGAGTGTACCTAATTCCTAGTTCTACTTGTAATGGCACCATAACAGTACGTGGCCATGTTGCCTAGAAAGTATCCTGTCCCATTCAGTCAGTCTTCAAAGCACAGTCTTTCATCATGATTATGGCGTTTCGGAACATTCTCAAGGAGTCTGGTAAGAAGTTGATTTGGTTGTCATGACAGTCACGTCTGTATAATTGTGTCTCTCATTCAAGATAAGTTTTATAGATTACCTATCCTTATTATGTCTGTCTTCTGACTTTGCCCGTATGTTTTGTTGAGAGACTTGACAAAACATTGCAGGCCTACAGCATGGAGATCAGTGCAGAAAAGACAAAAATCATGACCAACAGCACCTGTGGAATCAAAAAGGACATCAAAGTGGGGAGCCAGAAACTTGAAACTGCCAACAGTTTTAAGTACCTAGATACAACCATCTCAGACGAAAGACAAACCAGAAGTTCTGGCCCGAATTGCACAGTCAACAGCAGCTCTGACAAAACTGAAAACCATACAGCATGACAAAAACATCTCCCTGGCATTAAAAATCAAACCCATGCATACACTTGTTTTCTCAAATTTTCTGTACGCTTGCAAATCCTGGACCTTCACTGCTGACTTCCAAAGACGCACTAAAGCTCTTGAGATGAGATGTACCACAAAATCCTGAACATCTCATACAGAGACATCACAAATGAGGTCAGAAACTGAATAACTGCAGCCTTTGGGGCACATGACAGTCTGCTCAGCATTATGAAGAAAAGAAAAATGATGTGGTATGGACATGTGACGAGATATCAGGCCTGGCAAAAACCATCCTGCAAGGCACAGTGCCCGGAGGAAGACAAAGAGGCAGACAGAAGAAGAGATGGGCAGATAACATCTGGGAGTGGACAGGCCTGTCATTCACCGAATCACAGAGAGCAGCCCTTGACCAAGACAGATGGCAGAAGATTGTCAGAGTCATCAGTGGTGCCTCCACAACCCCACCCGAGGTTACGAGACTGATGATGACGATGTCTTCTTGACACAGAAACGCCATGTAGTATGTCTGTAACATTTTGCCCAAGATATATCAATACCAGCCCCTACTTTTTTTTTTAGGCACTATGTGGAGCATTTTCAAGGAGTCTCTCATTCATTCAACACAGGATGTTATAGATCACCTATGCTGCTATCCTGATTATGTCCATCTTCTGACTTTGCCCATACATGTGTCTTGTTGACACAAAAATAAAATATAGTGTGGAGCATTTCATCTCAAGCATGTCAATGCCAGCCCCCCCTTTTTTTTTTATCCGAAACACTATGCGGCATTAGACAGGGCTGCCGATTTTTTCCATTAGCATTTATATTGGCAGTGGAACTGCATCCAGTTAAAATCAGAAACAGCACAGGTACAGAAGTACATTGTGTGACAGACAACTTAAAACCTGTTTTTTCCTTGTCCTGTGAAGACAAAGTCCTCCCCAAAATAATCCTGTAGATTTTTTATTCATAAACTGTAATGTGAAGGCTTTCAACTTTGGTGTCAGGTTCACCAAATATGTCCTCAATTATTTTCCCAAGTTCAAGACTTGGTCACTGTTATTGTAATTCAGGTACTCTTCCACACCAAGGAATGCAGCAGCAAGAGTGGAATCTTCAGGCACATTTATGTCTTCTCTGGGTTCCCTGAAAACGCCTGTGAAAGTCCAAATTCTGATCAGAAACTGGAACTAAATACAGTGCAATGCACAATATCACAGTACAACAGTCTGATACAAATGCAAGTCAACCACCCACTTCCACAGCTCACTTAGCTTTCTTGCCCCCTTCAGCACAAACTTCCCTATCTACTCCCCCAAAAAAGTTTCTATTGACTGGAGTCAGTGTATGAAGCTTGCCATTTCTGCCTACCTGTCTACTCTAACAACAGAAAAACCACCGGCTGCTGTCGTCCATTTTGCTTTTGAACTGTAAACATGCACTTCTCATTGATTGGAGATGATGATCATCCTCTCATTGCCACTTATGTACTGCAATCTTGTCTTGCTGTGTGACATTTTGTATGGACAACATGAATTTCTGCACTAATGGTATCCTCACAATCTTTACTGGTTGAGGTTATTCTGTTGAAACCTTTCATTGTCAGTTGGCTTTTTTTTTTTTACTGTAGATGGTGCATTTGTAATTATCATACCCCCTGCCCCTGCAGACATGCCAGAAAGAAAACCATTTTATACTGTAGTCCTTATTACATGTGTTTAATAATAATAATGAATAAAGATAGTATTTATATAGCACTGAATCTTGTGCAGAGACAAATCTAAGCACTTTCACACCAGTCATTCACACACATGACATGATGTTTGATACAACACGATTCACTGAGACATAAAACCAACCAACACTGGTGTTAAAAACGAACATTTTCAATTTATCTTTTTTAATCTACATGTGCATCGTTCTAGTGACACACTTCATGAACACCTCACACTTTCAACCCTCAGTTTAAATCAAGATGGAATGTCAAGTTGTCAGAACTTTCTTTTAAAAAGCAAAAAACAAACAAAAATGGTAAAAGCAAAGAATAAAAACATGAAATATTGTCTGTATAGTACATTTCCCGATGTAACAATGATAACTCGTGGTATACAATTCAGTTATCTCAAAATAATCGTTATTGTTTCCAAAACCCCTGTGCATGTTTTGATGTTCTGCATGCATATAAACACTAAGGAGGTCTGCACATATGTTGACTAGGAGACTGGAAAAACCTCCACCTTTTACCCACCAGGTGCCGTTACTGAGATTCCATGCATTTACAACATATATCATTAATAATTCTATTGAACAACTCCATCATGTATCATTTCTACTTCTGCAATAAAAAAACAACAACAACAAAAAAACAAAAAAAACACCCCTAGTTTTGTAATAAGAGGAAAAGTGAATGCAAAGAGGAAAACAAAACATAAAATTAAACCTTTCGCTGCCAGGAAAATAAGATTTAAGTGAAATCTATCTTCCCGGGTTTTTTCACAAAAAAACGGGTATATATTTTCACAAAATTTTGTGCTCTTTGTTAACGGAGAAATACCCATAAAAGTATATATTTTCTGTAAGGTAAATGAATAAAGAATACAAAACACATGATGTTTTCCCATTTTATGTATTTTCAGTGATATGCTGTTGTTTTAAAATCAGTGTTTTGTTTTTTGTCATATTTTCAACTTGTTCATTTCAAACATTAGGTAATTTGCTCTAAAATATCATATTTTCTGGACAAATGGATAATACCTGCACACACAAATTATACTAGAACAACCACAATAAAAAAATTATTAAAAAAAGAAGAAAAAAAAAGAGACACAATGCACTGTGACTTCTTGAAGTGATAATGTGGATGTGGGGCCATGGCCCCTTGGTCTCCACCCCTGTCCTCTTCACCCCTCTTACACACGGTCACTTCATCCAGTTCTCATCAGATCGCGTTGGCTGAGTGCCAAGGAAATCACTCACACTGTGTCCTGCTAAAAATTTGGTCACTTTCTGTCACCTGCTACAGCTGTAGAGTCGGCATCACTCACTGATAGACATATCTTGGCCAGTCTCTTCATTGCTCCCTTTATTTTCTATCAAATCGTCCTACAAAAGTTCATCACTGTCTTCGAATTTACACATCAATTCTTTCTGAGCATCAGCTAAAGAAAGCAATCTTGGCTTATGATCATGACCGCATGTCTTGAGCACGGTGTCCGACATTTTGTTGAGCGAGCGAGGAGAGGAGCCAGGCAAACACTGCAGCAGTAATCCAACCAAAACGTTCAAATAAAGGACTGCCTCATGACACAGATGGGGTTTCTAGCTATGAACAGAATCTAGAAAGATTCCCCAAACTAATGCTACCAGTATTTTTGTCAATGAACTCAATGCAAACCAGGGAAAATTCAGAATATTTCGATGGCCAGTTATCTTGTCATTGTGGCAGCGAAGCGTACATGCTTGCGCTGATGAGTTATCTCATCAATAAGGAAACCTAAGGATCAAAGAGAAAAAAAATAAGGAAAAGGAAATAGATGCAGGAATATGGTAGACTCAAAACTATGAATACAAATATGCTGATGCATTAATGTTTGACAATAATGGTTTTAGATTGTCAAAAACTTAAGAATTAATGAAAGTCACCAATTATTTGTGCTAAAAAATTGCGAGACTCGGCAGTCATGACCAAATAACCCATTTCATCTCATGGCCACACTGATGTACCATACAAACACGCAGAGCAGAACGATTGCCCAACACTGGTATCACTCAACTGCTTTTACTGACTTTGACGAGCATGATTATGTGGCACAATCGTTAGTCCAAATTCAGTATGCAGCAAATCATATGACAACATCAAATCACAAAGTTATTCAAATACTTGTACAAACATGAGTCAGCTTCCTTGCCCGATTTTCATCAGATATATGTCCATCGAGTCGGCATGGTCTGCTTCTGCTTAGGAAGGTCAACAAAGTCACATGGTGCGCTGTGCGAATTAAAAATCTTGTGGCAAAAAAAGAAATATTGAAAAGAAAACATATTTATACAAAGCTGACTTTTTTTCTGGACTTTTCATGAAGTAAAGAAAACATATTTAAGAATGAAGTAAGCCACGCATGACATGATGTTTGATACAACATGATTCACTGAGACATAAAACCAACCAACACTGGTGTTAAAAACGAACATTTTCAATTTATCTTTTTTAATTTACATGTGCATCGGTCTAGTGACATACTTCATGAACATCTCACACTTTCAACCCTCAGTTTAAATCAAGATGGAATGTCAAGTTGTCAGAACTTTCTTTTAAAAAGCAAAAAACAGACAAAAATGGTAAAAGCAAAGAATAAAAACATGAAATATTGTCTGTATAGTACATTTCCCAATGTAACAATGATAACTCGTGGTATACAATTCAGTCATCTCAAAATAATCATTATTGTTTCCAAAACCCCTGTGCATGTTTTGATGTTCTGCACGCATATAAACACGAAGTAGGTCTGCACATATGTTGACTAGGAGACTGGAAAAACCTCCACCCTTTACCCACCAGGTGCCACTGAGATTCCATGCATTTACAACATATGTCATTAATAATTCCATTGAATAAGGAAGCCTAAGGGTTAAAGAGAAAAAAAGTTAAGGAAAAGGAAATAGATGTAGGAATATGGTAGACTCAAAACTATGAATACAAATATGCTGATGCATTAATGTTTGACAATAATGGTTTTAGATTATCAAGTAAAGAAAACATATTTAAGAATGAAGTAAGCCACAAAAAATTTTTAAAGGATTTTTTTCAAATTAAAAATCTATTTTAACTAGACTAAATGCTATATATTAATGTAGAAAGCATGGCAACAGGACCTAAAATGCCTTTAAAATGTCAACTGACATCTTACACAAAATGTTTCCATTTCCAGCTGACATCCACTGACATCCTGCATTTATTCTGATTTTTCCTTCATCAGAATTTTGTTCAGTGAACACAGACTCTGAACGGTTGCTTAATGTGTCTGGTTTATAAACATACTACTCAAATGCGCATATGCTGAGTGTATGACCCCTTTCTTCTCTGTTTTGCTACCTTGGACTATGTCGAGCGCACATGAAAAATGGGTCTGTGTCATATATAAAATGGGCATTGCAAACTTTGCCCAGCAAAGACAGTGGTCCCAGTCAACAGATTTACACAATTTTGCAGGTCATGCAAATAATCATGTACGGTAATAACAATGAGAGATGTATCTATCTTGTCTGATGATTGTTTTGAACTCGAAGATGATGACAACAACGGTATCGAAACTGACAACAATATCTGATGCTTTCTATAGTCAATCTATCCAATCAGACAAACATTTCTGAGCGGTTGGCAATGACTGACAGTAAGGGTGCAGTATTTTTGCTTAACTTAAGAAGAGGGGCAGGGGAGAGAGAGGAGTGGTTAAGACGATAGGTCGAAGACCAGACGGTGTGGCCATGACCATCAGTGACCTGTCTTTCAAAGTGTGCAGCTAGCAGGAAACAGGCAACAGCAAATGTCGTATTTTCATTAAACCGAGGGCTGACATACAATTGATGGGAATCACATGTTTTTATTTTTTCACACTTTTGTGATCAGCTGACCAACTTCTTTGTAGAGGGGGCAAACTGGATGCACAGCAGACACTTATCAGTTCAGTTGCAACCAGGACAGATTATCATGAAAGAGCTTCCCCCTCTAAAGTGGAAAGCTTGAGTGCTCAGTTCTTGAGAACATGATTGACTTTCTATCGTGACTGAACCCACATTTGTCATTGTTGGAACGATTATTCACTAATATGTCTACAAGAGTTGATTTGTTACCATAAACACATCACCTGTTTTATTTTCTTCTGCAGGTGTAATCTGACAAGCATGCTATTTCTAGCTGTATTTTGTTTCTTTTCTTTTTGGATGTCACTCTGTGGAGGTGGAAATAGACTTTTTTGATGCACAAAGAATATTACCATCACTTTGATATGCCTCAAAAGTTATCTGCAATCAAAACAATCGGGAAAAAAAGACCAGTTTACAAAAATGTCTACTTTGCTTCTGTATATCTGAAATTTTGAACTAGATTTTTTTGTTTTATTTATTACCCATGAATCCTTGTTGTGTCGCAACCTTTTCTGTCACATTACTTGGAATGTTCTTTCATTTCATGCTTGTTCATATGTTCATCTGTTTGTGTTAGCATCTATTTGCATGCAATGTTTCATTCAAATTAGCTTCACAATTTCAGAGAAATCATTCAGAACCAGTTTATATCTGAAAACAGAGTCAAAGAAGGAAAACAAGCAAACAAAAACATCTTTACCTCATTCAACCCTGTGCCCGCCTGAGAGGCGTGCGCCGCTGATCGCCATTCTCCACCTGAGCCCGTCTGACATGCATGTGAAGAAACCCGTTTACTTAAACCGGTTCATCAGCTCATTATTATGCTTTAAACTGCTAAGTAGTGGAAGTAACTACTTAACTTCCTTCCTCACTGGCACACGAAGTTTCACTCGAAAAATCAAATGATTAGTGTGTTTTTTTTATCTGGTTTTCCGCTATGATATGGTAAAACGTCAAAGGCTTACTGCACAGTACATGCTCTATGTAATTATGGACAAAATGATGATTTGTCTCATAATTCATCCGATAATTCTTAGGAAAGTGAAGGAAGTGAAATTAGCAACCAGGCTAAACAAAGTGGCGGACATTTCAATCAAGAAGAGAGCCAACAACTTTCAACATCAATAGAAGCTGACATTTTACTATCTCTGTTTTTAATTTAATCCCTAGGCTGCCTATATGACGAGATAACTCGTCATGACGAGCATGTACGCTTTGCTGCCACAATGACAAGATAACTCATCATTGAAATATTCTGACTTTTCCCTGCTTTGTGTTCAGTTCGTTGACAAAAATGCTGGTAGCTTTAGCTTGGGAAATCTTTCTGGATTCTATTCATAGCTAGAAACCTCATCTACGACATGAGGCAGTCCTTTATTTTAACATTTTGGTTGGGTACTGTCCCAGCGTTTGCCTGGCTCCTCTCCTCGCTCACTCAACAAAATGTCGAAGTGACGCCGTGCTCAAGACATGCGATCATAGCGAACTAAATCAACCAAGATTGCTTTCTTGAACTGATGCTCAGAAAGAATTGAAGCGTAAATTCGAAGAAGACAGTGATGAACATTTATAGGACGATTTGACAGAAAATAAAGGGAGCAATCAAGAGAGTGGCCAAGATATGACTATCAGTGAGTGATGCCGGCTGTGCAAACCTTAGCAGACGACAGAAAGTGACTGAATTATTAGCAGGACACATGCACAGTGTGAGCAATTTTCTTAGCACTCAGCCAACGCAGTCTTATGAGAACTGGATCAAGTGACCATGTGAGAGGGGTGAAGAGGAGGGGGGTGGAGACTGAGGGGGCGTGGCCTCTCATCCACATTATCACTTGGAGAAGTCACAATGCATTGTGTATCTATCTCTTTTTTTTTTTTTTTCTTCTTTTTTTTTATTGTGGTTGTTCTAGTATGATTTTGTGAGTGAAGATATCCATTCGTCCAGAAAATATGATATTTTAGTGCAAATTACCTGACTAATGTTTTGAACAAGTTGAAAATGTGACAAAAAAACAAAGCACTGATTTCAAAACAACAGCATGTCACTAAAAATATATAAAATGGGAAAACATTATGTGTTTTGTATTCTTCATTCATTTACCTTACAGAAAATATATACTTTTATGGGTCTTTCTCCAATAACAAAGAGCACAGAATTTTGTGAAAATTTATACCCGTTTTTTGGGAAAAAAAACCCTGGCAAATAGATTTCACTTATTTCCTGGCAGCGAAAGGGTTAAAGTTACAAGTACCGGAAAACTGTTGCATCCTTCATCTTGAGACTTCAGCAATTTATGTCAAAATTATATTTCAGTCATTATGTGAAGTTCGGTAGCTATTGCTGGAGTGGTTGCTATAAATTTGTGCCTGAAGTGTAGCACCCTTTCCCCTTGATGCAGCCAGGCCAAAACATGCCAGGCTGGGAGAGCTGCACAGGCAGAAGACCTTAAAGGGCTGAAAGGGTTAACTCTTTCACAACCATGTTTCTGTGTGCAAAACACTCCCCAGTGCCAAATATCTTAGATATGATTATCTCAGTCACAGGCTTCCACTCATGTCAAAATAACACAATGGACTTGTTCACATCAAACTGGGTCAGGGAACAAAGGTTAGTTATTGTTCTATTGGCGGGAAACTGGCAGAAGCCATCAAGCTTTGTTACAATGTGAAAAATGGTCCTTTTAACATGACCCTTGGATGTCGACCAGTCGTTTATGGCGGTGCACTGTCTAGTTGACTAAGGTCCCCTATGGTTGTGATATTGTAATGCCTGCATTGGTTCTTGAAGATTGTTAATGATGCAATACCATCGTAACTACCAGGCTGACAACTCTTGCGTTACATAATTAAATAAAGGTACAAGCATTACATCCCTTGGATTGTGTTCAATCGTAAGTACTCCCACAAAACAATAACTGAGGACACTACAATCGTGGTTAGAGTTAAACCAATCGATCCTGTATCATCACCATCAACGTCTTCACTAACATCACCATCATTATCATGACTGTCATAGTTATCGTCCCCCAGTCTCTCTCCTTTTTCTGTAAGATTTATGATGGGAAGAGACAAGAAACCGAATCGAATGACAAAAAAAAAAAAGAAATAAAAAAGAAAGAAAGATAAATCAGGGGGGCTAAGACCACTTTCCAAACTCATGCAATCATCCATAATACGATTTTGAAACAAAATAAATTTGTTGTGTGAGGAGGAACACATATCATCTGGCAATATGGTCACAAACCTGTCAGAAGCACTGAACTCATTGGTGATGACTTTTGGCAGTGGCTGGACTCCCTGGCTTTCCAGCTGATGCATCAAGTATTCCTGAATATCAGTCAATCAATCAGTCACCATCATCATGTTAGCCATCAAAACAATCAAATTTCTCTCTCAATTTCACATTTTAAAATTTCAGTGTAGATATTTCTTCATTGCAGCTTACAATTTCAGCTTCATATAATCAGCTTCTGTAAAACATACATAAAGTTCTTTCTTTTTGTCTATCCAATTCAGGCTGTGAGCATAGAGCATGTCTATGACTCCATCAGTCCACCACAGGCATGGTCTTCCTCTGGCTCTGAAACATGAAAACTTGATGTTGTGAGCTTGCAGGGTTGGCTGACTGACTGGCATTCGTGTTTGGTGACTGAATCATTTTATGAGTCATTGCACTATGTACTCATCTTACAAGATGTGAGTTTTTGTTCCAGGGCTTTATTCATAGTCCAGCTAAGTGTGGGAATGAAGACTGTGTTGATTTGGCTAGCACTGGTTTCTATAGGTATGTTTGGGTGCTTCAAGAGGGGTGCAAGTCAACAACTGACAAAGACTGCCTTCTGGGCCCGGTTGCACAACACGCTGTTAGCGGTTACCTGTCCGGTAAACCCCTAACCCACTGCTAAAACTGGTGCACAAGTTCAATTTTCACTACCTGTCAGCAGCTCTATATCTCGTAGCGGACAGCGAAAGCAAGACAATGGTGGCGATGTCAATTCACCACTTAAAATTTTCCAACAGCAACGTCTACAGAGACAGCTTTTGAACCGGGAATGTTTTGATCTTTTTTGATCATTATGACGATGTTGAACTTTATCAACGTTTCCATATTCAACGAGCAGAAAGTGTGAACTTTGTTAGAAACAATTTGGTGTTCTGCTACTACAGAAAGGGCTACATGTCGCCAGACGTGGGATGCAAGTATACCTACTTGCTCGCATTATGATTTTATGCGACAGGAAATTTCCAAAACATCACTGATGGAGGACACAGTGGACATGCCAACTGAATTGAGAACAGCAGTTCACCATGTGACGGATGTGTTGTGCACAAGAGCAAGACAACATGTTTGTTTTACAAGTCAAGAGTAAGCGGCCCGACAGAAGCGTGCGTTCATAAATGTCAGTCACCCCCAGGTTTGCTGAATGTGTTGGGATGTGTTGATGGAACACAAATATGGATCAGGACACCATTTCACAATGAACGCTGGCTGTTTGAAAAGATATTGTCAACCGAATCTGACATAATGAAGGTGAGTTCTAACACACACACACACACACACACACACACACACACACTACACAGTATCTGATATTCATATTATATAATCTCAATATTGAAATGATACATTTAATCAAAGGTATTAATACTCATTCCAGCTATCTATAATTTATGACTAAACCATCACATCATCACCAAAACTACTCATCCAAAAAAAACCCCAAAAAACCACAACAAAGTGGAAGATGAAAATATTCTCCATGTATTGAACCAAAACAGTGACACTTCTTTCCCTTTTAATCTATGACAAAACCATAACCAAATTTACTAACAAACAATGAAGAATTTATGAGAAGATATATTATATGTGATGTCTGTCATATGTGTATTTTTCATAGAACATTCTATGAATGATGATGTGCAATTTACTGTAGGATTTTATGAAACTACAGAGTATGGGGGATAGTTTTATATGTTTGGCACTTTTTTATGCTCTGGGTGTCATATGTTTTGTATGTGTACTGTGCAATTATTTATATACATGCCACACCCCAAAGTTCTCTGTGACTGTGAGAAATTAATGATGAAATTAACTAAACTGAATACATACATACATATTACAATCAAGTGTCATAACATTTTGTTTCCTTTTGTATCACCAAATTCACTAATAATAAACACAGGGTTGAAAAAGAAAAAGAAATATTTGTGTTTATGTATTCTCAATATTGAAATAAAGCAGTCTGTCAAAGGCATTAACAGTTTTTTTATTCTATTTCTAATTTGTGACTTGACCACCTTCAAATTTACTAATAAACAGCAAGCACAAGGGGAAAGGAGAACATGACTCCTTATCTGACATTCAAAAATTTAATATCTAAACATGCTTTTTTAAAGGGCGATAAATCGATTGTGGTATTCGCAGTGAGAACGCTGTTTAAATCATATTATTCTGGTGTATCTTGGGCATTCAAAACATCTTTAAGGGCAATTAAAAATTCTTTTTAGATCCGCAGTAAAGGAGACGTGGCTATTGCCGCAATCACACTGCAACATTTAGCCGTTTTCTCTGGATCTAGATAGACATAAAAGTTTAGTTACACCCGCCGGGAATGTACGACACAGTCGATTCAATTTCTCTTTCATGTTCATTCTAGTTTTATAGTATTAAAGTTGATATGAAAATTGAGTATTTTGTTAAACTAATAACATGTAGAGCCAAGTACAAGTACTTCTAAACGTCGTTTTAACTCACTCGGGACGACAAGTTTTCTCCCTTGCTTTTCCCCACAGACGGCCCATTTGTAGGGGTTTGGAAAAAAATTACAATAAATACAAAATACTGTGTAAGAAAATGAAACTTTCAGAACTGGTTCATTACGTATTGAGCTATTACATATAAAAAAAATCAAATTTCTCACCTTATTTTTAAAGTTTTGCCATATGTAGAAAATACTGCCAATTTTTCACCCCAAATCACCATACCCATGCTCGCTTTCTGCATTAAATTCGCTTTCTTCTTCGTCATCATCCACCTCTTCAATGTCCGACCCTTCAGTTTGTAGCATTTCAAGTACTTCGGCAACCCTAAAACATTGCCGTCACTGCCTTGTTCGCTTCACAACATTCTGAGAAGAGGCCGCTTTGCTAACAGGCTGGCACGCGAGCAGACGACCGGTCAGTGACTTTGTCAGCGTGTGTGCGAGACAGGCCACACATCCAAGACTAACCAATCATACTATTCGATTGTGGAGTGACCCAGAATAGCGCACTCTGCTTGGCTAATCACAAAATCACGTGTACAGCGCATGATGGAATTTTACTTTCGGAGAATGCTATTCCATTCCTTCGTCCAAAACCGAATACGTTTTGTGTAGGAATGCGTGAGCATTCCTTCGTCCGGAAAGAGTTAAGTGAAAAGGACTTCATTTTGAGAAAAGTCAAGACTGGAAATTTTTACATTTCATCAAGGGTATTAACTCTCATGGTTTATTATTTTAAACTGTGGATTCCGACTGATTTTATGGATATTTTTATGGCAGTTTGGGGCATAATCCAGTAAGTGATGAGGCGTTCACAAATCTTTATCTGAATAAATATTTAACGGTCTCCTTCTCCAACTTTCCATCAGATGTTATCATGTATTGTCGATTGAATATAGGATTGAACGGGCAGGTCAACAACTTGAAACAAAATGGCGTCATTCAATTGCATTCGCGAGGAATATGAGCATGCACTTTGAATATGTATAAATATGTGTACGCAACTGATTTTTGCCCATGACCTTCAGGGATCAGCCAACAGATCTATAAAGTCCACTCATAGTACTGATTTTAGTATTTTCCGAAAAAGACCACTTGGGCGAATGAACATAGTGAAAGCCCTGTACACTGAAAGTAAAACACACAAGCTTTTTATTTATTGAGTATAATTTCAAAATGTAATGTTTAAGATAAGAAAGATCACTTTAAAGCAAATTAACCCCCCTAGCATTAATTATAGATCAATTTCCCTTTTTTACTATCTGCACCAAAGACATGCAAAATGAATATAACTTCCATGCTTAGCAAATGAAGTTCCTGTCTGAACAAAAAATGATAAAAATGACTGCTCTTGTTTTTGTGTCAGAATATCAGATCAAAGTGCCAAGTTTAGAGAATATAATTTGGCTTCTTTTATATTTTTTTGTGCCCATCCCAGAGGTGCAATATTGTTTAAAACAAGATGACTGGAAAGAACTACATTTTTCCTATTTTTATGCCAAATTTGGTGTCAACTGACAAAGTATTTGCAGAGAAAATGGCAATGTTAAAGATTAGCATGGACACACACACACACACACACACACACACAGACACACAACCGAACACCAGGTTAAAACATAGACTCACTTTGTTTACACAAGTGAGTGAAAAAATCAAAGGTATTAATTCAACACATTTTTCATTTAAATTTGAATTAACAAATAAACCATCACCAACTTCACTCACAAACAGAAGGTTGAAGAAAGAAAGAAAGAAAAAGAGACAGACAGACAGACACAGTGTGTGTGTGTGTGTGTGTGTGTGGAACAGCTAAATTTAGGTAAATCTGACAACAGTCTCAGTCAGTCAGTGTGTGTGTGTGTGTGTTTGTTGTTCAAACAAAGGTTAATCTGACAATAAATGGTCTCAGTAAGTCAGTCAGTCACTGTGTGTGTGTGTGTGTAAGTGTGTGTACCTGGCAGTGAATTGGTTGCATCATCCCTTCTTACTGGAACATTCCCATCCACTTTCAAAACTGCAATTGTCCAGCTTCTTCTGAAGAAACCCAACCTTGATGCAAATATTCTGAAAAATTATCGACCAGTTTCTAACCTTCCTTTCCTGTCCAAACTCCTTGAAAAATCTGTCCTGAAGCAGCTCAACAACCACCTTTGTTTCAACACTCTCCTTCACCCTTTCCAGTCTGCATATCATGCTGACCACAGCACCGAAACCACTCTCCTTCATATCCTGAACAATCTACTGCTTGTGTCTGACTCTGGAAAAATTTCCCTTCTCACTCTTCTCGACCTGTCAGCCGCCTTTGACACGATAGACCATTCAATCCTTTCTTTTCTCTCTGATGAAAGCTGGTCAACTGATTCTGAATCTTATCAACACACAATACATTTGGCTAAGTCATCCACAATACAGGGTAAGTATGGGTAATTGCAAACAGCATGTAATTGCGAACGATTTGTATACTACCCCACTTCGAAGTGTTCTTAATGGTTGCATTTCACAATCTAACGTCTGCTTTGACCTTTTTCTAATACCTTAATGAATATCCATTTCCAAGAACCAGTCAAACATCAGCTATTTCTGGCTATTTCTGTGCTCTTTCTTCTCTTCACGCACCACTGCCAACCAAGGTTACAAACGTGCTCTCAAAATCTTTAAATCAGGGGAAGCAAGTTGTAGGACTTGAACTTTAACACAGTATAAAATAGTTGATTTGATCGAATATGTTGAATGCGCATTACCAGTGCTGGGAGATTTTAAGAAAGCATACTGGTGATAGGTCAGAACATCAGTTTTGACAGGAATCTGCAAAATAGTGTCATTTGCAATTAGACCATGGGATATTTTGACGACGCAAGTCTGTTTGCGAACGATGCTGCACAGTTACTGAGCACTCTCAAAAGGATGTTTGTGTGTGGTGTGGGATGTGTGTGTTTAAATGTTTGTCTGTGTGTTTGTGTGCATGTGTGATCAAAACCAACAATACAACAGTCTGGTGCAATGTTCTAATAATATGTTATGTCTAGTAAGTTAAAAACCTGCTCATGTTTTAATTGTCTTCATGTACCCAAAGCCATAGTTCGCAATTAGACTTGCCCATTCACATTTACCCTCAGGCACCCCTGCTATTTCGAACATATACAAAACGTTAAAAAGAATGAGCAGACAAACTTTTCCTGGTGCAACCAGTCGGAGAAAGCCTTTAAAATCAAAAGAACTGTTTGACTATTGTACAACATGTTATCTTTACACACACACGTTGAGCAGGTTGATTCAACAGGTCGATTTGACTGGATCATTCACAATTAGGCATATCTACCTTATTAGACAAATTAACAAAACAGAACAAAAATCTGAAAAGAGATAACAGCTGAAGCTAAGACTTCAAAATGACACATTTGAGATGTTGAAGAACCACTGACCTCATCTGCTGTGTTTGTGTTGAGAACCAGAACCAGGCTGCCTGGGTCACAGTATACGTTCAGGTAGCTCAGAAAAATGCGGTCCACACCCAGTCCTCTGATCCAATACAGAGCAAGTCATTCCAAGCTTTTTATCTCTTTTATAGTGACTGTGACTGTTTGCATTATGACGGTGTATAACATCTCTCTCTCTCTCATTCCAAACAGTAGGTGCAGGATTTGGATGGGCAATTTGTCAGAAGCATGTGTGTGGTGTATATGTTTGTGTCAGCAGCATGTGTGTGGTGTATATGTTTGTGTGTGGATATTTTATGGGTGCATAAACCTTTGCACATAAGCACAGTTATGTAGGTCACTGGGTGTGTATGCATCTGGATACAGACCTGCCTATCCCCTAAAATGCCTTCAGTAGTTTTCAGTCCCACAAATGCTAATTTTCAGTAGTTTGGGGGCTTCTACCAGCACTACTTACCTTCTGCTATGTATTTTTTAACCATGACCGACAAGTACCCATTTCTAAGTGTGCATGTCTTAGCACAAGCTACATACGCACACATGCATGCACACACACACACACACACACACACACACACACACACACAAACACTGCACAAAAAGACACAGAGAGAGAGTGAGTAGGAAAGAGAATTCTGAATTTAATTGCAAGGCCACTGACCTATATGCAAGAGGCCAAGAACAAAAAAATCAACTTGAGTGCCTCAGTCATTTTGTTAGCTGCAGTGAATGGAAGGTTGCATTTTGCCATGAGTTCCACCACAGCTGTTTCCGATCAAGTTACATCTTCAACAGAAGGCTCATGATCTGCCTTTTTTTAAATTTCTAAGTTTGTGATTGCCTGGGCTGACTTCAGTACAGTCACTGCACTGACCCAGGATAGGCTACTACTAGTTGAGTAGCGGGTCAACCATCCCCAACCCGGCGGGTACCCTGATGGCAGATAGGGGGATGGCCCTCAGATGAGGGTTAGCTACAATATTCATAGCCCCGGACCAACTGGTGATGTTCCTATCAGGATGGGACATGGCAGCAGGTGACACTGTTGCACCCACTGAGATACCCAATGTGTCTTATGAGGGCTTCATCATGTCATCAAGCGCACAAATAACCACTAGCCCCGGGGTGGGATCCTCAGAGAAACAATCGCCCCTGCGCTCACAGACAGGTCTTTGGGCCATGAACTTAGAGCAAAATAACACTGACAGAAACCCTGAGCGCTGAAGATGGAGGCGCTGGGCCGCATGGCACATTCTAACAAACCATAACACTGCCGATGACAATGTCAGACAGCCACATAATGAATGGCGCTCAACCATTGAGGTCCCTCCAGGGTGAGGCAGTGCCAGGCTCTGAGCCTTAACGAAGTCCACCCACAGCAACTGGAGGTCATTCACATCCATCTTGTCACACCATGGGATTGCAGAAGAAAGCGAGTGACAGCACCTCAGCCACATCCAAGAAGCATCGACCTTTGGGGTGATGCACTGGAATGCAGATGGGAATCTCAAACAAAAAGAATTAGAACATATCCTGCATGAGAGGAGCATCAACATCTGTTGTATTGAAGAAACCCATTTGCAATGTGAAAAAGCATTCAAAATCAGAGCCTACCAGAGCTTCAGGCTGGACAGAGCTGACTGACGCAAGGGCGGAATCCTGACGCTGGTCCAGAACAACCTTGATACCTGTGAAACAGCCATCCACAGGGAGAGTACGGAGTACCAGATGATCTGGGCCAAAGTAAATGACTCAGAGTTGCAATTCATGAATTTCTACCGCCCAAACGACTGACCACTGTCCCTCAATACCATTAGGTCCCAGACTGAAGCTCCATTGTTGTAAGCGACTTCAATAGTCACTCCCAGAGCTGGGGGTCATTTCCCTCCCACATTTTCTCTCAATTGCAAGAAATCATGGGGAGGGCCCCCCCCCCCACCCCCCTGTGTAAGAAAATCATGGGAAGTCCCCCTTATTTCTATCAAAAAATTTTCTTTATCATTGGAGTTGGGTTCTTGTCTTTTCCCAATGCAAATCTAAGAGAAAAATCAGAGAAAAAGAAAAGAGAAAGAGGGGGGCAATGACAATGACGATAATAAAAATGACAGTGGTGTTATTAAAGATCTCAACAATAATGACACTGAGATACAACTGTTTATTGTATTTCACATAAGATGGATCACTGCAATGCAATGACCTCAAATTCAACATCAGAATCAATAGCAAACAACGAAATAAAGGCAATGTACATAACTCAAACAGAAATATGATATAATATGAAATAATATTGTATAATACAATATATGTAATACAACATAACATAACATAATGTAATGTAATATTAATAATATACTATAATGAAATAACATAATAGTATATAACAGAATATGATAAGACTTGAACCATATCTTTCCTGAGGGATGCTGGGAATAACACCAAAATGACTCAACTCCCTACATGATTGTGACGGGAAAAAAAGTGTTTCACAATGCTTTATCCTTGTGTAGGGAGCATGAAAACTGGACCAAACAGTTTTGATGTTTGTTGTGATGCAACCTTTTTGGTCACATATATTTAGAATATTTCTTCATTTCACGCTTGCTCAATTGTTCATGTGTTTGTGTCAGCAACCTTTCGCATGTAAGATTGCACTGAAAATAGATTCTCAGTTTCGTAGAAGACACTCAGAACATGAAAGTAGTATTTTAAAAACAGTGAAAGAAAAGAACAAATCAACCAGCCAAGTAAACACACACACACACACACACACACACACACACACACACTCACACACATTTTTTAAAACCAGTACTGTGCCATCATCTTCACTGTCTATTGTTGTCTTCGCTAATGCCACTGTCATTATCATGATCGTCATTGTCTCTCATTTTTCTCTTAGATTTGCATTAGGAAAAGACACGAACCCAACTTCGATGACAAAGGAAATATTTTTTATTAAAATACGGGGGACTGCCCACGATTTCTCACACACTGTGAGAAATCGTGGGGGCGCCCCTCATGATTTCTTGCAATTGAGAGAAAATGTGGGAGGGGAATGACCATGATTTCTCTCAATCCCACAATTTCTATCAAAGTGAGTGAAATTGTGGGGGTGTCCCCCACGATTTCTCTCAAAGTGAGAGAAAGATTGCAAGAAATTGTGGGCTTATAAGGGGTACAGCCAGATGGATCGATGCAGAGAAGAAGTGGGAGACTGGCAAGATGAACACCCTCTCATCCTGATCAACTCCTGAAGTGACACTCCAACCTTCTACTCTAGACGATGGCATACTACCTCCATTCCAGATCTTCCTCACAGTACTGAAGATGTTCACAAAGACATCACCAGATAAGTTGGAGAGCAGTTAGGAGGCAGCGACTGCAGGCCAATGTTCCTTGCAATCAACAGGAACATAGCCAGCAGTCCAGTGCTCCCTCACTGGAACTACAAGTAGGCAAAATGCTGACTCTTTAGTCACCATACCAACGTTCTCACCAAGAGCCTCCAAGTCCAAGGTAGAGACATCAACAACATTGTCAGAGACCTGCAAGCCAGCATCCTACAAGCAGCCCATAAGCCCATTCTATGAGGTGCTCGAAAAGAGTACAAACCCTACTTGTTGAACAAGCTGCAAGAGCTACAGGACAAGATTTCAGAAGCCACACAAGAAGCTGAAAGCAACCTGTCAGATGAGAACCACTTGCAACTCAGATAAAGGTCAAATTCCTAAAGACAAAGATCCAAGCCAGGCACCAAAGATGGAAACAGAAGGCCAAAACATCCATCTGGTTCTCGAACAGCAGGCTTCAGACAATTTCACAAGCAGGAGCCAGCTGGGGAGTAAACGAAGAGATACTCAAGTGCAATTACCAGGGAGCAGTCAGGCCTCATCTTGAGTATGGCTCAGCAGCCCTCGCGCTGGGACTATACGGTGTAGGGGCACGTCCCCCGGGTGGCGGATGGGGGAGCCCTCCCTTTGGGGGTTGCACCAAATGATATGGAATAAGGTGCCGTGGACCCACATAGTCTAGGAGAAGGACAACTCTGATTTCAAACCCGGGCAGATGGAGTCCGTTAGCCTCAGCAGGCAGTCCTTCCAAGAGAAGGAAAACTCCCAAGAGAAAACCCGGCCAACTGTAAACCGTTACCAGAACAAGAGATCACCAAAGATGGCGCCGCAGTGGCCTCTCTAAGGGGTGTGATCTAGTCAAAACTGGCTGTGCACGCACTCTATGACACATGGCTACGCAGACAACACTAGACTGATGTGGTGTCGTCTTCCTGGACCATGGCCGGGGGAAGACGGTGCCGGGCCCTCAGCCTCAAAGGGGCCCATCCACTACTACCGACCACGGACGCGATGTTTCCCAGACTCTTCGGGGAGAACAGATTGGAGCACATGGGCAAGCAGCACTTCGGATCGTCCACTGGAATGCGGAAGGAGTACAGCGCAAGAAGGTTGAGCTCCAGCGGTTTCTGCATGAAAATGCAATCAATGTATGTTGCATCCAAGAGACTCACCTCAAGAACACTCACTGCTTTTTCATAAGAGGTTACGAGTTGTTCAGACAAGACTGAGAGAACAGACCAAAGGGAGGCCTCATCACCCTGGTAAGAAACAACATCCCAGCGGCAGAGACCCAGAGTTCTGGTCAAGCTGATCTCGACACAGAATTTCTGGGAGTCAAGTTGGTGTTGCCAGGCATGTCAGTGACAGTCCTCAATGTCTACTCACTTACAAACCAAATACAGCTCGACTCTATCCTCATTGACTCCCACAGCTGGATCATCACAGGAGACTTTAACAGCCACTCACCCAGCTGGGGCTACCAAGATCTCAACAAGAAGGGAGAAGATGTGGAAAACTGGGCAATCAGTAACCAGCTGATCCTCATCAACAGTCCAGAAGCTCCACCTACGTGCTACTCACAAGCATGGAGGACCACAAGCACTCCTGACCTGGCCTTTGTGACAGACGACATCCATAACATTGCCCAAAGGGAGGTGTCGCCCCAGCTTGGAGGCAGTGACCACAGGTCAGTGATCATTACAGTACAGAGACATTTTGAAACCCATCCCACCAGGCTCCCAGCAAGCTGGAATTACAAGAAGGCAAACTGGGACCTGTTCAAGCACGAGGCAGACAAGAGGACTTCTGCGCTAACACTGTCGCACCACGACATCAACAAAAATGCCAAGAAATTTAATAAGGCAGTATTAGACGCAGCGCAGGCAGCTATTCCACGAGGCAAACGCAGGAACTACCATCCCTACTGGACACCTGAGCTCGACACCCTGCACAAGACCCTCAGTGAAGCCAGGGACATGATGGAGAGCTCCCCCACTGACGAAAATGTAGAGACACACAACAGAGTGAAAGCTGCGTTCATAAAGGAAAAGCTGCAAACAACACGCAAGAGTTGGCAAGACAAGACATCCTCCCTGAACATGGAGACAGACATGCAGGGGCTCTGGAAGCTGACAAAGAAACTGAACGATGACAACCCCAGCAGAGGCAAGACCGTAATCGAGCAGGACAACCAGCTGAAAACAGAAAAGGCCGCAGCCAACACCTTTGCGGAACTGTACCGAGAGGAGAGTACGATCCACATGTCCAGACAGCTCATCAAGCAGGTACGAGAGGAAACCACGAAACTTATGACATCAGACCCACATGGCACAGATGACAGCTGTACAAGCGAACCATTCACCATAAAGGAGCTGAAACAAGGCATTCACAAGCTGAAGCCTAATTAAACTCCAGGGCCTGATGGTGTCACTGGCGACATGCTGAAGCACCTGGGACCAACATCCAGAACAGTGCTGCTTCAGATCTTCAAATACAGCTGGACAGCAGGAGTTGTGCCTTCCATCTGGAAAGAGGCAGAGATCATCCCGATCCCAAAGAAGGGAAAGAACAAGAAGGACTCCCACAGCTACAGACCAATCAGCCTTCTGAGCTGTGTCGGCAAACTGCTGGAAAGGATGGTCAACCGCCGCCTCACCTTCCTCCTGGAAACACAGAACATCCTTTCACCTATCCAGACCGGCTACAGAAAATTCTGCAACACAGAAGATCAACTAGCCCTCCTTGTCCAGGACATCGAAAACTCTTTTCACGAGAAGACACTGGCCGTGTTTTCTGACCTGTCGAGAGCGTTTGACAAAGTGTGGAGGGAGGGCCTCATCCTGAAACTTCTCCAAGCCAGCGTACGTAGCAAGATGTACATGTGGATCCACCACTACCTCTTCGGCGGGACCACAAGGGTCAAACTAGACGGCTTCCACAGCAGAAAGGTCAAGCTACGTGAGGGTGTCCCCCAGGGAGGAGTGCTTTCCCCAACACTGTTTCTGTTGTATATCAACGACATCAGAGACAACATCATGAAGCACGTCTCCAACAGTCTGCACGCAGACGACCTGGCAGTATGGACATCTGCTGAACACACCAGCATGTCCTCCTACTGGCTTCAGGAAGTCGTCAGCAATATCGCCACATGGACAGAAGACTGGGGTCTTGAGCTCAACACCACAAAAACCAACGCAACACTCTTCTCTCTCTCCACCGCCAACAAGCAAGTCAAGCTGAAGCTCCAGGGACAGGTCTTGCCCCAGATGGATATACCAACATTCCTGGGTGCCAAGTTGGACACCCGCCTGACCTGAAGGCCCCAGATTGAGGAGATGGAGAGGAGCAGCATCCGCAAGCTAGCCCTGCTGAAGAAACTGGCCGGGATGACTTGGGGAGCAGACAGCAGGCTTCTGGCCAGGGTCTACATGGGAGCGGTCAGACCCACCATGGAGTACGCCTCAACCTCGTGGGGCACAGCCTCCAAGACCAACAAGAGCCGGCTCGACAAAGTCCAAAATATGGGACTACGCCTCATACTTGGAGCCATAAGGTCCACGCCGATCCATGACATGGAGAAAACTGCTAACGTCGAGCCCCTGGAGAGAAGACACGACCTGAAAGTCCTGATGCAGGGAGAGAAGCTCAGAAGACTGCCCTCACACCACCTACACCACAGACTGGAGCAGCTCACCAAGAACCGTCTCAAATGTCAGAGCCTCAACCACCCATATAAAGCACTCAAAGCACAGCACAGCGATGTTCTGGCGGCAAAAGGGGAGTCTTGCACTGACCTTGCCTTGCCTGACTGGAGGCTTGACCAAGAGATAGAGGCCACCATCAGCCTCAGAGTTCCTGGCATCACCACCAAAGACCAGCAACCAGCTACTCTCAAGATCCTGACTCTGGCCATGATAGAGGAGTCCTACCCAGCCAGCTCCTGGACCCATGTATACACGGACGGATCAGCGGAGGAAGCCACACACAACAGAGGCAGTGGTGTCTACGTCAGATTTCCCGATGGAGAGCACAGCAGCATCGCACTCTCTGGAGGAAAGCTCTGTTCCAACTTCAGAGCTGAAATCCTGGCCATTAAAACATGGACATGGAAAGCCCCTTGGCAGCATCTCCATCTTCACTGACTCAATGTCCACACTCCAGGCCCTAGACTCCCCTGATTCTGATCCACTGATCCAGTCCCTTAAGGCCTCCCTCGCAACCCTTACCCAAACAGCCCCAACGACCCTCCAGTGGGTGCCCACACATGTAGGCCTCCCAGGCAACAAGTGCGCAGACCACCTTGCTAAGGAAGGAATCCAGCTCACACAGCCAACTGTTCCTGCCACGTATGAGGAAGCAAAAACTCTCCTCCGCAGCAGATTCCGAAGAGGCTGGGTCACCCTGAACGGAGGCTACCAGGCACACCAGGATTCCATCAGGACACTGGAGAGGAGACACCAGACTACCATCTACCACCTTCGCACAGGACACTGCGGCCTCCGAACACACCTGAAGAGGACTGGAGTGGCAGCCACATCCCTATGTGATTGCGGCCAGGCTGACCAGACCCCATCCCATATTCTCCAAGACTGCCCCCTGTATGAGAAGATGCGGCAGCAGTTCTGGCCTGGGGGTGCTGACCTCAACACCAAGCTCTGGGGGACGGTAGCCGATCTTCGCCGGACGTCCGAGTTTGTGGCATCCCTCGGACTTCGACCCTGACTTCGTAGCTGTCGAACGCAAAAGAAAGAAAGAAAGAAAGAAAGCTCAACAGCCTGGTCTACATCAACAAAACCCCACCAGCAATCCCTAGACAAGGTCCAAAACCAAGCCCTCCAGATCATCACTGGATCCATGTGATCCACCCCAATCAAGGTCATGGAAGAAGTCACTGCTATACAGCCCCTCCACCAGAAGAGAGACACAAAAATCATGGTTCAGGCAGAGAAATTCAAGTACCTGCCTCAACATCCAATGAGCAAGATGATGCAGATCCTGACAAATAACCATCTCAAGCACAGTAGCTTCATACAAAAACACAAGAGACTTGCCAGGGTGCACCAGGCTGGCTTGCCATCTTCCACAAGCCAGCTAAATCCCTGTGACATGCTGCAGCCATGAA
Source organism: Babylonia areolata (assembly GCF_041734735.1). Classification (NCBI taxonomy): domain Eukaryota; kingdom Metazoa; phylum Mollusca; class Gastropoda; order Neogastropoda; family Buccinidae; genus Babylonia; species Babylonia areolata. The sequence goes on from NC_134895.1 coordinate 29,943,654, forward strand.
AAGATTTTAAAAATCTTCACATATCCACATCAGTTCCTCAGGTTACCTCAGGACACACTGGCCATGATTGCCGAGAAGTACCCAGAAGAATCCTGGATTCATGTGTACACCGACAGCTCAGCAACTAGCACTGTAATTGATGGAGGCACAGGCATACTCATTAATCTCCCAAGGAACACACCTCCATGGCAAGGATACCAGCTGGGAAGCACTGCTTCAACTGCCGGCTGAAATTCAGGCCCTCATGCATGCTGCAGCCCTGATTCTAGATTCAGAGCAATAGCCGAATTGTTAAAGCGTTGGACTTTCAATCTTTGGGTCCCGGGTTCGAATCTTGGTGAGAGCACCTGGAGGGTAAAAGGTGGAGATTTTTATGATCTCCCAGGTCAACATATGTGCAGACCTGCTAGTGCCCGAACCCCCTTCGTGTGTATACACCTGCAGAAGATCAAATACACACGTTAAAGATCCTGTAATCCATGTCAGTGTTCAGTGGCTTATGGAAACAAGAACATACCCAGCATGCACACCCCCGAAAACGGAGTATGGCTGCCTACATGGCAGAGTAAATAAACAAAATGGTCATACACGTAAAATGTTACATGTTTGTCTGAGTGTAAGTGTGCGTGCCTGAAATCTGATTGAATGACACAGGAAACGAAAGATGAGCGCCCAGTGGCAGCTGTTAGTCAGCTCTACCCTGGTTATGTAAATGACCCCATGTTTGTAAAGTGCTTAGAGCTTGGTCTCCAACCAAGGATAGGCGCAAAAAAGTATCCATATCAATCAATCAATCAATCAATCAATCAAAGTTGTCTGTGGAAAATCGTAATGGTAGGCAGGTCTGTGGGTATAAAGTATATGAAATAGTTAATCATGTAAAATTTATTCCTTTAATTCTCATGTCATTTTACCACCGCTAAAGTATGTGTCATCTATGTGGTTTACCTTGCTGTGATAAAGAGACCATTGTTGTGAAAACCCTCCAGGAATATTTGGTTCTCATATTCCAGTAAGGCCATGACGTTTGTTGCAGTAATGACTCAGCCTGCAAAAAAAAAAAAAAAAAAAAAAAAAAAAATTCATTATATTGGTTACATTTCAGTTATGTGTTAACACCTCAACCACTTGAGCTATGCAGGCACCACTTAAACATTTTCACTTTTCTATTTTGTTCTTCTTTTTTTTTTTAAGAAGAAATTATCCTTATACTGTACTCTAATCCAGAAAACTGTTCTGGGTGCTTATTTTTATATAAAAACTTATATACACACACACATATATATATATATATATAAACACACACACACACACACACATATATATATATAGATGTGTGTGTGTGTGTCTGTGTGTGTGTGTCTGTGTCTGTGTGTGTCTGGTAGTGTGAAGCACCAAGTATTTTGGTGAACTGTCTGTGTGCTTGTCACCTCAAGCTTTCAGCCTTCACTGCTGGCTAGCACCAATGCTTAACAACACTGTGAGAAAAGAGCTGGCTGCATTAGTCTCTTCTGCCACAGCACAGCCTCTCCACTACAAGCCCTATGTAGTGCCTCCATGTGGCAACACATGTCCACTGGATGCCTTGCCAAGAACTGTCAAAATAGCAGATGAATTATTCAGTTAGAAGTTCAACAGTTCTTTTCAACTTTGTGAACACACAACATGCTTCCGTTTTCTTACTTCTGTTTTCTTTTACTCACACACAGTTTCAGTTTCATTACTCACACACATACTTAAATATATATATATATAGATAGATAGATAGACAGATAGATAGTGGTGTGTTCTGTGTCAATGTGTGTGTGTGCGTGTGCATGTGGTTCATAAGATTGTTTATCTCACTATTATGTGTATCCTTTTATACATACTACATGGATAGCATGTGTTCGTAAGCCTAAATGTGTTTGTTTCCATGAACAAATGGGTTTTTATAATGTGTGCGTGCTTCTAGTGTTTTTCGTGTGTGTGTGTGTGTGTGTGTGTGTGTGTGTGTGCTGCCTGCTGAATTGGTGGTAGCTGTGATAGAGCATTGTCTTTATTTTTTTAGTACCATACTTTCATGGTAACATTACTGTACAGCAGGTGAACATGCTTGAAGAAATGGTGGAGACTAAATCTTTAGCACATAGGATTACAGAAACAAGTACTAAGATTTTATGCATTTCTGTACTTCTGAATTTCAAATTTCTGCAGACATCTGCCATTACTTGAATGAGGACGGGGAAAAAACTGAAAAAGTAAACAAAATGACACTACCAGGAGTACCTTTTGATGCTATATTGTAAGACTATTGTTTCCTTTCAACCTTTTCATACTTCAGCACTAATAAAGACCATGCACAAGTTCAGTTGTATGTCTGTACTTTAGAACTGGATAAAAAGGTATAGTCAAGAGCAAACAAGAAAACAGTTACAAAAAGTGATGCGTACATATTGATTTTTACTTCATGCTGGATGAAAAAAACAACTGAAAAATATCTAAAAAGATTATTATTTTTAACATTAAATTAATGGTGCACATTATCCCCAATCATCTTGAATCAAGCACATTGTTCATATAATCATGTTAAAAGCAGTCATTTATCAGGATCTATGATTAATATTTGCAGTTTTGTAAGTCTACAATCTTTCCTGAACCTGTAAATATATTAAATGTTTATGTACATGAACAGTTTTTGTGTCAAAGTAATTTCAGTATTGCTACCATCAAAACTGCAGAATCAGGCACACACAGAGACATTTTTGGACACTGGCATTCAGCCAGTAATAACCAACTGAAAAAAACAGAGGTATTCTGTGTACTATTCAGATGATTTCATGAAGAGTTTTGACCATGGGAATCTGTTGGTTGCAATTCTGCACAGGTTCCAAAATTCCACTTTGTGAGGTTTGGCTGGACATACTTAATTAGACTGTATATGTTACTGACAGAAAGCGCGCTCATAGATGTCTCCATTTCGGATGCCTGCTGCTCACTAAGTTCTACAGCTTGTGCTTCGGCAAGTCTTTTCCAGATTTAAATTGTCTCTCAAGGCCCTTCTTCTTAGTCTTTGCAATAGACATCCCTGCAAAATCTGAGTGAGGATTTCACGATCTATCATTCTATGTCTGGAAAGTTACAAGTTGCTGCTAGGCTGCAAAGTCTTGTGTAGTATGCATAAATGGTTTCACCCTGCTTCTGATGAGCTTGCCTACACTTTAAAGTTTCATATGTAGTATTTCGTTTGGGTGTGATTCTGTTGGTGAAAGATTTTGACAATTTGATAAGGGTCACGATTGTCACCGTCACCACGACCATTCTCTTCTACACTGAATGTGTCATACATGTCATAAGCCTCTTTTCCAATGTAATGTAGAAGAAGCGCAAGTTTTCGTTGAGATTCAGTAATATCAAGTGCACACAATAAGTTTTCGAATCTATCAATCCATTTCACCCAGCGTAAACCAAGTGACTCTTCATCAGAGTGCACAGGAAATTTATCAAATGGCTGCAGGGTCATGATGATACATTGGCATTGTTTTAGATTTTTGTCGAGTTCAAAGCAAAAGAAAAATTCATGAGAAAGTCACTCTTACTTCATCACTCATCACCAGATTTGATGTTGTGTGGAGTATGCATATGTACGGCTCACACACACATGAATACTATGACAGATCAGTGGGTGACAGTTTCTCTGAGCTCATTACTTTCAGCAACTGTTGATATCATCTGAGCATCTAGTTACAAGCATATCCAAGAAACATGTAATGTCAGGCTACGATGGACACAACACAAATCTTGCACTATAAACCTGAATGGTCTAAACAAAAAAACATGCCCAAATATGTGATTTTAGCATAAGGCAGGCCTATTTTAATATTTATGGTGGTTAAGATATATATAGTATAAATATTTTTAAGAACCTCATAGATAAACACGAGTTATTGACAAAAACGAAATATGACTTTGATGGATAAAATGACTGAGCTAGTCAACGACCTGACCAACAATGTAAAGGAGTAAATCTGAAGGGCCATAAAAAGCCAAAAATGGCTAAGTTGTATAAAACAACGCCCCAAATCCTGATATAATATATTATGGTCTGGGCATGTTGATATGGATGTGTGCCCACCTGTGGGCTTCTTACAGGTTGAGTACAAAAGCCAATGCATTAAGTGCATGGCTGTTTACGTGTACGCTAGCACACACTTCATGAAAATACAGTATGGCACCACAGTATTTCTCTGGGTGTGCAGCTATGAGGGAGGAGGAAAATTTTAAAAGGAACAGGGTGGTGAAATGGGGAGGGTCATAGGGGGGACAGGTGGGGGAGGCGGTGGAGGGGGGAGGATCATTGGGGGTTACATTTAGGTTACCAGTTTTTGCTGTCTGGATTATTTTGACTTCACATTCACACTAAATGATGGTGTTTTATCACACGTGCATTTAACATTTATATTTTGCATTACCGCTAAAACTAAAACATTTTTGTCGCTTTGTTTCCCATCTCATAATGCGCAAACTATCATAAAAAATAATGTTTTATGAAACTGTAGCGACCCGTGGAACTTACGTCATTCGGGTTTCTTTTGATAGTTATCTTCCCTGTCTGTTGTTAGGGTTAGGAGTTCCTTCCCTTGTTGTTGTCTTAAGTAACGTTTTTGTTACTTCGTCGATCTTTTCTGAGATATATTAAATCTCACAAACTTACCAAGTCTATGTCTACAAATTATTGTCTTCCTAAAAAACGATTACATGTTTTCATACAAAGGTCATTAAATACAGGCACAAAACTAGTCTGCTAAGCAAAACAAAATGCAGACGAGCATCAGTACATGCACACTATGTCTGGGGTTGATAAATCATAAACTAAGTCTACCGCCGCAACGTTTCTGAGTCGTGTTGCTTTTCAGTCTACTTTTTCCCCAGCTGGTGCTTACTCTCTAACTTGGTCTATTGTTTTGTATTTAACTTGACCCAGTAGATTTCAGTTTCATGCTAAATCAGATGTGCCAGTTATCTATTTAACATGACCGCACTCTGTAAAAAAATAACAGAAGCCTGTACATTAATTTCAACATAAAACATCATCCAGAAGAAAAAGAGATTAATGGAAAAAATATACATACAGTAACAGTTTATCTTCGTGGACGTTGCATGCACATACACACGCACTCACATCGGTTTAATCTTCTAGTTCTAAACGATGTATCACCAGGATTCCAGACGTATCGAAACATAAAGGAACCGCTATAGACTTGACATTGATATCACCAGAGTTAGTGCCATCGTGCTCATGGAAAGATACACTTGGGAGCGATCACCTCCCGATTCAAGTATTACAAACACATCGAAAGAAAATAAAATAATGCTGCGCACCCCAAGCAACCGGTGGTCGGACAAGGAAATTCCGAATGCCCATGCGACGAAGAAGGAGACCTCATCCTCCTGCTGGGAGCAAACCTGCCAAGCAAACAGTACCACCCCGAACACTCAACATTCTCCAGTGGAATGCAGAAGGGGTGCATAAGAAGAAACTTGGCCTGGCAGAAAGGATGCACCAAGAAAATATTGACATTGCATGTGTCTAAGAGACACATTTGACCGTAAACCATTGCTTTCAAGTGAGGGGTTGGATCGTGAGGAAAGAAACAAAGGATCGAGGGGTGCTTGTCTTGGTGCGGAATTCCATCGCCGCACAAGAACTCAAAATCAACACCAATCAACAGGCAGAGATCCAAGGGGTTGATATAGTCTTTAAAGAACACAGCATCAGGATCTACAATGTCTATTGCCCTCAAGATCGTGATCTTTCCCTCACATACATGAACATCCCAGACAACAACTCCATGGTGGTGGGAGATTTCAACAGTCACTCAGAGAGATGGGGCTATGAGGAGATGGACAGGAGAGGACAGGAGAGGCGAAGAAGTTGAGGATTGGAAGATTGGAAGATTGACACACATCTTCATCTCATCAACCAAGAAGATGATGAACCCACTTTCTACTCTAGACGCTGGATGACCACATCAGCACCAGATCTAGCCTTCGTCACCAACGACCTGTTCGTCAGGACCACAAGAACAGTCCTCAACCAGCTTGAAGGAAGTGACCACAAGCCCGTAAAACTCTCTATCAACCTCAACTTACAAGCTCCTCAAGCAAAGTGTTTTCCCCGCTGGAATTACAGAAAGGCAGACTGGACTCTCTTTGAGACCCTCACAGATACATACACAAAGCCAATCAACATCAGGCAGAAGGACTCAAACAAGATGGTTCAAGATCGATGAATCCATCCCAAGAGGAGCACGCAAAGACTACAAGCCTTACTGGACGGAGGAACTCCAGAATCTGGAAGATGCTGTAATGGAAGCCAGGGACCGAGCAGAAAAGCAGACATCACTGGAGAACAACATAGCGCTGAAGGAAGTAACTGCCAGATACAAGCTGTCCTGCGCACAAGCTGCAAGAAAAAGCTGGCAAGAGAAAACTGAAAGTCACACCACAATAACAATACAAGAGAATGGAAATTACCTCTCTGGAAAGAAAACAGCAGACCACTTCATAGACGTCTATGAAAACATCAGCAATCTGGAAGTCCCTCCTGAACATAGAGCTGCAGTGCACAGGGCCCAAGGTGAACTTCATGAGAAAGAGCCCCAAGAGGAAGTCATGACCTCAGCTTTCACAGAGAAAGGGCTGGAGGAAGCGTTGCAGAGTCTCAACCTGAAGAAGTCACATGGACCAGACGGAATCACAAATGAAATGATTCTGCATCTTGGGATGAAGAGCAAGGCAGTCCTTTTAACAATCTTCAACTCCAGCTGGAAGATAGGATCAATCCCACAGTGTTGGAGGGAAGCAGACATGACCCCCATTCACAAAAAGGGAAAGGACAAGTCGAAGGCTGACAGCTACAGACCCATCAGCCTTACAAGCTGCTTAGGAAAGCTGATGGAGAGACTTGTCAACACTAGGCTTGTCTGACACCTTGAGGAGTATCAGCTGTTGAGCCCTGAACAGGCAGGCTTCCGCTAACACAGATCAACAGAAGACCAGATCACATTCATCGCTCAAAGCATTGAGGACGCACTCCAAGAAAAGAAGAATACGCTTGCTGTCTGGACTGACATGGAGAAGGCGTTCGACAAAGTCTGGAAGGACGGACTCAGGCTCAAACTACGGCGATGTGGTGTGTCTGGGAGGATGTACATCTGGATCAGCCAGTACCTACACAACCGCCAAGCCCGAGTCAAGATTCAGGGCCAGAAGAGCAAGAAGAAGGTGCTGAGACAGGGAGTACCATAAGGAGGAGTCCTTTCGCCAACGCTGAGTGAGTGCAAACATCCATCTATATATATCAAAACCATCTTCAGGTGTTTACCAACGGTTCAGTGCTTGAAAATGAAAGCACTGTTGCAGCTTTTGTAATTCTTGCACTTAAATTTGAAAGGTCATTTTATCTTGGAAGTAAGCTATCTATATTTACAGCTGAACTTGTGGCTATAATATTTGCTTTTGTTGGGATAACAGATGAATCTCCCGGTAACTATATTCAGAGTAGTTTTGTTGGTTGACTCAAAATCAGTCTTGCATGCGTGATATAAAAACTCGACGAGATTTTATTTTTGAAATATATTATTCATTGCACATTCTATCAGCCAAAGACACAACCACTGAAATTGCTGGATACCCTCTCTGGTATAAAAGGAAATGAAATGGCCGACAGAGCAGCAAAACAGGGTGCACAAAGAATAGAGAATACTTTTGAAAAAAACAGTTTCAGAATGTTGCAGACTTCTCGAATCTTCAATATGGAGCAGATGTCAAGCTAGTGCTGACGACAGGATTTCATACCCACAGGAAAACGGGTTTACAGCTGAAATTACACAATACAAAATGATAGATTTCCCTTTGTTCTGCCTAGATTGGTAACCTCTCTGGTGTCTCGAATAAGACTGAACGCTTTCAAAACATACTTCAGCAGAAACGTTTATTGTGTGTGTGGTAAACAGATCACACGAAATCATATTTTGTTTCAGTGTCAAATGATTGTAATATTACTTCCAAAGTCATGTAAAGTTGGAACATTTCCAGAAGAAAGCATAAAAGAAATAATGTCCAACCAATTACTGTTGATTGAAAGTGCTGAATCCCTGTTACATAGTCCAATAGGAGTGTTCCTTCCGATATGGAATTTTATTTCTTATTGGTGTTAATATTGGTAATTACCGTTACACTGATATCTACGAATTGTTGATTCTATTGTTTATGTTTATCCTTTTTCTGTATATCCCCCTTTAACTACCATCCCAAACCCCATATGACACGCAAGCAAAGAAACACACACACACACACACACACACACACACACACACACACACACACACACACACACACACACATGACAGGTCTAACATCACTCAAAGTAAAAAGACGTAAAATCAATGAAAGAACACCAGTGTGCGTACATATCTTTTATGCTGCATACATATGCTGTTGTCACTATCATGGTGATCCACCCTACAAGAAAGCAGCTGATCAGCTGGTCACTCAGATTGCTCCAGTCTGCTATTGCTGTTCTTACAAAGAATGAGTTTCTATGGTCTTATTTTAATGTTCTAAATTATTGCACCTATTTATACGAACTTTTTCGCGTGTTTTGCAATGAATCAAGCATATCAGAAATGACATGTTGCATGTATTGTCGACCCTTCTAATGACGAAATAGGCACAATACGACGCGAAATTACCCATAACAATAGTAAAACAAGAGAGGCAAGGCCTTCAAGACTCACTTGTGATACACTGAAAAAAAAAATCCAAGCTTTTTATGTATTTTGTATAATTTCAAAATGTAATGTTTAAGATGAGAAAGTTCAGTTTAAAGCGAATTAAGTCCCCTAGCATTAATTACAGAGTAATTTCCCTTTTTTACTATCTGCACCAAAACGTTTGCAAAATAAATAAAACTTCCATGCTTAGCAAACGAAGTTCCTGTTTGAACAAAAAATGATTATAATGACTGCTCTTGTTGTTGGGTCAGAATATCAGATCAAAGTGCCAAGTTTAGAGAATACAAAAAATATAAATATAACAGTAAATGCAGTTTGCATATAATTAGTTAGGCTTTTTTTTTTCTTTTTTCTTTTTTTGTGTGTGTGCCCATCCCAGAGGTGCAATATTGCTTTAAACAAGATGACTGGAAAGAACTGAATTTTTCCTATTTTTATGCCTAATTTGGTGTCAACTGACAAAGTATTTGCAGAGAAAATGTCAATGTTAAAGTTTACCACGGACACACAGACACACAGACACACACAGACACACACAGACACAGACAACCGTTATTATAAAGCTTCGGGTTAAAAGAAAAAGAAAAAAGACAAAAAAGTCCTAACAGCAGATTCGAACCCCGCGAGTTTGGGTGAGAAGAAACTGTCTTAACCATTACACTATCAGGGCTCCTTAGCTGACGCGCAAAAATAATTATAACATTTAAACATGCTTTTTTAAAGGGCGATAAATCGATTGCGGCATTCGCAGTGAGAACGCTGTTTAAATCATATTATTCTGGTGTATCTTGGGCATTAAAAAAATATTTAAGGGCAATTAAAAATTCTTTTTAAGTCCGCGGTAAAGGTGACGTGGCTATCGCCGCAATCACACTGCAACATTTAGCCGTCTTCTCTGGATCTAGATAGTTGTACAAGTTTAGTTACACCAGGTTGACACGGTCGATTCAATTTCTCTTTTATGTTCATTCTAGTTTTATAGTTTTAAAGTTGATATGAAAATTCAGTATTTTGTTAAACTAATAACATGTAGAGCCAAGTACAAGTACTTCTAAACGTCGTATGAAGTGAAAAGGACTTCATTTTGAGAAAAGTCAAGACTGGAAAGTTTCATCAGTTTAAGGGTATTAACTCGCATGGTTTATTATTTTAAAGTGTGAATTCCGACTGATTCTGTGGATATTTTTGTGGCAGTTTGGGGCATAATCCAGTAAGTGATGAGGCGTTCACAAATCTTTCTCTGAATAAATATTTAATGGTCTCCTCCAACTTTCCATCACATGTTATCGTGTATTGTCCATTGAATATAGGATTGAACGGCCAGGTCAACAACTTGAAACAAAATGGCGTCGTTCGCGTTCGCGAAGAATGTGAGCACGCGCTTTGAATATCTATAAATATGTGTACACAGTTGATTTTTGCTCATGACCTTCAGGGCTCAGCCAATAGATCTATAAAGTCCACTTGTCATATTGATTTTTAGTATTTTCCGAAAAAGACCACTTGGGCGAATGAACATTGTGAAAGCCCTGTACACTGAGAGTAAAACACACAAGCTTTTTATGTATTGAGTATAATTTCAAAATGTAATGTTTAAGATGAGAAAGATCAGTTTAAAGCAAATTTAGCCCCATAGCATTAATTACAGATTAATTTCCCTTTTTTACTATCTGCACCAAAGACATGCAAAATAAATAAAACTTCCATGCTTAGCAAAAGAAGTTCCTGTTTGAACAAAAAATGATAAAAATGACTGCTCTTGTTGTTGTGTCAGGATATCAGATCAAAGTGCCAAGTTTAAAGAATAAAAAAAAATTAAAATATAACAGTAAATTCAGTTTGCATATAATTTGGCTTTTTTTTTTTTTTTAATTTGTGCCCATCCCAGAGGTGCAATATTGTTTTAAACAAGATGACTGGAAAGAACTGAAGTTTTCCTATTTTTATGCCAAATTTGGTGTCAGCTGACAAAATATTTGTAGAGAAAATGGCAATGTTAAAGTTTACCACAGACACACACACACAGACACACCCACACACACACAAACAACCGAACACCGGGTTAAAACATAGACTCACTTTATTTACACAAGTGAGTCAATGACAGTAAGTCTGAATCTATCATTATTTCTTCAAGCAGACTGTCTATAAACAAATCCTTTACCTTCCTTTCTACTGGACCAAAGCAGCAGTAGAGTTCGGCAGCCCTCTGCGTGTCTGAGCAACCCTCTTTGGGATCGCTCTGCTCGTCTCCATGGAGGAAGGGGCTAGAAAAGGTGCCTAAAACATAGCCTGCTTTACTTCTCCTTGGCCAGCTTACCGCAGCTGGTGCGGATCCCTCATAGTGGTCGAAAAAAAAAGTGAAGAAGAGAGTGATGGTGCTCAACCTTGGCGTATGGAACGTGAGAAGTCTGTTGGATAACATCAAGGCAGACAGACCAGAGAGAAGAACTGTGCTGGTTGCCAAAGAGCTAGCTTGCTACAATGTGGACATAGTTCCCAGCGAAACGCGTCAAGTAGACTATGTTTACAGTACGTAGTGGTGGATACATGTTCTTCTGGGGTGGTAGCAGAAGCACTGAACGACGAGAAGCAGGCATGGGATTTGCCATCAAATCTCACCTGGCCTGTAAACTCACCAAGCTTCCAGTGGGTATCAACGACCACCTGATGACACTTCAGCTCCCACACTCAAACAAGAAGAGTGCAACGCTGATTAGTACCTACGCTCCCACCATGACCAACCCAGATGATATTAAAGACATGTTCTATGAAGAACTCGACACCCACCTTTCAGCAGTCCCAGAGTCAGAGAAGCTCATTGTTCTTGGGGACTTCAATGTCAGAGTAGGGACAGACTACCAAACCTAGGAAGGGATCATTGGAAGAGACGACACTATCAAGTGTAACAGCAACAGCCTTCTGCTCCTCAAGATGTGTGCTACATATGACCTTGTCATCGCCAACACCTTGTTCCGCCTACCCATCCGTAAAATGACGTCATGGATGCACCCTTGCTTGAGGCACTGGCTGCTTATAGACAACATCATCATCAGGGAGAGGGACAGGCTGGACGTCAGAGTGACGTGAGCCATGGGTGGTGCCGACTGCTGGACCGACCACTACCTCATTGTGTCCAAGGTCAGGCTTCACATTCTGCCCGACTGCCGACCACCATCTCATTGTGTCCAAGGTCATGCTTTGCATTCTGCCCATGAGAAGACCCCACGGTAAGAATTCTGCAAAGAGGCTGAATGTCTCCAAGGTCAAAAGCAGCAAGGTTGCAGAAGAACTCGCCGACTACCTTGAACACGGGACCAGCGTTGAGAAACAGTGGATGGCCTTCAAAGGCACTGTCACACTACTGCCCTCAAACATCTCAGACTAGCAACTCGAAGAAACCAAGACTGGTTCGACGAGAATGACGAAGAAATAGAGGCACTGAAAAAAGAGAAAAATCAATTGTTCAGAGCGCATCATAATGACCCCACATCACAAACCAAGGAAAATGCCCTTGCTAACTCAAAAAGAAAGGTGCAGAAGAAACTTCGCGAGATGCAAGACAGCTGGTTCAGCAAGAAGGCGGATGAAATCCAGGGCTACACAGACAGCCACAACGATGCGCTTAAGGCTGCTGACAGATAAGGAGCAGATTCTGGAGCGGTGGGCTGAGCACTTCAAAAACGTCTTCAACCGTCCTGCCAACATCAACGACGAGGTCATTGCTCGCCTGCCTCAGGTAGAGATCAACGAGGACCTTGACACCCTCCCCACAGAAGATGAACTCAGGAAAGCAGTGAAACAACTCTCATGTGGCAAAGCACAAGGACCCGATGCAATCCCTGCTGAGGTATGCAAAGCAGGAGGCCCTGCCATGATGCAAAAGCTGACTGAACTCTTCCAGTCCATGTGGAACGGGGGATAGATCCTGCAACAGCTGAAAGATGCCAACATAGTCCACATCTACAAGAGGAAAGGCAACCGCCAGTCTTGCGACAACCCCCGAGGCATCTGCCTCTTGTCTATTGCTGGGAAGAGTGTGGCCCGTATCCTGCTCAACCACCTTCTCTAACATCTTGAGCAAGGTCTCCTCCAAGAAAGCCAGTGTGGCTTCCGTGCTGAATTGGAGACTGTGGACATGATGATTTTTGCTGTGCGCCAACTCCAGGAAAAATGCCAGGAGCAACACAGCGACCTCTTCATGACCTTTGTTGATCTGACAAAGGCTTTCGACATGGTCAGCAGAGAAGGCTTGTGGAAGATTATGGAGAAATTTGGCTGCCCCAACAAGTTCATCACAATTGTCCAGCAGTTCCATGACAGCATAATGGTTAAAGTTCTGGATGACGGAGACGAGTCAGAGGCCTTCCGAGTGACAAATGGCATCAAACAATGCTGCGTTCTCGCCCTGACTCTGTTCAGTATGGTATTCTCTGCCATTCTGACAGATGCCTTCCGTGACTGTGAAGAAAGAATCCACGTCAGGTACAAGACTGACGGGAGATTGCTCAACCTCAGGCACCTGCAGGATGTTACGAAGGTGAAAGAGACTGTCGTCAGAAACTTCAGTGTTAGCTTATGACTGTGCACTCACTGCCAGCACAGAGCAGAAGATGCAGCATGAAATGGGCTGCTTCTCACAAGCCTGCCACAACTTCGGTCTCACCATCAGCACCAAAAAGACCGAAGTTATGTATAAGCCTGCCCCTGGAAAGTCATACCAGGAGCTGCGCATCACAGTGTGCCAAGAAGCGGAAACTCAAAGAACGAAGAAAAGATCGAATTAAGTGTTAAATTAGAGCGAACTGACTCCGTCTGAGTAGTCTGTTTTAAGAGTTTAGTTTCTGAACCAAATCTCCTTGAAATGATCTATTGGCCCATTATCATATTTTGCACCACCTTCTGCTTTCATTGCCTTCTTGTTGCACAATTTGGAAGGTCAGATGTCTAGAAAAGTTTTCAACTTCAGAAATTTTTTTGGAGCTTTTTACTGAGCGATCACAAAACATGAGATGCTTCCGAAAGCTACTACAGGCATCTCCTACACTGAACCCTTCACGAACACTGACAAGGACCAACAGATCACCCAAGCCATTGGACACCACGATGACCTCCTAACCATCATCATGAGGAGGAAGCTCAAATGGTACAAGATCCGACAGGCTCAGGAAGTACCCCACATAGTACTCTACTCCAAAGCAACGAAACAAGCGACTCTGAATCTCACTGTGCCATACGAAAAAAATGCAGGAAGCCCATATCTACAAGACCGAAAAGTATGCTTGTCTAGCCAGCAGCCTGTGAGAATCTGGCTTCCAAGCCAAAGTCCTCACTATAGAGCCAAGGACACGGGCTCTCAAGGCAATGGCAGAAGCAGCAGAAAAGAGTTCCAGCTGGATCTGGTCCAGGAGGAATTTCCCTACTCAAACTAGGCGTACAATGGCTCAGTGGTTGAAGCATCTGCTAGAAAGGTGACTCAGTCCTGAAGTGGCGACCACCCTGGAGGTGAGGGTTCGAACCCAGTGATGCGGAACAGAAAAAAAAAGGCTCAAGGACGGCAATACAAGGGCATCCAGGAATCATGTCCTGGGTGCGGCCCGGCTCCCTTAGAGTGTAATACAGTAACGAGTTAAGGGCCGAAACACTTGACTGAGGGGGGCTTCTTCTCTGAAGACCTATAGCTTGTACTGTCCAGCTCTCCCTGGAGTTTCTTATCACCATGTCGTCTAGAAAAGGTAGATCAGCCCCGCCGGGTATTCTTGGGGGCAGTTTTTACGATTCTGTTCAGGGCTGCGATTTCTGCCTTGGAAATGTTCCGTACCAAACAGTTTCAGTTTCAGTGGCTCAAGGAGGCGTCACTGCGTTCGGACAAATCCATATACGCTACACCACATCTGCCAAGCAGATGCCTGACCAGCAGCATAACCCAACGTGCTTAGTCAGGCCTTGAGGGGGAAAAAAAAAAAAAAAAAAAACATAAAAAAGAACCACTACCAACAATAATAATTTGTACAAGGCGCAAAAACTTGATGAAGTCAACTATAAGCGTAAAGTATTATATATATATATATATATATATATATATATATATATATACGTGCATATATATATATATATATCTTTTGTATATATATATAATTTTATATATGTGTGTGTGTGTGTGGGGGGGTGAATCGCAGTGAATCCCCAACCAGATTGGTCCTCTGTGCGTGTGTGTATGTGTGTGTTTGTGTGTATGTGTGGGTCTGTGTGTTTGTGTGCGTTTGTGCATGCGCGAGGGTGTAAGTGTACACAAGTGTCAGGAGAGTTCTGTGCACGTGCGTATGTGTGTGAGTGTGGGGGGAGGGGGGAGGGGGATATGTGGTGGCGGGGGGGGCGGGGGGGGGGGGGTAGAGGATGAGGTATGTGTGTGTATGCATGCCTACACTGTGGGAGCAACGGAATATTGGAACGTGCATATGGGATGGGAAAAGATCTCTGCTGCCAAGAACGTGGCGTCTAGTGTGTTGCTCAGTCTATTTTATTTGGAAAAGCCCACAGAGACTCTGTTCCGTTTTGAAGAAATTTGCGCAATGTTGGTTTGGAAATGATGCCGATATTTGTTTGATTTGCAAAGCATTGTGCTCTACCTTTCATGCTAGACTTATGGCCGCTCCCTCTCTCTGCTTTTATTTCTTTGAGGCGATCGATGGTGTGATGGCCTTGTACCTGTTCTTTTTGACATTCTTTGACTTTAATGAGGATTTCCGATTTTCCTAGATGTAGGCCGCTCGTTGTTGTTGCGTTACTAGCAAGTCTGTCAGCTCGCTCATTTCCCTTAACACCTGCATGTCCCGGGCAGTATAACCATGTAAGTTTTTTTTAATCTGAAAGATCCGCATTGCCTTTTGCCACTCTGGGCTTCCCATTCCATTTTCAATTTTCTGTATGAGGCTCATTGAGTCGGTTAGAATCATGGCATGTTGGTTTCTGGGCATATGGATAGACGATAGCCACAGGGGGGCATGTGTCACAGCTTCAACTTCCATCGTTAGGCTGGAGGTTGTGACTTTGTAGGCAGCATTCTCTTCCCTAATTGTTTTTCCATTTTGTTTCCTAGTGAATCCCCAGCTGGATTGGTCTTTGGTGACTGAGCCATCTGTGTATATGATGATGTCCTCTTCTTTACTGTTTTCTTCTATGAGTAGCTTCACTTCCGCATCAGTTTTGCCCTCTGGCCATTCCTGGAGTGGGTGAAATGGCTGTGTTGAATAGATGGTTGAGGTTTTCGGGGTTTTCTCCAATTCTTTTGATTCTTTCAGGTCTTGTAGTCAGCATACTAGCTGGATTGTGTCTTCTACTTGCCCCATCCATGATCTTCCTCGTCCTAGACGGCTGCCTTTTGGTTCTTTGAATCCGTCATGCAGTGGGTTTTGAGGGTCTTAACCTGTTTTAACTTGTTTCTGGCCTGCACTGAAGGAAGGTCAAGCAGGTATCGCATGGTTTCTATGGGCGTGTCTTTTGTTCTTCCAAGGATCAGCCTCATAGCTTCATTTTGAACTCTTTCTAATTTTAGGAGGTTGCTTTCAGATGGTGTTGTTAACCCAAGTTCGTAGTCGATCACACTGAGGATGAGTGATTGGTATAGCAGGAAGAGGTGGCGTTGTTCAATACCTTTGGTTGCCATTGCTTTTAAGACTGAAAGGCCCTTTTTGCATTTGAGAACAGTATTTTCCGTATGTTTTCTGAAGGTCAGCATCCTGTCGAACTGTATTCCTAGGTAGCGTAGGCATTCGGTTTTCTCGATCTGAATCCCGTCGAATGACACAGGTGGTGGTGATTTGCTTGCGGTTCTGTTGTTGAGGGTGCACATCAACGTTTGGGCTTTCGCTGGATTGATGGAAGATCCTGTGTCTTTGCACCATTGAGCAATATTGTTTAGTTGTTTCTGGACGGCTTTAGTTCTTTCCTGAGCATCTTTCGAAGTTTTGAAGACCAGGCCATCATCCGCAAGAGTAAGCACTCGAGCTATTCCATTGTTGTTTAAGTCTGCAAGGCCCTTCGTGTAGACGTTGTAGAGGACAGGAGACAGCGGAGACCCTTGTGGCAGTCCCATGGATAGTTTAGAAGGTGGAGACATCCAATCTCCGAGGCGTAGGACGACGGTTCTTTCCTGAAGCGCTGCTTCTATCCATCTTGTCAGTGTCAAACTTACTCCACTGATACCTTAGTAGCAGCTCCATGAGGTGCGCAAACCGACTTTCAGTTATTGTAGGCATCTTCAAGGTCGATTGCTACTGCTAGTGTTTCTTCTTTTCTTTGAAATCCTTTATATACCTCATATGGAAAAGCAGCTGCATTTTCCCATGTGGACTTGCCTGTTCTGTAACCACCTTGATTTGAAGGGAGAATGTGCCTGTGTTCAAGATCCCTCATTAGGATTCGGTAGCCGCTTACCTGACGACTGGGTCCTTTCCTGGTTTTGGTATGGGTTTTAAGAAGCTGTGTGTCCAGACCTCCGGCACATGTACCAAACGGTAATAGCGGCCACACTTTCAATGACAGCTCTGTAGAAATCAACCATGATTTCTTTTTTTTTTAATTCCACACCGTTTCTGAGGCGCCAAATAAAGTAGTACAGGCACTGTTGTGTTTTCTTAACAATTTTTTTTCCGTATCAGTTTTTCCCCCCATTTCAAATCGTTGGAAATGATCAGCCCGAGAAATTTATATTCACGGCTGATAATCACTACCTGTATAATTATCATTAATGACAAGTGCTGAGGGGTCTGAGGTCTGCATGGTCTTCCTGAAATCTAAAATTAATTATTTTATTTTTGACACGTAATTAAGTTCAAAGTTGTTTCCGAAACTGCAATGACAACGGTTGTCTTCTGCTGCCCGGGGGTTGAGTATGCAGAAACTCACAATCACTGACACTATATTCCAGCAGAAAGACTGAAAACAACTGTCTGAGAAAATGAGAACGTTTTTGAAGTTACTGAGATAAACTTAGTGGAACAGTTTCAGAGCGAGTACCAAGTTAGTGCGTTTAGCTGTATAAACGAAATATTAGAACTGTCGGATGGAAGATGTGTTTAGTTAAATCCCCCATGAACAATAATTATGAAATTTGATCGACAGTGAACGAATGACGGCTTTGACAAACTCAAAAGTGAAATGTATAAGAATTATTTATCATAAAAATATATATCTATGTACATGCACGCACACACACATATATCATGAGATATGCGTGGATCGGCAATATCAACATTAATTTTCTTCCCGCCTGTGCCAGGGTTTTTTTTTGTTTTTTCAGTTAGTTTCGTTCCTTAGACCGGCCGGGGAAAAAAATCGTAAATTTGTTTAAATAACATTACAATATAATAATTATATCCTCAACATTTCTTCCCTTCCGAGTTCGAGGTTTTGATCTTCGTGTATTCGATGTAAGGGTTTTACTGAAGACGGTCTTGCAGAAGGATACACGGTAAACCGTATACCCGGTAATCACTTTGTTACAAACACTCATGATCTTGTTGCGGGCAGGAACATTCGTTCGCTCTCTCTCTATATTACATTATGTGTGTGTGTGTGTGTGTGTGTGTGTGTGTGTAGAAAACACACCAGCACACCACGATCGGAAACTCTCAGTGTAAAGGAAATTTTCACATGCTGACTGTTCTCTCTCTCTCTCTCTCTCTCTCTCACACACACACACAGAGACTGAGACTGTCAGTTTCAGTCTCTCTCACACACACACCACATTGCACCACGAAGAGTTGAAAGAAGGTACACAACTCGCACACTTCTGAGATGCAAGTTGAATGATCGTCTGCTCTTATTCGGTTGTGTGCCGTTCTTTTCGTTCTGCAAGTGTGGATTCCAATCACGATGAACAGGCTACTGTAGAACCAGATTTCAAGAATGTCGTAACCGTTTGAGGCAATACAAGTTAGCGCGAAGGCAGGGCTAAGGTACGCTTTACAATTATTTCTGTGGCGCCCACGGGAAAGAAAAGAGGACGAGATATGATGAATTTAACCGATAATTATGTCAACGCAGTACGGATGAAACGATGACTATCTCAAGTAACTCATAAAACACACCAATGACACATGACACAGGTTTGAAAAGACTTTACTGGTGTGTCGTTTGTCATTTCTTGCATAGTCCGTTTTCTTCAATGTGTGTGTGTGTGTGTGTGTGTACATGCTTTTTTTTTTCTTCTTTGGGATTTCTACATTAATTTTATTTATTTCCCGGCACGGTGTTGCATTTACAGTGGTCATGGTTTCAATAGAATCTCGAAAAAAAAAGGAAAAAAAAAAAAGGGGGGGGGGGGAGTTGAAATTTGTAAGTTATGGGAGTGAAATGCATCAAATTTTTTTAAGATCTAGTTTTTAATTGTAAAACAAGTCAAAAGGCAAATGTACCCAACGTTGCATTTAACAGTCGTCAAACCATGGTCATGGCGATTCCAAAGCATGTATGAACAGTGGGAGAAAAAGACATTGCACATGATTTGATTAGATTAAGATAGGTGAATATAACTTCAAATATAAGACAGTACAGGCTTCTTGTAATGCCCACCTTTCTTTCCCTCCACCCCCCACCAATGCATTGATCAAGATTTGTATTTGTATTTCTCTTTTTTGTCACAACAGATTTCTGAGAGTGCCACCCTTTTTTTTGTTTTTTGTATTTTTTCCTGTTGTGTGTGCAGTTTTATTTGTTTTTCCTATTGAAGTGGATTTTTCTGCTGAATTTTGCCAAGGACAACCCTTTTGTTGCCGTGGGTTCTTTTATATGCGCAAAGTGCATGCTGCACACGGGACCTCAGTTTATTGTCTCATTCAAATGACTAGCACCCAAACAACCACTCAAGGTCTAGTGGAGGGGGAGAAAATATTGGTGACTGAGCTGTGATTTGAACCAGCACGTTCAGATTCTCTCGCTTCCTAGGCGGACATGTTACCTCTAGGCCATCACCCTATGTTATTATCATTTACAATTGCAGTAAGGTGTTGGTATAGCAGGAGATTGCTGTTGTTTTACTCTGCTTTCCACATTGATATTGATAAAATTTTGATTGAGAGAATGAAGATTACGTGCAGTGTAATTGTATCACTGATATGGATCATCACTTTTTTGCAGTTTGCAGAGTTGAATGTACTGTTTTCTTTTTCTACACTGTGTTTCAGTTTATTGTTTTACACAAAATTGTGTGTGTGTGTGTGTGTGTGTGTGTGTGTGTGTGTGTGTGTGTAGTTGTAGTAGTAGTAGCAGCAGAAGTAGTAGTAGCCTTATGTTTCATTTCTTTCTACTCTGATATTAGATGGGGAAAAAAAAGAAAGAAAAGAGAGGGATGGGGAGGGGGAGCAGGGTAAAGGTGAGATGAAACTGATTAACTGGAATTGTAAATGATGACTAATATCTCAGTGCCTCAGAGGGGGAGGGGGGAAAGAAAGGTGGGCATTATAAGCAGTATGTGATGTCTTCTATTTGAATGTTTACAGTAATATTCACCTGTCTTAATCTAATCAAATCACGTGCAGTGTCTTTTTCTCCCACTGTTGATGCATGCTCTGGAATCATCATGACCATGGTTTGATGCCTGTTAAATGTAACTTAGGGTACATTTGCATTTTGCCTTTTTTTACAATCAAAAAGTAGATTTTATAAGTCTTCATGCATTTCACACCCTAACTTATTAATTTCATCTCCCTTTTTTTTTTTTTGACATGCAGCTATGACCACAGTATACTCCTTTCCAGACTTGAACATGTTTTAGGGATTAATTCAACAGTTCTGAATTGGTTTTCTTCATACCAAGCTGCTTCCAAATTTTCTCTGTTAATAGCTTAAAGTCTGATCCAACCCTTATCTCCTTTGGTGTGCCACAAGGCTCTGTCCTGTTCTGTTTGTTCTGTACATTGCTCCTCTTTCTGATGTCATTTCTAGTAATTCTGTTCTTCACCACTCTTTTGCTGGTGATACTCAGCTACAAAAGTCTGCAGAACCAAACCAAATAGACCGTCTGATTCAGTCAATGAAGAATTGTATTCTCAATGTTAAATCCTGGATGACATTAACAAACTAAAGTTAAATGACGACAGAACTGAAGCTGTGATTATTTCTTCTTTAAGAATGTCCGTGTCTACTTCTTTTCCTGCCTCTATAGTGGTTGATGATGCCACAGTTCAGTTTCCCAAATCAGCAAGGAACCTTGGAGTCATTCTTGACTCAAACCTCAGTATCCATGCTCAGGTGGTAACTCTGATACACAGTCAGTTGTTTCATGCATTCGCTCAGTTGACTTTGTTTCAATTTCATTTTTTCTGTTTGTGAGTGAAAATGTGATTATTTTAAAGATTACATGTGTTAATGTTTTTGCTAAATTCCATCGCAGTTGTCTTGTGTGTTCATAATTAAAACCTCTCGATCTGTGTCTCATTTAATGTCTCTGTCTGACTCTCTCTCTCAGTCTGTGTGCTTTTCTTACACACACATGCATGCATGCATGCACATGCACTCACATATTGAAATTATCACACACATTCATATAAAGAATATTACTATATGAATTATATCATATCATGGTTATAATGCATTAACTTGATTAAGCTGCTGATAACCTGGACAGTGATCAGATCACTCTATTTTCTCAAAATATTGGTTGCATTCTCAGTTTTCCCGTATTTGTGCAGAATATTCAGCAGTAAATATGGTGTGCATATTGTAACTGTGATGTTTTTCAAGTTTGCTTTTCAATTACATCCATAATTTATATAAATTATAAGTGACGAAATCAGTTTTAACGCTTTTTGTCACTGAATCAGATGGTTGACTTGTTTGAAGAGGAAGCAAGCCAGATGTACAGCAGACACTTTAATTGGCCCAGGTACAACCTGGCGGGAATGAGTGCCATCAAAGAACTTCACTCTCTAACTTGGGAAAGCTCTTCACTGTCAAAAAGCTTGCCTGCTCAGTTTCAGAGAATTTGATTGACTTGTTATATGGACTGTACTCATGTTTGTCATTGCTGGGACAGTTATTTACTTACATGTCCACACGAGCTGTGAGTTGTTTTTATAAACTTATAGCCTGTTTTGATTTCTTTTCCAGGTACAATGTGACAATAGGCATGCTATTTCCAGTTTTATTTTGTTTGTTTTCTTTATGGATGCCATTCTGTGAAAGTGGAAATAGACTTTTTTGTTGCACAGAAAGTATTATCTTCACTTTAAATGACTGAACAGTTGTCTTCAAACTGAGTGGAAAAAAGCCCAGGGTCAGAATCTACGTTCATTTTCCTTGGCAAAAACTTTCTTTCTCTCTGTATCTCCCATAGTTTTTGTACAATAATTTTTTTTTAATTTATTACCCCCGAATCCTCAAAATTCCCTGGCAAAGGGAGAACACTTTTTGTCTTTGAAAAAAACAACAAAAAAAACAAAATTCTCTGGCACTCAGCTGGTTAAACAGATAATGTTGTTTCATTGCAGGTCACATGTTGATCGACCATTCAACCTCTCATGAAAAAAGAGGCAGAATCACATTAAACAGATAATGTTATTTCAATGAAGGTCACGTGTTGTCAGACCATTCAACCTAGCTCTTAGAAAGCGGTGGGTCCCCTCTTGTGCTGTGATTTGATAATGTGACCTGTCAGTATTTAAGGTATCTTGTTCTGATATTGTTTATCACCATAACAATGAAGTTTACATGTTTTATCCCTTTCCCATTCCCGTAGCCTATTTTTAACTTTCCGTGCATGGAATCATTTCAAGTTTAGTGAGGTAGAATCATAATGCTGCCAAGATGTGCATTGTAAGAGTTCTTATTTTCTCTTTACAAAAAAATATATTCAGTGTTGACTTAACTACTTGCAGCATATGGTGAAAAGCAGGCAGTTGATGTGTCTGTGTTTTGTCGATTTTATGGTGACAGATCAAGTATAAGAAAAAATGGAGAGAGAGAGAGAGAGAGAGTGTGTGTGTGTGATGTGAGGGCTTGACTGGTGCCTCCTTTTTCTCAGATATTGAACTGAGAAACAGCCTTGCACATTGTCAGGTGTACAGGAGAGGAGAGACTGGGAGAGTGACAAATATTGATTTTTCCTTGTGTTGCAGAATCTTCCTGAACTGGTGGTGGAAAATGTAGACTCTGCTGTTCAGACAGGTCTGTAGTAATGATTGGATTGTCACTGGCTTTGAGAGAGAGAGAGAGAGAGTGTGTGTGTGTGTGTGTGTGCTTTCATTGGTGATCTTTGACCATTAATTTGCTCTGACCACTGTTGTCACTTCACCCCTTCAGGATATATATGCTAGGTATGTTAATGTTTCAGAAACCCACTGAACACTGATATGGAATAATGGATCATGGGATCTTTAAATGTGTTTCAAATTTGATCTTGTGATTGTGTTTAAGCAATCATGAAAGGGATTATGGTACCAGCACTGCAGATCTGCATATCTATTGACCTGGGAGACCAGGAAACTGATCTCCCATTTACCTACTGGTTCAAATCAAATCATGTTAACTGCATGGTGTATCCTGGAGGCTGAAAACTTCTATTAAAAAACATTAAAAAGATACTTTTAAATCAAGCCTTTTTCTGCCCAGTTAAGAATTAAATCAAGCAAACATATTCAGGTTCTTTAGTTTTACAGGCTTTATGAACTGAAAAATCTGTAATTTACATGTAAAATTGTTGTTGAACAAAAGTTGTGTTGAACAAAATGCCCACACCTTTACTGTATGTGCTAACCCCATTCAAAATACTCTCATATACACACATTGGTCAAACACTGTTTTGTAATTGTGTTTTGGGGTGCATTTCTTGTAAGAAGATATGTGCTTTCTGTTTTCTTAAATAATCAAATATATCTTTCCTTTTATGAAAATCAGCTATCCCATTAATATTTATTCTTAATATCTGCAAAGATTCCATTTTCACACCTTTTTCAGGTGGTAATCAGATAAAATTATTCTTTGATGTCATCTGGGTTTGTCACTGTTGGAGTGTAGACGCTGATGACAGTTGCAAAGCAGTCCTTGTAAGCCTAAGCCGCAATATAAGGCGATCATTAATGCCATGTGGCAGGCTATCCAGCTTCTGAGCAAGCTTTGTGCGAATTGCGAATCCAACACCAGAAGTTCTTGGATTATCTTCAGGTTTCCCAGTGCAGTAAAAGGTGTAGCCTCCTACAACTTCTTCAAGCTGTGTGTTGCTCGCAAGTCTTGTTTCACACAGGACTGCTATATCGATCTGATAACGGCCTAGCATCTTGGCAATCAGAGTGGTATGACGCTCTGATCTGTTGTCTCTGCCCAGTAAGGTTCAGACATTCCTTGCCCCAAATGTCAGTGGCATGCATTTTCTTCTTTGTCTTTTGACTGCCTTGTTGGATGACCAGGTAGGCAGGGTCACCTGTCAGGCACTCTGAAGGGCAGGCTTTGTTTAGGGACCCTTTTATTTCCCCCTATGCTATCTCTGAATAGGCCTGCTCTGTCACTGTAGGAGGATACTAGCATCGCAACTGCCCTGCTATACAATAAACGACCATCAGCCTAGAGTTGCCTACCTGCAGAGTTGTAGCTAGGGACCTCCAGCAACATCCTTTGCCTGTCCCTGTCACTACTTCTCCATCGCGGCAGGACTTGGAAGTAGCTGGTAAAGGTTGCCTTTGGGTTTATCATTGTACCTGCTTGCCTGACCAGCACAGGGGACTTTTTTTTAGGTGAAGGAGAGTTGTGCAGTCTCTTCTCCACCCTCTTGCATTCTGGGGCTCATTGTCCCACAGGTGCAGTAGCAGCCATGTGTAGGACGTCCCCAGGTTGTTTGGCATATCTGTCTCCTATAAGGATTGCCGACCAATGCTGAAGAGCTCCCTCTGCCCTGCTATTTGCCCACAGCTGGGGGGTTTGTTCATGAAAGTCAGGGCATGTCCAGATGCCGGTGGGCCTGCATGTTGCAAGTTTAGGGGCCTCCAAGTACCCTGTAGTTTGGCTTGGATCCACAAGGTACCGTATGGACATGTATTGCCGCTTGGAGGCACTACATGGGGCTTGTAGTGAAGAGGCTATGTACTGGCAGGAGAGACTTACGCAGTCGGCTTTCTTTTCGCAGTGCTGTTACACAGTGCTAGCCAGCAGTGAAGGCTGAAAGTGAGAGGTGACAATCACACAGACACTTCACCAACACACTAGGCACTTCACACTACCAGAAACACACACACACACACACACACACACACACACACACACACACACACACACACACACACACACACACACACACATATATATATATATATATATATTTGGAAATAAGTCATAAGTTATATGACTGTTCTGTTTTTGTTTTTAGTGTTGTTCTCATTCTTCAGTGGTGTATGTGTGCATGTGTGTGTGCATGTGTGTGTGTGTGTGTGTGTGTGTGTGTGTGTGTGTGAGAGAGAGAGAGAGAGAGAGAGAGAGAGAGAGAGAGAGAGAGAGAGAGAGAGAGAATGTGGTTACATATGATGACGTTTGAAAGTGCTGCTCACATGTGTACAAGATTTATAGAGTCATGCAGGGTGGATTGGATTGGTTTGGATTACTTATTTGTTACAACAGATTTCTCTGTGTGAAATTTGGGCTGCTTTCCTCAGTGCTGTGTAATCCATTGAAAAAACAACAAACTTTGTGTCTGATTTATTTGTTCATGCTGCATATGGATCCTCAGTTAATTGTCTCTTCCAAACGACCAGCAAAGTCTAATATAAGGTCTTCACAAGAATGGAAACTAGGGCACTCACTTTCTAGTTAGGTGCTTTACAAAATGTACATCTTTTTCTGTTTTTCTTCCTGCCTCTTATTTCAGCCTGTTTATGATTATATGTCAGTGTAAATATGCACACACATAAGTGAAATATACTTTTTATTGAGTGTAACAGGTTGCCATCAAGGGTTGCCAATGATGGGGTTTGACATGAGTTGAGGTAGCCAGGCAGGCTGGTGGTGCTGGAAGAGGGAGGAAGATGGGCTTTTGGAACCAGCTAGGTCTGCTGCTGTGGAAAAACTTCACCCTTCGCCGCAGACAGCCGGTATGTCCTTGTACAGGAATGGGAGAAACATAACAATGAATGAGTTTAAGTTCTGGCAATTAACCCCTTCAGTGCCACACATTATTCTGACTTGTGCTTCCTGTTTGCCTGGCAGGTTTTGGTTGCTGAGTTGATAATTAACATAAAATTCTGACACACAAACATGAACACACTGTCCATTCAATGGGTTAACCATGAATATGAGATAAACAAATTTTTGATAATTTCTTAAAATATAGATTGTACAGTAAAAGCAGCGGAGAAAAAACAAGAAAATATATGACAAGTGTCTCCATACATTATGTACACAGAGTCCTGACTTTTAGTTCAAACTTCTGATATCTCTGCACAAACTCTTTCAAATGCACTTTTTTTATGCAAACACACATACTTGCACACACACACACACACACACACACACACACACACACACACACACACTCCAACTGCCGTGCCTGTCTGTGCCACACCCACTCACTTTATGCTCATTTTTAGACAATAACAAAGAAACACTTGATTACACCATATACACCTGCAGCTTGGTTGTAATCATGAATAGCCAATAACACTTTTTCCTCTGATATTGATCGATCGAACAAATACGGCATTGTCATTACAGTCTTCAAACATTTTTTCTACATAATCTTTCTCAAGCAGTGCTCAAAAATGATTATACCATTGTTCTACAGAAATCTGATTTCTAATATATTTTCTTTTTGGTAGAGTACTGTGTGTGTGCACGCGCGCGCTCACACACACACACACACACACACACAGAATGAATGAATGAATGAATTTTATTTCTGAGGGTATTACTAGAATTAGCATAAAGCGCTTTTTTTCATCCTTAGGGAAAAGGAAAATGGGAAATGAAAAGGAAAAAAAAAAAAAGAAAAAAAAGAAGAAAATAAAAAGAAAGTTAAGACAAAGTAATGAAATGAATTAACAAACAAAATCACAAAAAAGAAAAGAAAAGAAAACATTATATCCAAGCATCATATTCATTACAAATCATGGAAAGAACAACATGAACAGTTGTAAACATACTGGTTAGAACAGCATATACACACAGGTAAAATGTGAAGAAAAGAGAGGGAAAGAGAGAGGGGGAGGGAGGGGAGAGAGAGACTGACTGATTGACTGACTTACAAAGGGAAGGAGGGAGGGAGGGAATGAGAGAGAGGGTGAGTGAGAGAGAGAGAGAGAGAGAGAGAGAGAGATGCTACGGAAAACAGTACCATCACATGACATTTCTTATTTTCTGTACAGAATTAGCAAATTTTTACATCAGATAGTTGTGGTACCTTTCTTGAAATGCTGAGACTTTTATGAACATGAAAACTGGTTAAGATGCTGTTCAAAAGGCATCCACAAGTGTAAATAAGACTAGATTTAAGTAACACTAGGGAGTGGTACCATCATCTCATTGATGTTACAAATTGTGTTTGTAATGAATCATTGTTTCAGACACACAGGGGCACAACCAGACATTATCTTTAACATAGTATGAGTGAATTTCTATTTTAATAGCAGTATATCCGAATCTTTGTAGTAAGGGATAGTTGACAAAGATTTCAGAAGTATGAGTTTTACAGCTCTTCAATGCAAATTCATAAGTTGTTTAAGAACATTTTCGCTTGACATATCCCATACTGTTGATGCATATATATAATTTATATGTGGTTTGATATAAGCATGGAAAAATATTTTCCAACAGTGCTTGTTTAAAAATGTTTTATTCTAGATAGTTGATGAATTTTTATGGATAAAATTTTGTAAGTGGCCACTTATGTTGTGACAATGACAGGTTATTATCAATAACAAGACCAAGAACTTTGTGGTGACTGACCTCTTCAATCATTTCACCATTAATGTACAATGGTGAATGGGGGTCGGAAGGATTTGGCGCTTTTGTCTTGTGACAGTGACAATGTATTTTGTCTTATTCGGATGTGAGCACATATGATGGAGTTCAGACTGATTTAGAATACCATTCATACTTTGTTGCAGAGTTTGAGTTTTTTCTGTTTTATGATGTTTTATATGTATCATTGTATCAACTGCAAATAACTCACAAGATGGTTCAATAGATAGGGGTAGTTCATTAATATAAATAGAAATTGATAAAGGTCCCAAAACTGAACCTTTGGGTACACTGTAATTGATAGGTAAAAGTTGAGATTAGGATCTTTCAACAGAAACCATTTGCTTTCTGTCAGACAAAAATGAAGACATGAGTTGTAAAGTAATTTGTGATAACCCATAAATTTTTAGTTTTCTGAGGAGAGTGTGATCAATAACATGAAATGCCTTAGAAAAATCTACAAAAAGATCACCTGTAATTTCATTATTATTGATGTTAGTAAGTCACTTGTCAGTTAATTTTGTTAGTGCTGTACGGCAGGAGTGGGTAGGACTAAATCATGGTTGATTTGGGTTGAACAGACTACATTTGTCAAAATGTTTTAGGATGTGTTTCTTTAGATGACACTAACAGTTTAGACTGTATATATACTATATAACTTTGCCTATAATTTGAGGGATCCGAGCAGTTACCATTCTTAAAAAAACAGATCTAACTTTCATAATTTTGAATGCTTTAGGAACCTGATTTTTTTTTATATACATAAGTTTAAAATTTATGTCAGTGTTTCAACAATAACAGGAGCAGCCATTTTTAGAATTTTGCCATTTGTACTATCAAGGCCTCTAGTACCCGTCTGTTTTTAGTGAACATGAGCATTGTACACATCATGAGTGCACATAGACTGAATAATCAAAGTGGATGTGATATATTTGGATATGCAGAAGTCTTCCAGAACATCTAATTCATTAAGGGTGGTTTTACTGTTTTTATTGTAGAGCTAGTAATATTACAAAAGTGACCATTAAGGTTTTCCGAGGAGATATCTTTGAGCAGTGGGTTTTGTGTAGTTATATTTTTATTAGTTAGCTGATCAATAGCTTTCCAAACCGATTGACTATTCAGTTTAGAGGAAACCATTTTGTGAAAATACTTCATTTTTGCTAAACATTTTAAACCATTGACTTATTTCTTTGTATTTTGAAATCCTGTTGGCTCCCTGTTTCTAGCAGCATGTCTCTCAGATTGATTTCATTTCCTAAGCTTTGATTTATCCATGGCTTCTTGAATGATTGAGTAAATATCACATCATAAAAAAAAAACCCAAAGAGGCAAAGACAATTGTCTCTGTATTGAATAATGCACAACATCACAAACAAACAAAAAAGAGAGAGAGAAAAAAAAGGCAGTGTCTATACTGTTATAGGATTTCCAACAGCAACAGGCAGCCGACTAGTTAAGTACCCAGTAGTGCGATGCAGTCAAGACAATGAGAATATGATTGTTTATGTCACAAGATTATTTTCCCCTTTTTTTTTGTTCCGGCATTCTGTGACACACATTGGAGTTGCAGCATATGACACACAAATCCAGATGGCTCCAAAGAACAGGACCCAGTCACATAATCACACATCCTCATGATATGCATACATTCATAATGCATGGACACAATGATTAAACCATCAAAATAATATTTAAAGATAGAAAAAGAAACATGAAACTAATGTATCTGTGTGTGTGAGAGAGAGAGAGAGAGAGAGAGAGAGAGCTCTGTTTACCTTTGAGTATTTATCTTAACAGATGATTCCAACAAAATATGATGGTGCTAATGATGATGATTAATGTTTTCATTTGAGTAATACTGTAAGTAAAAAGTCTTGTTTCAGATTCGGGTGATCATAGAGATTGTTTGGCCTCTCTGCCTGTTTCTTATCTTGGTGGCTGTCAGATTCCGTCCTGACCTGAAAAAGAACAAACCTGAATGTGAGTTCCTCTTTCTTGGAAGATGAGTTTTGATCAAGTTAATGCTGAACTGTAAATGTTTTTAATTTGCAATATGAATATGTCAATTGACTGAGAAAATGTATCTGGGGGAAACAAATGTGTGAGGTTTTCATTTGCCAGATAAAATGTGAACTGAAAAATGTGTCAGTCAATGATAATGTCTGCAATGAGTGTGTATCCATGTATAGAATTATAATATAACTGATGATACTGATCTATTTGCTTGGTTTTTTTTTTAGGTGAAATTGAACTTCAACCCATTAACAAAAAGTACATGTCTATGAATTATGCTTCTGTTTCAGGTCATTATGATGGTAAAGCCATGCCCTCTGCAGGTACTTTGCCCTTTGTGCAGAGTTATGTGTGTAACTTCAACAACACATGCCACCAGGAGATCTCTGCAGATGAACTGCCAGGAAATGTGCCCTCATTCAATGGCTCTGTGTAAGTTTGTGGACCATATTGCTAGAAGAATGTCACACCTGCAAAGTCCAGTCATCATCTTCCAATGCTTAGATCCAGAATTGTTCATGCACAGTGATGGAGAGCAGCAATTTGAAATATATTAAAAATGTTTCATTGTTCACTGAGAATTTTTTTTTCTTAAAAACTGCTGTATAAAGATTTCTTATTCTTACTGTTAGAGTATTACAATCATTTAGATGATTATCTATGAGATGTGCAGTTGGTGCACAGCTGAAACTGCCTGTGCCAAGTGTTAAAATGGATTTGTTCCTTGTGCAGGATATCCTTGATCACTGCAGACATTCAGAATCTGCTTGGCAATGACACAAACAGGGAGATCATCAGGCAATTGATTGAAGACTTAAAAACATTTCAGCAGGTTGCCAGTACCATTGCCACTGGGTCCTCTGTGGGTATGTGCTCTTTTGTCATTTATTCCATTAGTTTACTTGGTGGAACTTAATCTGAGGTATGATAAAAAACAAAACAAAAACATCAATGTGACAGGCATAACTCGTATTATTTTTTATTCTAACCCAAAACATATCTTTTCTTCTTCTTCTTCTTCTTCATGGGCTGCAACTCACACATTCACTCCTATATTACACAAGTGGGCTTTTGCGTGTATGACAATTTTTACCCCGCCACGTAGGCAGCCATACTCCATTTTCGGGGGTACCCAAAGCATTTGAGAATGAGCCTAAATGAAATTACTAATATGAATGCAAATAATATTTGCAACACAGCTTTTCATCAAACAGCAAATCTAGAATGATGTGATTTTTTTTTTCAGATTTATTTTGTTTTATATTGAGGTATAGTGCTAAAAGCACAATGTCAGTCTCTTTGAAGTCAGCACTATCAAACATACTTTAATTTAAACTGTAACCCAAAGTAAGGGTATTTAAAAGCAGCTGTGTTGTTTCTGAAGAAAAAGGGAGCAATAAACAGTATACCTGTAAAACATTCTTTCTAGTTAGTTAATGATATATACTGGTTAGTGCGTTTGGACCCCAGTTCGCTTTGTGAACAAATGTCTGACTTGGTGTTAGGTTTGGAAAAGCTGAGCAATAGAGGAAAGAGATTAACAGTTCTCTTGATTAACTGGTAGGGCAAAAACATGGTCACCAGCTGTGCTTTCCCCTTGAATCAAAGTGGGAGGCAACAGTGAAGAAACTGGTATAGCTTGTGTAAAGGACACTTGTGTACTTCACATAGCAATATTGAAAATGTAACATGTATTTCAGGTGGTGTGAATGTCTCTGGATTTTTTGTGGATCCAGAAGGCATTCGCCAACAAGTGCTTAAACAGAACATCAGTCTGACCCCTGAAGCATTGGACACTTTGTTGAATGCTTCACTGGCTGTTGACAGGGTGCGTTCATTGTGCTGTCGCTGAATTTCTCTGATGTCTCATATTCTGATGTTTACTGAAGATCTCTGTGTTTGTCTTACACTGTTTCTTTATCTCCCCTGTTCTCTCTCCATCTCCTCCCACTCAGTCTCCCCTTATCCCGTCTCTTTTCTGTCTTTCTTTCCACAGTGACTGTCGCTGTTCTGTTTTTTTCTGTTTTTCTGTCTCAGTCTCTTTGTCTCTGTCTTTCTCTTTCTCTCTTTCTTCCATTTCTGTTGGCTGTTTCTTTGTGAATTGTTGTTATTCACTTTTTTGACTGTTTTTTGTTTGTTTGTTTGTAATATCGGTTTCTTTCTCTGTCTTTCTCTCTCCCCCCACCCCTCTCTGTAGAATCCTTATACCTTCACCTGTTTGCGTATTTGTCTGTAACCTATGTACATTCTCTGCCTTGGCCATCTTCCGTTTTTCTACTGAAGCATGTTTTTTTGTTTTCAAATTCTTTTAGGGACTTCTGTTTGGTTTCTTTATTGACGCATTGCTGATTTCTGGCCTTTCAGTACTTCGTTGGTGGGTTTCACAGTTTATTGTTTTGTAGTTTTTTAGGGGGAGGGTAGTCATGTTGGCTTCTTCAATGTTATGCTAATGACTCTGTTTATTAAAATTTCTTTTAGTCATAAGATGAAATGGACATCAGATTTCCTGGAAAAAAAAGATTTTATGCTTTCTTTTATATCATGTATTAATTTGTTCGTTGAAAATTTAATTTTTTGGGTGTCTTTTGTTTTTGTTTCGCACATGTTTTGATTTTGTTTGAACAAGAAACTTAGAAAACATGCGATAATGAAAAGAAAAAAAAAATCAAATATTCACATGTTTTATAAAACAATTCTGATGGAATAACAGATTCATACAATGCATAATTTGTTTTCTGTTACTTTTTTTCCTTGTCATCATAAATGTTTTAATTCATATTTAGATTCACACATGCATACAGAGAGATGGAGAAACAAAACAATATTTGGCCATGGTAAAGTGTTGCTGTTTACTCTTATAGAATATATATGAATGTTGTGTTTGGAAATAACACAGCCTTTCCTGTTGTCAGGTACAATTTATATTTGGTAATTTTCCAGCAAAACATATATGTCACAGGCCATATTTCTCATTAGGAGAAAGAAGCTTCCTTATTTTGCTACACATGTGGTTTTACCTGTGTGCTTTCAGATCCTTCTGAATGAAGACTGGAAAAATGTTAAAAGTTTTGCTGTGGAGTTCATCAACACCACCACAGCAAATTTCATTTCCGTCAATGAGTCGGCAGCCCGTCTGCGGAGGCGTGTGTGCGAGGACAATGCACTGTTTCATTACCTCAACTTCCCTGACAGGTTAAGGGGTGGGGAAATGCAGTCTCAGCTTTGTAACCTGACTGTGGACCAGGGGACAGAACTCTTGAGGGACTTCCGCTCTCAGTTTGATACTGCCTCTGCTGTCAGTGAAGTGAGTTGATTGGTCATGTTTGTGGCAGTTAATCTGTTCACAGTTTTCACATGCAGATATGAGATTTTTCTGTAAATTTATGGAAATCTATAAATCAGAGAGCCGCAGGGGTGGATCCTGAGATTCGTGTAAATCCGATGAGAAAATCATGGGGTATATTTTTGTGTGACAAGTTCGTTTTCTGTTGATCAGACTTATGTGTTGATCCGTATTCCCAAACGGTTGGGATTCTTATCTGATTGAAAATGCAGCAAATTTTATGCTATAGAAAACCTGTTTGAATACATGACTCAACGTCATACCTTTCTTCACATTGTGCTCATGGATCTAAATCTGAATCTGAACTAAATATGCTCAAAACTTGAAAATCTGTTTAGTCCATATTCTCCGTTTATGGACCTTGTAGTAAAGAGGCTTTTAGAAGAGAGCAACTTGTCAGAGCAAATTCGGTCACAGGTTACCTAACTTCAAGAAGGGAGTAACTTGTCAGAACGCCAGATTTGGTCACAGGTTTCTTAACTTTTAACAGAGAGTAACTTGTCAGAGCGCCAAATTCGATTTCCTAACTGTCGATTGAAATGAAGCCCACAGTTGTCAAAATGTCAATCATGACAGAAGACAATCTCTCTCTCCATGGCACACATGTTTAGGCCACTTTGAAAAACAGACGCCACACACACACATACACACATGCATGCACACATACATGCACGCAACAAAAACTTTACAAGTATTTGACGTCAACATTTTTCTTGTGCTGAAATTGTGTCAGCTGATGACACAGTATTCCACTCCATGACTGCAGATGATTTAGATCCAGGATGCATTTCCGGTGCGCCAAATATGCATTCGCATTTCGTGCATGCAGTATTATATCTTGTTCAAATGTGCATGCAGCCTGTCTCTCATTTGGACATCTGTACATGTGTTTCTTTATCACCATTCTCTTCATTTTTGAATGGCTGTATATCTGTAAAGCTCAACGTTACTCCTCCAGCTTTCCACCCTTTCTATAATAATAATAATGGTATTTATATAGCGCTGAATCTTGTGCAGAGACAAACCAAAGCACTTTCGCACCATTCACACGCATGCACAACTCTAAAACTGTAGAAACTAAAGACAGGAAGGGCAGGCAATGGGGGGCTATTTTGGGAAGAGGTGGGTTTTAAGGCCAGACTTGAAAGAGCTGAGAGTGGAAACTTGACGAAGCGAAAGAGGAAGTTCATTCCAATCGCAAGGTCTAAAGACAGAGAAAGAATGGCGGCCAACAGTGGAGTGTTTGAATCTGGGAATGCGTAAACAGAGTGGATCCGAAGCCGATCGTAGTGAGCGAGATGGAGTGTAGAGGTGAAGGCAGTCACAGAGATAGGAAGGGGCAGTTTTGTGAATACATTTATAACATAGAGTGCTGATCTTGTACTTTATTCTGTGTGAGACAGGGAGCCAGTGGAGATGTTACAAAAGAGGAGTGATGTGCTCAGATCTTTTCTTTCTGAGGATGAGTCAGGCAGCAGAGTTTTGTATGCGCTCAAGGGACTGAATGGATGAAGCAGGCAAACCAGACAATAGAGAGTTACAGTAGTCAAGGCGAGAGAGAATGAGAGAAACAACAAATCTAGATGTTGTGTCAGTGGACAGATATTTCCGGACAGCACTGATGCGCTGCAGTTGACAGTAGCAGGACTGACATGTCTGACTGATAAATTTTTGCATGGACAGTGTATTGTCAAGGACAACACCGAGGTTCCTGACTGACGTGGAAAGAGGGATAGATGTACTGTCAAGTTTGATTGTGTCAATTGGGATGGAAGACCGTTTTTGTTTAGTTTCTATGATCATTGCTTCAGTTTTGTCCGCGTTCAATTGTAACTTATTTCGAGTCATCCAGTTTTGAATGTCCAGGAAGCAGTTGGATGTTCTTGCAAGAGCAACAACAATTTTTCAGGGGTATCACTCATCTGGAGTTGAGTGTCATCAGCATAAGAATGATGACTGATATTATGGCGGTTGATAATTTCAGCGAGAGGAGCAGTGTACAGTGTGAAGAGCACTGGGCCTAAAACAGATCCCTGTGGGACTCCATGTTCGATTTTAACGGGTTCAGATTGGAAATGATCAACAATGACAGACTGGAATCCATCAGTGAGATAAGATTTGAACCAGTTTAGAACAGTGCCGTTGATACCAAATGTAAAATGAAGACGGGAAAGAAGGATTGAATGGTCTATCGTGTCAAAGGCGGCTGACAAGTCGAGAAGAGTGAGACGGGAAATTTTTCCTGAGTTGGACGCTATCAGTAGATTGTTCAGAATGTGGAGGAGAGTGGTTTCGGTGCTGTGATCAGCGTGATAGGCAGACTGAAATGGGTGGATGAGATTGTTGAAACATAGGTGCTTGTTGAGCTGCTTGAGGACAGCTTTTTCAAGGAGTTTGGACATGGATGGAAGATTAGAAACTGGTCGATAGTTTTTCAAAATGTTTGCGTCAA
Source organism: Babylonia areolata (assembly GCF_041734735.1). Taxonomy (NCBI): domain Eukaryota; kingdom Metazoa; phylum Mollusca; class Gastropoda; order Neogastropoda; family Buccinidae; genus Babylonia; species Babylonia areolata. The sequence continues at coordinate 29,979,181 of NC_134895.1, forward strand.
GGTTGGGTTTCTTCAGAAGAGGCCGGACGATTGCAGTTTTGAAAGTGGATGGAAACGTTCCAATCAGAAGGGATGAGTTGACAATATTGGTGATTGTGGGGAGAAGATGTGAGACACACTGGGAAAGACCGAGGCTGGAATAGGATCAAGCTCACAGGATTTTATTGTCATTTCTTTCAGGATTTCATGAACTTCTGTTTCAGTCAATGGATTAAAGGAATGGAGAGGAGTGCCGCTGAATTGAGGATCAGGATGAACAGGTTGGAAAGACATTTGGTCTAAGATGGTACGAATATTTTGGACTTTGACGAAAAAGAAAGAGGAGAAGACATTGGGGAGTTCAGACAAAGTGTAAGCAGAAGGAAGAGGAGTCTTTTTTGCAGTTCCAAGAAGATTTGACATGACAGAGTAAAGAGATTTGGTGGATGTGGCATCGAGAACTTGAGAAGAAAAGAAGTTTGTCTTTGCTGATGAGATCGTATGTTTGACTTTATTTATTTGTTTTCGGAATATTTGATTGTGGACTTTCAGTTTTGTTGATCGCCATCGTCTTTCCAGTTGGCGACGTTTGCATTTTGCAAGTCAAATGTCTTGTGTGTACCATGGGGTGGAGGGTCTTTCAGGGAGCATGCGGGTAGTGGGGGGTGCATGTTCATCCAGCAGTTGAGAGAGGACAGTGTTGTAATGTGTGGATACATCGGTATGGGAAGAAATTTTGGAAAGGCGTTCAGCAGCTTGAGAAGAAAAAGTGTTAATGTTGATGGATTTCAGGTTGTGACGAGTAACAGATTTTTTGGTTCTGGTAGGTTTTGAAATATTAAGCAAGAATATAACAGCAGAATGGTCGGAAGAAAGTTTGTCAGTTACAGTCACTGACGCAACCATAGCGAGTCACGTGCGATTAGCCAGTCCAACGTATGGCCAGATCTGTGTGTTGGTTCTGTAACGAACTGAGAGAGAGAATGAGTGGACAGAGATAGACATAGGCGTTTGACATCAGTGGAAGTCTGGTTGCCGAAATGAAAATTGAGATCTCTGAGGATAATAAGTTTGCCAGAACGAAGGGTGTAGTAATCAAGTATTGTTCGGAACTCATCGTGAAACTGAGAAGACGTTAGGTTATTTTTACAACTAGGAGGAGGACGATAGAGACAACAGAAGATGATTGAGTGACCGGGAACACTGAGAATGACTTCTAGCATTTCGAAGGTATCATGTGGAAAGGTGTGGTTATGGGAGAAGGAGAGGGAAGACTCCAAGATATCTCTGTAGACGGTGGCAATGCCACCTCCACGAGACAATCGAGGAAGTGACATAGTTTTGTATCCTGGGGGGGTCAGTTGTTTAAGTTTGGGTTCGTGACCTTGTGACTTTAACCAGGTTTCGGTAAGAAATACGATATCAAATTTTTTTTCAAAAATAAAATCAGAAATATAGTCAGTCTTTTGATCAGGGCAGACAGATTGAGCATTGAACAGACAGGCATGAAAGAGATCAGAGGTAAGGAGAGAGGAATCTAATGGCAAAGCAGGTGAGTCAGGCAGACAGACAGTGGAAGAAGAAGATGGTGACTGAGCAGTGGAGGACAATGGGAAGGGAGAAAAAGGTCCGGGAGTTGAGACAGGTGTGGCAGGAGTAGGAAGCGGAGCAGAGGCTATCACTGACACGGGGGATACATTACAGTTTGGAATATTGTCATCAGAGGGGACAATGTCATGGGAAGTAAAAATGTTAGCAGGAACACATGTGTTGAGGTTGGAAGCAGCACAAACAGCGCCGCATGAAGTGGATCTGTCGACACACACAGGTAACACATCAGGGGTACTGCCAGTAGTGCTGTTGGGGGTCCGTACGGAAACGACAGTTTTGATGGGCTTTTGTTTTCTCTTTCCTGCTCAGCGAGTTCATCTTCGCGGCAGGCAAGCGCCTATATCTGTTCCTCGCAGGCACACAACTAGGTCAGGGGTCAAAGGTGCAGGTTCAGTTGTAAACAGTTCAGCGCGCAGGTACAGAACAAAGGGAGGGACGTTGCGCTCACCTTGACAAAAGCTGCCCACCTGTCCACAACCACTGAACGTCACATTTTGCACGTGTACAGGCGTGTTGAAGGGAGAGATGAATGGCGGGCCGGCGCAGTTTAAAACTGACAGGAAAGCGGAAAAATAAATCCAGAACACAGCAAGTCTGATGCAGATAGGGGCACACACACACATCCATTGTCCGAAGGGATCCATGACGAAACACTCTGCAGAATCCAACCACACAACACCAAACACAACCAACACAATAAACAAAAATACGGAGAGCTAGAATCACTCAGCCTGTTAGGCATGCGACCTTGACCTCACCTCACACACACTTTCTGTAAAAGTGTGTGTGTGTGTGTGTGTGTGTGTGTGTGTGTGTGTAGGCACATGTTGGCAAAGTCATGAGTTGAAGGAATAGGACACACACACACACACACACACACACACACACACACACACACACACACACACACAGAGAGTTTTACTGAAAACAAATCACACGCACACTCTGACTTTAGATGTGTTATTTGTTACCAATCCAGGTCTTTAAAAAAGTATGTTTGTAGTTTTATGAGTGTATGTGTATCTTTTTACTTGTTTATATATATATATATATATATATATATATATATATATATATATATATATATATATATATATATATATATGACCAATTCAGTTATACTCCATGCTCCTTTTGAATTCTGTTTTAGATGAAAATTTATATTTTTCATTGCAGGAGAGCCTTCCAAATGCCTTTTAAACCAAACCAATTTTGGATTTAGCTGCTCCTGCCATTTAATATTTATTTTCAGTTCTTGTCAGGTCAGTCATTAGATCTGCTACTGGTAACCTGTAATCCAGTACAACCTGTTCAGGGTCGGGTTGCCGGCGACTAAACCGACACTCCCACCGCTCTCTTCTGGGACTGGTGAGGTGAGTGGCTAGACACCCTTATGGAATTAAAAACAAGATCCATAAAGATCGTCGGCTCAGGAGAGCCACCGACGGCCATCTTGCTCCACCATGCTGTGTGCATGCCACACGCAGTTAGCCCCTGGGGTGTGTCTACCAATGCATGCGAAGTCTGGATCCGGCAGAATCTGCGGAAGAAACCTATCGGTTCAACGGAGAGGAAGGCGGTTACAGCAACGCACTGTGGAGTGCAGAGAGCAAGATGAGACACCGAAAGGATATCTTGGTCATCCACTGCATCCGTGCTCATCCTCCAGTCGTCTCAACTTAGTCTTGCCACTGGAAATTGGTGAACCCGGATGAGAGTGAGGTCGACATTGCGCAACTCCTCTTCACTTTAAACAAACTCATCGCGCAAGTCATCAGTCATCCTTAATGACCTTTCATCCTTCATCCTTTCATCACCCCCAAGTCCTGTGGCGACAGGCGAGCGACGAAACGACAGGTGTGGGTACACTGGCAGTCACAGCCGCAGACCTGCACGCAGGAGGCTCAGGCCATAGGGTTGTTCATTGACAGGAGCAGCGATGGAGCTCGGCAGCCGTCTGAGGAGCCCTCTTTAGGAATGCACTGCTCACCTCCCTGGCATGAGGAATGGGCTAGAAAAGGTGCCCTAAAAATTGCCTGCTCCATATCACCCTGGCCAGCATACCGCGGCTGGCTGGGACCCTACATCAGCGGTCGAAACAAAGAGAAAGAAAAGAAAAAAACAAGCATCGTTCCTCTCACCATTGGTGCTTGGAACATAAGGACTGTCCTGGACAGAGATGACGCAGACAAACCCCAAAGGAGAACGGCACTAGTTGCATCTGAACTCGCCAGATACAACATCGACATCGCAGCCTTGAGTGAGACTCGGCTTGCAGGCGAAGGCGAGCTCAGTGAATAGGGATCTGTTTACACCTTCTTCTGGAGTGGACAAGGAAGCGAAGAGCGACGTGAGGCTGGTGTTGGTTTTGCAGTAAAAACAGCACTCGTCAGCAAGCTAGCTGGAATCCCAAAGGGAGTCAACGATAGGCTTATGACCATGAAACTCCCACTGGCATCTGGCCAGAAGCACCTCACCATTGTCAGTGCCTACGCCCCAACCATGACCAACCCGGATGAAGTGAAGGTGAAGTTCTATGAGGACCTTCACTCTGTCATTGCTGCTATCCCAAAAACAGACAAGCTCATCATTCTTGGGGACTTCAATGCTAGAGTTGGCTCTGACTACATCTCCTGGGATGGAGAGATTGGAAAGCATGGCGTGGGCCACTGCAACCCAAATGGATTGCTTTTGCTTCAGACCTGTGCAGAGCACGAACTGCTGATAACCAACAGTTTTCTGCCTCCCTACCCATAACAGGACGTCATGGATGCACCCTCGCTCAAAGCATTGACATCTCATCGATTACGTCATCGTCAGGAAAAGGGATAGGCAAGATATACGTGTGACAAAGAGTATGTGCGGCGCCAAGTGTTGGACAGACCATCGCCTTGTAGTCTCAAAGCTGAATATTCGAATCCAACCCAAGAGACGCCCCCAAGGCCAGAAGGCTCCAAAACGGCTCAACATCGCTAAGCTGAAAAACATCACCATCAAACAGACCTTTGTGGAGCTGCTGGAAGATCGTTTGGAATCCGCCTCTCTGGACAACCAGAATGTGGAGTCTTGACTGGAGGACCCTGCGCGAGCTGATCTATAGGACAGTTTCAGAGACCCTGGGACCCATGACCAGAAAGCACAAAGACTGGTTTGATGAAAACTGTGATGAAATCAAGCAGCTTCTGGATGAGAAACGCTGTCTGCATCAAGCCTACCTGAGCAACCCAAAGTCCACATCAAAAAAGGATGCGTACAATGCCATCCGCAGGACTGTCCAGCAAAAGTTACGTCAGATGCAGGATAAGTGGCTGAGTGGCAAAGCTGATGAGATATAGGGATATGCTGACAGGCACGATATGAAGAGGTTCTATGATGCCTTAAAAGAAATCTATGGCCCCACATCCTCAGGATCATCCCCCCTCCTCAGTGCAGATGGGAATACCTTGATCACCGAGGAGAAAATTCTTGAACGCTGGGCTGAGCACTTCAACAGTGTCTTAAATTGCCCTTCCTCCATAAATAATGAAGCCATAGATCGTCTCCCACAAGTCCCCATCAATGAAGCACTGGACGATCCGCCAACACTTCTTGAGACCCAGAAAGCAATCCGTCTGCTATCCAGTGGCAAAGCACCTGGCTCAGACTCCATACGACGGGCGCAATAGCCGAGTGGTTAAAGCGTTGGACTTTCAATCTGAGCGTCCCGGGTTCGAATCACGGTGACGGCGCCTGGTGGGTAAAGGGTGGGGATTTTTACGATCTCCCAGGTCAACATATGTGCAGACCTGCTAGTGCCTGAACCCCCTTCGTGTGTAAATGCATGCAGAAGATCAAATGCGCACGTTAAAGATCCTGTAATCCATGTCAGCGTTCGGTGGGTTATGGAAACAAGAACATACCCAGCATGCACACCCCCGAAAGCGGAGTATGGCTGCCTACATGGCGGGGTAAAAACGGTCATGCACGTAAAAGCCCACTTGTGTACATGCGAGTGAACGTGGGAGTTGCAGCCCACGAACGCAGAAGAAGAAGAAGAAGAAGAAGACTCCATACCAGCAGAGGTCTACAAGTATGGAGGCACTGTGCTGACTGAGAAGCTCCATCAGCTGTACTGACTCATGTGGAAAGAAGAGACGATCCCCCAGGATTTCAAAGATGCATCTATCATTCACTTGTACAAGCGAAAGGGGAACCGGCAAGCCAGTGATAACCATTGGGGCATTTCCTTGCTCTCCATCGCAGGCAAGATACTTGCCAGGATCCTACTAAACCGCCACACAGCACACCTTGACCAAGGTCATTTGCCTGAGAGCCAATGTGGATTCCGGAAAGAGCGCGGAACCACCGACATGGTGTTTGCTGCAAGGCAGCTGCAAGAGAAATGTCAGGAGCAAAATGCTGATCTGTTCTCCACCTATGTCGACCTCACTAAGGCCTTCGACACCGTGAGTAGAGAGGGACTGTGGAAAATCATGGCCAAGTACGGATGCCCTCGGAAATTTATTTCCTTGGTCAGCCAATTCCATGAAGGCATGCAGGCTCGAGTCCAGGACAATGGCGAAACATCTGCTCCTTTTCCTGTCACAAATGGTGTCAAGCTAGGCTGCGTCCTGGCGCCGACACTGTTCAGCCTCATGTTCTCTGCAATGCTTACTGATGCCTTCAGAGATGGCAATGTTGGAATCGGCCTAAAGTACCGAACAGATGGCAAGTTGTTTAAGACAGGACCCCAGACACGGAGGTGCTTGCAAAAGCCACCCTTCCCAGCAACTTCACCATCCTGATGCAATCCCAGCTTCGCTGGGCTGGACATGTGGCGCGCATGCCTGACCATTGCCTGCCCAAAAGGCTCTTCTATGGCGAGCTGCAACAAGGGAAGAGATCACACGGAGGTCAGAAGAAGCGCTTCAGAGATACTCTAAAAGTCTCTCTGAAAGCGTTTGATATCAACCCTGACTCCTGGGAGGAATCTGCAGTGGACCGTGACAAATGGCACGCTGCTGTGCACAAAGGCGCCAAGTTGTGCGAGGCCAACAGGACTGCTGCAGGTGTTCAGAAGAGGCAGGCCAGAAAGTCACGGGCAAACAAGCTCCCTGACAGTGATATGCCTGTCTTTGTCTGCCCCAACTGTCAGTGAACATTTTGTGCGCAGATTGGACTGTTCAGCCATCTGTGCATTCACAGATAGATTCATGAGCATCCCCCCACCACCCTCCCCCCATCCCCCAGCTGGATGACAACGATGGTCATCATCGATCTCGATGGACACACACCATTTATTTTCAGTAGATATTCTCCCCCTTATCCTGCCTTAGGCATAACCAAATGTAGACCCTAGCACCGCCCTCCCCACCATCCCCATGCTCGCCAGTTTCAGTAAATTTAAAAATTTTAGAATCTCATCTCTGCACATTGATGACTTGAATCAGATTAAAGACATGATTCATCAAAATGAAGTATGTCTCCTATCATAGAAGAAATACAGAACTTGATTGGTTGAAATGAAGTCAAAACAACTGAAACAGTTTTGACGACATTTACTGAAAAACGATAGCAGATGGATTTTACGCAATTTTAGATGACGAACTCACCCTCTTTTCTTGGACTTCAATGGCAAATGGGTAGTCAGAAGCGGTAGTTTTCAAGCACCCCATACAAGAAAAACACGTTACAACTGTCCTTTTATTCCTACAGCAATCTGAACACACAACCTTGGTAGGCAGCACACACATTACTGACATATCCACTGGTGCTATTCATTTGCTGTTACGTGTGTGTGTGTGTGTGTGTGTGTGTTTTAAATAAAACTGATGTGCCAATATGAAAGTGTGGAAATCTTAGTTATTGTATACCTTTTCAAAAGTCTTTACTGGCAGTTGAGAGTCATGAGTTTTACAATAACATGTTTTACATATTTGTTCAGTATCATAATTCAGCTATTATGTGTGCAATTCGAGATTTATGATTTATAATGATTGATATTTTGTTGCGGGGTTTCTCATTCAGGAATCCTTTATTTTAATGTATGTGTTACTTTGCAACATATCCATTTAAAAAAAACCCCCAACTAAACCTGCCTTTGAACAATTCGAAATGATTTTATAGAAGCATTTCGTACTCTGACATTGTGCTGTATTTTTTTAAATTTTTATTATTCATGTTATTTTACAAAATGTGTGTGTGTGTGTGTGTATATATGTGTGTGTGTGCATGTGAGAGAGAGAGAGAGAGAGAGAGAGAGAGAGAGAGGATGTAAGGGGACTTTGGTATGTGTGTGGGAAATGTACCCGCTGTGTTGTATTACTTGCTTATGTGTATTTAACTTTATATGTTGCTTTTTTTTCTTTTGTCCAACCTTTGTCATGTTGTGTGTTGGACTTGGCTGTGGTCTGAGATATTGTGTAGGATGAGTGACAAGCCTGTGGATGCACAATTAATTTCCAAATGGATGAATAAAGATGTATGTTATTGTATTGTATTGTATTGTATTGTATATGTGCAGAAAAAAAGAAGAAAAAAGGTGAGGATAAAAAGACCAGACAAAAAAAGACAGTTAAAAAAAAAAAAGAAAAGTAAAAGAAAGTTGAAAAAAAGAGGAAGGAAGCCATACAAAAAAAGAAGTAAAGTTGGAATAAATAGGTGGATGGAGGCGACACACACTCACAAAAAAAAAAGAAGAAAAAAAGTAAAGTTGGAATAAATAGGTGGATGGAGGCCACACACACACACACACACAAAGAAGAAAAAAAGTAAAGTTGGAATAAATAGGTGGATGGAGGCCACACACACACACACACAAAAAGAAGAAAAAAAAGTAAAGTTGGAAAAAATAGGTGGATGGAGGCGACACACACTCACAAAAAAAAAGAAGAAAAAAAGTAAAGTTGGAATAAATAGGTGGATGGAGGCCACACACACACACACACACACAAAAAGAAGAAAAAAAAGTAAAGTGGGAAAAAATAGGTGGATGGAGGCGACACACACACACACACACACAAAAAGAAGAAAAAAAGTAAAGTGGGAAAAAATAGGTGGATGGAGGCGACACACACACACACACACAAAAAGAAGAAAAAAAAGTAAAGTGGGAAAAAATAGGTGGATGGAGGCGACACACACAAAACGGGAGAGAAAAAAAGGAGGTCTGTTGACAGTTTGACACTGGTCAGCTGTCATGTTATATCGCTTGTTAAAAATTTGGCACTGGTGTGTTGTCATGTTGTAATGCCAGTTTACAATTCGATACTGGTCCTTTGTCATGTCAGAATGCATGTTGACAATTTGACACTGGCCCTTTGTCATGTCAAAATCCTATTGACAATTTGACACTGGCCCTTTGTCATGTCAAAATGCCTATTGACAGTTTGACACTGGTCCTTTGTCATGTCAGAATGCCTGTTGACAATTTGAAAATGGTTAGCTGGTCAGAATGCCAGTCAACAGTTCTGCTTGAGCAAAAGCTCTTATTGACTCACTTGTGTAAACAAAGTGAGTCTATGTTTTAACCCGGTGTTCGGTTGTCTGTGTGTGTGTGTGTGTCTGTGTGTCCTTGGTAAACTTTAACATTGACATTTTCTCTGCAAATACTTTGTCAGATGACACCAAATTAGGCATAAAAAGAGGAAAAATTCAGTTCTTTCCAGTCATCTTGTTTAAAACAATATTGCACCTCTGGGATGGGCACAAAAAAATTTTAAAAAAGAAGCCAAATTATATGCAAACTGAATTTACTGTTATATTTATATTTTCTTATTCTCTAAACTTGGCACTTTGATCTGATATTCTGACACAACAACAAGAGCAGTCATTATTATCATTTTTTGTTCAAACAGGAACTTCTTTTGCTAAGCATGGAAGTTTTATTTATTTTGCAAATGTTTTGGTGCAGATAGTAAAAAAGGGAAATGAATCTGTAATTAATGCTCGGGGACTTAATTTGCTTTAAACTGATCTTTCTCATCTTAAACATTACATTTTGAAATTATACTCAATACATAAAAAGCTTGTGTGTTTTACTGTCAGTGTACAGGGCTTTCACTATGTTCATTCGCCCAAGTGGTCTTTTTCGGAAAATACTAAAATCAATACGACGAGTGGACTTTATAGATCTATTGGCTGAGCCCGGAAGGTCATGGGCAAAAATCAATTGCGTACACACATTTATACACATTCAAAGCGCGTGCTCATATTCTTCGCGAACACGAACGACGCCATTTTGTTTCAAGTTGTTGACCTGCCCGTTCAATCCTATATTCAATGGACAATACACGATGACATGTGATGGAAAGTTGGAGAAGGAGACTGTTAGATATTTATTCAGAGAAAGATTTGTGAACGCCTCATCACTTACTGGATTATGCCCCAAACTGCCATAAAAATATCCACAGAATCAGTCGGAATTCACAGTTAAAAATTGTAAACCATGCGAGTTAATACCCTTGAACTGATGAAACGCAAAAATTTCCAGTCTTGACTTTTCTTAAAATGAAGTCCTTTTCACTCACCCAAACATGCGGGGTTTGAATCTGGTTAGGACTTTTTTTTTCTTTTTTTTTTTAACCCGAAGCTTTATAATAAGAAATACAGAACACAGTTTAACGATTAGATTTTTTTTGAAAATGTTATATTTGTGTTTCAAGATGTCAGTTGGAGAGCTGTTTGATGATTTAGTACTCAGTTTAGGAGAGCAACAAAATAAAAACACAAAGTAAGGGGGAAAAAAAGTAAAAGAAAAAGAAATGTTTGAAATATACGGGCAAAAGATTTGACCTTAAAATATCAAAAGGGGCTTTGATACATGTAGTGTGAGGTACTCATTTTTAGCATGATGACATCATGGGCAGTTATGTTTTTAATGGTACTGTGAAAATTACCTTGCATAGTCATTTAGCATCTTTCTGGAAAGCTTGAAGCATTCTACTTCTAATTATAGTTATGAAAGGGTGATTAGAAACCAAAAATGTAAGAGAAATTATGCAAAATGGTATGTGCATTTGGCGTGTGTGGCTGTCATATTACATTACCTTCTGACACAAGCCCATTAATGTAGAGCTACAAAAAAAAAAAAAAAAAAAAAAAAAAAAAAAAAAACTGAAGGGAAAAAAGGAAACGAAATGAAAATGACTGAAATATAAAGGGAAGAAGTTTGACTTTAAGATATCAAAATGTACATCAGTTCAAGTAGCACTGGGTTGTCATGCTAGCATCATGACATCTTCAGTGTTTCACTTTTCCTTGGAATTGAAAAGTTAACCATAACAGTCATAGAACAAACTGTCAGAAAGCTGCAAACATTATATGTCTTGTTATAGTAGAGAAAAGATAATAAGGTGCAAAAAGAAGTACATGCACTGGACTTTGGTTGCTGTTATGTCAGTGAAGTTACCATTTGACATACAACAGATGATCAGGCAGACCATTTCATTCTTGCAAATCAGGCATTGGGGAGTTTAGGCAGGTTTACAACTCCTCTTCTGGAAGTGGAGGACAATTTGAACAACTAAGGCCATTCCCCTCATGATGTCAATCTGTCTTTCAAGTATATCTGATTACTTTCAGAATGCATTGGTAGTGGGTGGCAGTTATGTGGTGCAGGGTTCTTGGCGATCAGAATGTAGTTGCCATTCCCACTGCTCTGGTTGAACAATGGGAGACAAGTTGATCCACTGCTGAAAATATATTGCACAACAGTGCTTTTAGTGATCATACTTCATAAATCAGAAATTTAAAACAAAATAGTTCAAGTAATATATTTTTAAAATGTGGAAAATTAGTATACAAGTAATATCAGTAAACAGTGAAGACATAATCACATCAATCATTAATACTGATAATGCACTGATAGCATGCTTTGAATAATGCATTTTCACTTTATCTGAACTGATTAAGACATATTTAAAGTCTGCAGTAAAGAAAATATGTAGTTACTCACCAATAGTAGGTTTGCAAGGCAATGCCATCACCAGAAATACTTTGACTCATGAAGCTGTTTTCTCCATATCTCTGTTCATGCCAGTTTACGTAATAGAAAGTAAACAGGTATAACAGCTCAGTTTGTGTCTTGTCAGCATGTCATGTTTGTAAACTGCATGTGTTTTGTCCCAGTTTTGTGAGCCACATGTTTTGTGTATTCTGTGAGCCTTGCAGTGCATGTACAGTTGAATCTTGACTCGGATGAATGATGTACTAATTGGCTAACACTGTTTAGGTGGAAAGACTGTTGTGTTTGCTCTGGGCAGTCAAAGAGAAACCAGCGAAAGAGGTGGTCAACTGTACTGAGGAGCTGAAGGGATTTATGAAACTTTATGGAGGCAGTCATGGAGACACTTGATAAGGAGAAGACAGTGGAGGAAGACACTTTATCTTCTTCTTCCTCTGTGTTTGTGGGCTGCAACTCCCACATTCACTCGAATGTATACGAGTGGGCTTTTATGTGTATGACCGTTTTAACCCTGCCATGTAGGCAGCCATTCTCCGTTTTGGGGGGTACACTTTATCTAAAAGACTGCGAAGAGATTCAAGAACTTAGAAGATGAGCAGACCATGGCTACAGTGGAAGACTGCAGCATGGAGACTGCAGCAGAGGTCTGCATCACTACATTCCATGTGAGGATTGTGTTGCAAAGTTGGCTCCAGAAGACAGAAATGAAAGACAGCGCAGTGCTCTAGAGGTCGGTGCCACAGCAACAGAATAAGTTGGGTCTTCATTCATGTGGCTCAGTATGTGTATTGTAATGTGTTGTGTTTTGTGTTTAAGTATATTCAAAGTGTGCAGGGATTTGGGGAGAGAATTGAATGTAAAATATAAATTCTTATTTGGTCTTGGTGTGTGGAATGAGTGAGTGCAGAGGCGAGAGGGATCTTTTTCCGTCTTATTTCTTTGGTGTTTGTTCGTTGCATGTTCTGTTCAGTGGGCACGAAAGAAATGAAAGTCCACATCTGAAATAAATGTTGATGCATCTCTTGCTTTATACATTGATGCCCCCTTTTATGATGATAAATGTGAAGCACATTTCTATTGATAACATTACAATTTATTTCTTTTGCAATTTTTCCCTTAGGCTTTCTTTCTTATGGACTGACTGGTGACATAGCATGCCAGTCATAAAAGTGTTCAATGACTGACATAGAAGAAAGTTTGTGTGTTTGGTGTGGTGTGGTGTGGTGGTGGTGATTGTGTGTGTGTGTGTGTGTGTGTGTGTGTGCGTAAAACTCTGTTGTTTGGGTGTTCTTATTCCATTTTTTTTACAATGTGTTAACAGTTGTTCAATTTATATTTAGCACACTGAGCATGTATATGCTGCACATCACATGTAGTTTAAAAATTTTTTTTTTATATAATTATAGTTCTTGAAAGATTTACAACATGGACTTTCTTTTTTTCTAGATTCTGTATTTTTCCTTTGTGTTTTATCCCATTTTTTGGTATTTGTTCTCATAAAAGTGTAGAAGTTGTTTTTTGATCATTTCATTTCAAATGGGATTTTTAAAAAAAGGGCAAAATCATGAAAATGCTGAGGAACTTCACTTACCAATTTCTTCAAGTTTGTATTCTAATAGGAAAACATTTTCTGTAATGTTTTTTCTGTTGCAGATAAGAAATTATGTCTTTTCCAACACAGGGACCAAACCCAATCTTGACCTGCAACTGCTTGAGACAATTGGTCGCATTGGTTCTGATGTGAGTATAAGTGTGCTTCTCTGAAATGTTCTGGATAGCAAGCTTGGTTGCATTTCCTTCACTTTCAGAAAAAAGGGTAATATGAATCAGACAGAAAATTACAGAAATTATGTGTGTATGTGTGTGTGTGTGTGTGCCCACTCACATATGCATCTTTACCCAGTGATGGGGGGGTGGGGGGTTGTGGGCGGCGGAGGGGTTGCATTCTGTTTGTGTGCATTTGTGTATGTTTGTAAACTTTTCTTTCTCTCTTTTCTTATATCACTTCCTGAAGATTTTTAGAGATTATTAATGTTTCCAGACCTGTCAGGCGTAATAAGAAACAGCCATCGCAACAACTCTTTCTGTCTGTCTCTTTTTCCCCCACTCCTTCACTCTGTTCTTCTGTCTTTCTCCCTCTTCCTTTCCCTTTGGTTTTACTTCTTCTCTGTCCGCATCCTTCCCTACCTTCAGGTTCAGCAGCTACAGGGCATCCAGCAGTTGAGTGAGCATCTTCAAGAGCTGAACCAATCCTTGAGTAATGCCACAGGACCAAAGAATGCCAGTGATAATCTGGGTCATTTGTTCTGTGGACGAAATCATCCCATCTTTGATACGGAGGGCAGTGAACAGAACAGTTCTCAGGTTGAGGAGAGAACTCGAGAAGAACTTCGGATGCGTGCAGGAGCTGCCCTGGTGCAGGGACTGTGTAAGATTTGTCTGCGTGGTTTGTTGATCATAAACATATCTTGTCAGTCTAGCTTAATTTTCCTGACTGTTATTGGCTGTGCTGAGTTAAACTGCCACAGGCAACAATGTTTTTTGTGTTAGCTGTGCTTGACTATGTGTGTGTACATATGTATGTGTATATAACAACATGCATACATATGAATGTATTGTGTGTGTGTGTGTGTGTGTGTGTGCGCACACGCGCATATGTCTGTTAATGTATGTTTGTGCATGCCATGTGTGTGTATGTGTTGAGGGTAGCTGTTAGGTACACATGTATGTTAAAATGTATGTGTGCACTGTGTGTGTGTATGTGTGTGTTTGTGCGTTTAGTCACATTTTGGTGTATTGATGTAATGTGTTATGAAAACAGAAGTGTTTTTGTAAAGCACCTAGAGCAGACTGTTGTGAATATGATCATTTTGTCCTATACCTTGCAGAATAATATTGGCATGAATGTAATCTGTGTGTCATAATCACAGAATTGTTAAGGAATCATAAATCTTTTTTCAGAATATCCATATGATTTGTTTTCATGCTGAATGTCAATTTTGTGTTGTCAAGCCAGTGAAAGTATTCAGTATTTTCATTTTCAGTGATTCAGAACATTGGTGTAAGTATGATTGCAAATGAAAGAATAATGAGGCTAGGAGAGTAAAGGATTAATAAACAGTGTAGAGTGGTAACTCTTTCCATGTACAAGGTACACAACTTCAAGCCAATGCTGCTTATGCTACAGATTCAGCTAGCACACAGGTAAATAAAAAGTATGGAACAAACCCAGACACTTCCTAAAAAAAAAGATGCTCTGGGCTTGTCCCTATGCCAGTTATTTGACAAGTGCACACAGCAGAAATGACAAAAGAAATGTGCAAACACAAATTAGCTTTTATTCAAGAATGGCATAGCTTTTTAATTCTGAATATTCCACACAGAATACATGGACAATTCACAACAAACACATGGTTGCCTTGTTGGGTTTTTGACTCGAAATGAAAGAATAATGAGGCAAGGAGAGTAAAGGATTAACAAACAATAAAGAGTGGTAACTCTCTCCATGTACAACTTCAAGTCAATGCATGCTGCTCATGCTTCTGAATCAGCTATCACACAGGCAAATAAAAGGTACATTGGAACAAACCCAGACACTTCCTCAAAAAGGAAGCTCCAGGCTTGTCCCTATACCAATCATTTGACAAGTGCACACGGCAGCAATGACAGAAGAAATGTGCAAACACAAATTATGATACAACTTTTTAAGCTTGTTAGCATGGCAATAAAAACGACAACAAACACACACACCAAGCTTTAGTATTGAGTTAGTCACTTTTGTAATACAGTTTTTCATTTTTATCCAATTACCAAAGTGTTACAGGTTGCTTTTTTTTCTGTACTCAGTTTTTCAGTTTTTGAAGAAATTTGATTACCTGTATCTTCTTTGGAATTGAATATGTGTTTTAAGTATTCCAAATTCTCCTTATTTCAGCAAGCTCATGTCAGACACTATACACTGTCCTGGAACGATCATCTGTATCTCAAATCCTGTGGCGACAACTTAAACCCATTGTGCTGGGTGTTATACCGTACGCCCCAGATACCCCAGCTGTTCGGAAAATCATTAAACAAGTAATATGTTTTGTTTCTTAATACATTGAATCTGTATTGAGTCATTTTTATGTGTCATTGCTCCATTCATCAATGATCTGTCATACATTACACCTGAAGAACTATTTGGTTGGCTTTGTTCATTTTTAGAGTGAACACAATTATTGTAGAACATTGAATTACATCATCATATTCACTTGTACAAGTTTTAAGATTATAGTTGTTGAATCCATTTTGCACAAAACTAAGTATTATAAACAGTTTGTTGGATTTTTGAAGAGTTGTGGTTAACATATGCTGAGGGGAGAGGAGGGTGGAAACTGCAGCCACAAATAGTGAAACAGCAGTACCAATCCTTGTTTAGAGTTTGAATCCCAACTCAAATAGTATTCAGTGCCATTCATATTTGAAATTGTAGTAAGGCTTTCAGCTGAATATGTTCTAGTGTTTTGGGTGCTGGTTAGCCATGGTCAGTGGTCAGTGGTGGTCAGCAGTGATAAGCAGTGGTCAGTAGTACTTAGTAGTTGGCAGTAGTCCCTGTCAGCGATGGTTAGTGGTTAGCAGTGGTCAATAGTCAATGGTGGTCAGTGGCGATCGTCAGTGGTTTTCAGCAGTTAATAGTGGTCAGTGGTCAGCAAAGGTGAATGGTCAGCAGTGGTCAGTTGTCATAATGTTCAGCGGTGACCAGTAGTCAGTTTGGACAGTGGTCAGTGGTATGTAAAAGTAGGTAGTCAGCACTTGTTTCTTCTATTTGTAGTTCCTTTTTATTAAAGTTACGTCTGTTGTTAATGGATGGGGATAAATTATTTATTAATGTATATTGTCTTGTGCCCATTGGTCTTTTGTTTTTTCTCTTTGTTCTTTGACATCACTTTTATTGTTTGTATGGTATAGCTAGAATATGTATGTATGTAACTGGTTTCGATACCCCCACGGGGCACAAGAAATAAACTTTTTGCCTTGCTTGCCTTGCCAGTTGCCTTAATGTTCATTGGTGACCAGAGTTCAGTAGTGGCCAGTGGTCAGTTATGGTTAGTGATGGCCAATGGTAAGTAGTGGTCAGTAGTCAGCAATGATTAGTGGTTAGCTATGGTCAATGGTCAGCGGTGGACAGCAGTTAGTCACGGTCAGTGGTCAGCAAAGGTCAATGGTCCCAGGTTTATACACATACATTGCTGAACTCAAGCACAAACACATAACAGAAAAACAAATACACCTAATTGAAAGGAATTATCAGGATTTTTTAAAATATATTAAATGGCTACCCAATTTGGATTTAGTGATGGAACATGGATTCAGCAAATTTTATATAGAGCCAGAGGTGATTCCACAGGTGTGGAAACATTATGATGACTAATTTTGGTTTGATTGGTTTGTTGTGGTTCGGATTTTTGCTGTGATCCATGATATCTGACTGTTAAGGTGTGCTGTGAGCTGAGAATCAAAATGTCATGTTCTATGATCTGTGTTATTCCATGTTTTGTTGTTTTGTTTTTGTTGTTGTTGTGGTGGGTCTGTGTGTTTGTTTGCGTTTGTGCATGCGCGAGGGTGTAAGTGTACACAAGGAGAGTTCTGTGCACGTGCGTATGTGTCTGTGTGTGTGTGGAGGGGGGGGGGGGTTGTGGTGGGGGGGGGGGGGGGGGGCGGGTAGAAGATGAGGTATATGTGTGTATGCATGCCTACACTGTGGGAGCAACGGAATATTGGAATGTGCGGGTGTGCATATATATATATATATCTTTGTATATATGTGTGTGGGGTTGGGGGTGGGGGATATGGGCGTTTGTGTGTGTGCTTGTACAAGATAGTGTGCCTTTGTGTGTGTGTGTGTGTGTGTGTGCCGTGGAAGCTGCGATACGTAGCCTAGAAATGAGTGTGTGGAGGGGGTAGAGGGGGTGCAGGGTAAGGTGTGTGTCTGTGTGTGTGTGTGTGTGTGTTGGGGCTCATGTACGTTTATGTGTATTTGACTGTGCTTTCATATCTGTGAAACTGCATGTTTGGTGCATATCTGTTATGCATATGTGTGTGTATGTGTGAATGTGTGTCTGCTTTTTTTCTTTTTAAAAAACAACAACATTTATTTGCTTATTTATCATCATTGTTGTCTTTATTTATTTATTTATTTATTTTATTTATTTATTTATCTATTTATTTTATTTTCATTATTATTATTATTTATTTATTTTTAATTATATTATTATTATTTATTTATTTATTAATTTAATTTAATTTAATTTAATTTTATTTTATTTTATTTATTTTTTCTCAAGGCCTGACAAAGCGCGATGGGTTACGCTGCTGGTCAGGCATCTGCTTGGCAGATGTGGTGTAGCGTATATGGATTTGTCCGAACGCAGTGACGCCTCCTTGAGCTACTGAAACTGTGGAAAGTAATGGTTGGCTGTCCACAGTGGTCAGTGGCCTTATGTTCAGCAGTGACCATTGGCAGCAGTGGCCAGTGGTCAGTGGCCAGAATTTGTCAGTGGCCATAATGCTCAACAGTGACCAGTGGTCCAGTAGTGGTTGGTGGTGGTCAGAGGTTAGTGGTCAGTAGTGGTGAGTGGTCAGCAGTGGTCAGTGGTAGTCATTCATCCTTACATACCCTCACGCCAACTCTGCTCTTCTTCTAACAACCGCCTGCTTAGGATCCCCCCTGTTCAAACCAAAACGTATGGCCAGTGCAGTTTTTCATACCAAGCCCCCATTCCTTGGAATCAACTGCCTCAGCCTCTCCGTCACTCATCTTCACTGCAATCTTTCAAATCCTGTCTGAAAACCATCTTTTCCCCTCCTGAATAATTAAAATTTTTCAACAGCTTATCCCTTTCCAGTTTGAACTGAAATGACTATTAGTGTGTGACTGTGAGTGAGTCATAGAGTTTCAGAATTTGTTGGTTGTATTTTTGATTGTGTACTATTTATGATTGTATGCTATGACTAGCGTGCGTGTGTGGGCATGTGTGTTGTGTGTGTGTGTGGGGAGGGTGGGGGCGGGACACCTAGGGCTTATTTTCAAGATTAGGTGTAAAAGCTGAATGATAATAATTATAATAGTCAGCTGTGGTCAGTGACAGTCAGCAGTGGCCATTTGTCAGCATTCTGTAGTGGTCGGTCAGCGATGGTCAATGGTCAGCTGTGGTCAGCGGTGGCCAGCAGTGGTCAGTGGTGGTCAATTGTCAGTGGTGGTCAGTGGTTGAATCAGGGGAAAAAGTACTAACATGGCATTTGATGTAGTTGTCAGCAGTGGTTCTAGACCTTGGGTAACTTTAACTGGGGGGAATATTGGCATTGGGGAATATACACCTGGGGAATATGGGCCTGTGGAAACTTGGATCTGGTGGAATAAAGGCCTGGAGTAACAAAGACCTGGGGGAACAAAACGCCAGAATATTTAAATTTGGGGGAACACAGACCTGGGGGAATATAGACCAAGGGGAATTTAAACCTAGGTGAAAAAAAAGTTTGGGAAATCTAGACTTGGGGGAATACAGTGCTGACTCCACTAATCCTTTCCATACAAACACATTATCTTTCTTACTTTCTTTCACTTTTTCAATCTTTTTATCATTCTTTCTCTCTTTCATTGATTCAGTCATTTCTTGCTTCCACTCATTTCTTTTCTAATTCTTTTTTTTTTTTTTTTGTCTTTGCCCAATGTATCTTATTTCTTCCGTTCCATACTTTCTTCCACAATTTCTTATTTCATTGCTCCTTTTCTTTTTTTTTTTTTTTTCCATTTGTTTCTTGCTTTTCCATTTGTTTCTTATTTTTTCTTGACTCTTTTTTGTCTTCAACATTATCAGCATTCAAAAAAAAAACAACTAACAATGGCAATTTGGCGTTTACTATGTAACCGCTGAACTGTCGCTGATAGGCTGAATTGTTGCTGATCAGTGACAGTTCAGCAGTTTACAGAGGCTACCTATTGACAGAACTATGTTTTTGTTTGTGTGTTTACCTTACCGTTCATCTTCCTTTCTCAAACATTCCTTTGAGAACTGGGAATGCTTATGAGCAAGAATGCTTTGTGTCAGGCAAACCGTACATTTGAAAACCTTGGATCCATAGTGGACTTGGCTGACCAATGGTTGACAATGGCCTCTCCTGCAATCTATGAATTTTTGGAACAGGACCCCAGTATTCAGTTGCTCAGGGTAAAGAATTTCATTGGACTTTATAGTTACCTTTACTGAAACATTTTGTTCATCAGAGCAAGCATTTGAATATGAATAATGTCAGTGAAGCTCTTTGTACGAAGTAAATGTAGATTCAAATAGCAGGACAGCAAATAGTGTATCCCAGTTTAGCATGCTTTTTGTTTTTTGAATTTCTTAATTTTCAAATTTTGAACCTCTGCATATTCAAGTATGGACTATAGCCCAGTGGTAGAATGATAAGAATTTCAGTATATTGTACAATTACAAGTAAACACTGAAAGCATATTCAAGTGCTTTCCCCATTATAAGAAAATTACTGAATATTGAAATATATATACATAGGATAAAAGGAAAACCTTTTCTAGCGATAAGTTTTTATGTTTAGAACTATTCTGACTTTGATGAAAGGGTGTGGAGTTAAGTAGCTTTGACAAATGACTTTTTAATCATTTGATATGGTTTTTTTTATTCTAATTATCTGTTGTTTCTTTGCCCTCTTGAACAGAACTTTGTCTCTGGAGGTAACTGCCATTTTGTGGTCAACCTCCTGAATTCCAGTCAGCTGGGCATTCTCCCCAACCTGCCTCAGCTGGACCCTGCCTTTTGTGATGTCCTGATGGCCTTTCTGTCTAACGACAGCAGCAGCAGCTTTGACTGGAAGGATGCTCTGCTCAGTATTGATGGCTTAGCCAACATGACACGAACATTTGCTGGGGTACGTTGGAAGATTGTGAGGCAAGAAGCTGTGGAGGATATGTGTGAGTGTTGTGCAGTTGTGAGCACTGTGAGTGCTGTATTTTGCATGTAGTTTTCTGGCTTCTTCGTTGTTTAGAAAATAATTCAGAATTGTAGTGAATGGTTTAAACATAATTCTTAAGACAGGTTTGCACAGAGAAAATTCAGGAGCACAGATCTGCAATAAATCAAAGGTTATGGTATGCTCAGTCAACAGTATATATACACACTGCATGTGCCTCAACTGCAGAAGCAGTGATTGATTCTCAAGTAAATCTAACCCCTTGCCTGCCTTGGGAAGTGAGACTTATGTCCCTTTTGTTGTACTGTTACAATCCTACATGACGTAACTCTCACGTCCAGTTTTCATAAACAGTTCACAGTTGATGATGATGGAGTCTCCCGTCAGTCAGACGGATGAGTAGGCAGGCAGGCTTATCTGTCGGTGTGTGTCCTCATATGGGAGAAGAGGCCAATTCTGGATGCGCAGCACTTCCCACAGGTGTTGCAAGGGAAAATGTCTTCAGAAGTTGAGCCCTGCTTCCTTCGCTCACGCTTCTCCTTAACCCTATGAGCCCTGAGTTCCTGAGCAATTTTAACCCTTCTGCCTGAGCTCCTGAGCCAAAATTTGCAAATAATTGGTATTAAACTCTTTGAGCCCTGACCACCGCTTTACCGGTGGCAGAGAAAAATGACATAATGCCCAGCCACTGGTTGAGCAGTGCGTAAACACTTGAAGCGTCTCAACCTGGCCCGTCAGGGCAGAAATCAGGGACAAAACATGTGAGAAAACAACTGTACACAATGCAGCAAGTAATTGATATGCTTGATGATTTATTGGAAGTAGAGTATGACAATGATTACTCTGATAGTGAGGTGGAATTCGAATTGGATGATTTTGCTACAGATAGTGATGTTGAAAATGAATCTGACCATGCAGAATCAGTTGATCAAAGGAGGCGTGTCAGGTTGAGACTCTGCACACTTCATGGAAGAAATCAATCTTTTTTATCCAAAGCACATGCACAAAACACAGTGAAAAGGCAGGGCAATGTTGGTACTACGTTCGTTGACGTCAGAATATTACGGTTTTTCTGATTGGCTCTTCAGTATAAGTCAACCAATAGCAAAACACGACACAAGTGTTTACACACCGCTCAACCGGAGGCCAGGAATTATGCCACCCCTCCCCAACACCGGTAAAGCGGTGGTCAGGGCTCAAAGGGTTAACGGCCAGCGTTCTCTTGTTTTCAAATGTCTTTATGCCACTAGAGCACAGCATCCTCCAGCGACAGCGGTCAAGGGCATCAGTTTCCCAGGAAGCGATGTCTATGTCACAGGCTTTGAGGTTTGTCTTCAAGGTGTCCTTGAAGCGCTTGCAGGGTCTTCCAAGTTCACGGTGGCCTTCCTTCAGCTGGCCATACAAAAGCACCTTCAGGATCCTGCTGTCTGTCATGCGGACAACTTGTCCTGTCCAGCGTAGCTGGCACTGGATCAGCAGGCTTTCGATGCTGGGCAGGCCGCTCCTCTCTAGGACCTGGAGGTTGGAGACCCTGTCTTGCCACTTTATGCCGAGGATCTTTCGTAGGCATCTCTGGTGAAACTGCTCAAGTTGTTGAATGTGACGGCATTCTGTGAACTAGCCGGTTGGTACATGGACTCGGTCTTGCTGAGGCTGATGGTGAGTCCAAAGCACCTGCAGGAGGTTGAGAACCTGTCCATAATGAACTGCATGTCCTCATGGGTGTGTGCAGCAAGCGCACAGTCATCAGCGAAGAGGAACTCTCTCATCAGTGCCTCAAACACCCTGGACTTGGCATGGAGTCGCTGTAAGTTGAAAAGTTTGCCATCTATGCAAAACTGAATGTAGATGCCCCAGTCACAGTCTTGGAAGGCATCAATCAGCATGGCAGAGAAGAGAATGGAGTTTAATTAAATTAAAAATATTGCTTAGAGCCCAGCCGACCATGAAGGCCCCGCTTCACTCCATTTACCACAGGGAACGGGTGCGACATGTCAGTATTTTCCTGTACTCTAGCTTGCATGCCATCGTTGAAAGACGCAGTCAGCTGGATTAGGCTCTCTGGGCAGCCAAACTTCAGGAGGATCTTCCACAGACTATGGCAGTTCACCATGTCAAAGGCCTTAGTCAGGTCTACAAAGACCATGTGGAGCTCCCTGTTCTGCTCACAGCACTTCTCTTGCATCTGGCGTACAGCAAACACCATGTCACATGTTCCCCTGCCTGAGCGGAAGCTGCACTGTGCTTCAGGATGACTGTGTTGGAGACATGGTCAACCAGTCTGTTCAGTATGATGTGGGCGAGGATCTTGCCAGCGATGCAGAGAAGAGAGATTCCACGGTGGTTATCGCAGGATGTTTTGTCTCCCTTCCATTTGTAAATGTGGACAATAGAAGCATCCTTGAAATCCTTGGGGACCTCCCCTCTCTCCCAGATAGACTGGAACAGGGTGGTCAGTTTGTCTGTCAGCACCTCGCCTCCATACTTGTAGATGTCAGCCTGGATTCCATCCGCTCCAGGTGCTTTTCCTGACGTTGTCAGCTTCAGTGCCTTCTGGGTCTCAACCTTGGTGGGAGGGGCATCTAGCGAGTCATTGGTAGCTGTGAGAGGGCTGCAATTGCCTCGTCAGATACGGATGAGTCCCTGTTGAGGAGGGTGTTGAAGTGCTCTGCCCAGCGGGCAAGGATGTCTTTCTTGTCTGTCAGGAGGGTGGTCTGGTCCGAGGCTCGGACAGGGGTTGATCCTGTGACTCTCGGCCCATACACAGCTCGGAGACCATAATGGAAGGTCTTCATGTCGTGAGCATCAGCAGTGGACTGGAGCTCTTCGGACTTTCTATCCCACCAGGTGTTCTTCATCTCACGCAGTCTCTTCTGTACGAGTTGCTTGGTTAGGAAGAACTGGTTCTCCTTTCTATGGCAGTCTTTATCAGAAATGTGATCCTGATGCCGTATATGCAATGTGTTCAGGAGCTTGGGGATTCGTTCTTGTCAAATCAGTCTTTGTGGCTCCTCTGTACAAAGCCGAGTGTGTCAGCTGCTGCTGTGTACACAGTATCTCTAAAGGTACTCCATACCTCTTCTACATCAGTCGATGCAGGAATTTCTTGGAGAGCTACTTGGATTTGCTGCTGCAGCACGTCCTTGGTGATAGGGAGGCGGTGGATGTTCAGCTTCCTAGGGGGTTTCTGCCTGGCTGGTTGGAGCTCGCGTGCAAGTCTGATGTTCATCTTGCTGCGTACCAGGCGATGGTCTGACCAACAGACTGCTCCTCTCATGCAGCGTGTATTGGAAACATCACCTCTGTCCCTCTGCCGGACAATCACATAGTCCAGCATGTGCCATTGCTTGGAGCGGGGGTGCATCCATGTGTTCTTGTACTTGTCCGCTTGTTGGAAGAGGGTGTTGGTGATGGTCAGTCCATGCTGCGTGCAGAGCGAGAGCAAAAGCAGTCCGTTGGAGTTGCACTTGCCAGTGCCGTGTTGCCTAGGACTTTTGGCCACGAGGAGAAGTCCACGCCGACGCGGGCATTGAAATTCCCAAGGATAATCAGCCTGTCCTTTCTGTCTGCCGCTGAAATGGTGTGGCTGAGCTCCTCATAGAAAGGTTCTTTGATGTCATCAGGGTTGGTCATCGTCGGGGCATAGCAGCTGATGACTGTTGCGAAGTGATCCTTGGGACAGCTTCAGATGCAGGGTCATCAGCCTGTCGTTTATCCCATGTGGAAGGCTGTCAAGCTGTCGTGCAAGTTTGGTTCATATGGCAAAGCCCACACCTGAGGTTCTTGGGATGCCATGCAGTTGTGTTTCACCCACAAACCTGGTTTCGCTCAGGGCTGCTATGTCCACCTGGTAGCGATCAAGCATTCTAGCAATGAGCGCTGTGCATCTTTTTGGTCTGTCGTCTCTATCTAAGAGGGTGCGAAAATTCCAGGCACCCAGATTCAGGGCATGACTTCTGGTTCTTTTCTTTTGTTGTTTTCGACCGCTATTGTTGGATGTCCAAGTAGGTGCGGTTTCCTACTAGGTACTAGGTGAGGCAGGCTTTGTTAGGGGATCCTTTTATCTCCCCTTCCCCATGTGGGGAGAGCAGTGCTGTCCCTAAAAAGGGCTGCTCTGACACTGTGGGAGGATACGGGCGCCCCATCTGCCCCAGTCTACGGCAGACGACCATCACCCCACAGTCGCCTGCGTGCAGAGTCGTGACTAGGAACTGCCAGCAGCATCCTCTGCCTGTCCCTGTTACCACTTCTCCATCACCGCAGGGCTTGAGAAAGTTGGGTGTTGAAGGGCTAGTTTGTCGTTCCGACATTAGCCTGGTTGCCTGACCAGCACAGGTGACTTTTTTTAGCGAGGAGGAGTTGTGCAGTCCCTTCCCCACTGTCTTGCCTACTGACGCTCACAGTCCCACAGGTGCAGATACTGTCACGTGTAGGACGGCCTCAGCAGGTGCAGGTTTTTTTTTCGGAGCTCCGTCTCCTAGGGGGACTTCCAGCCAAGGATATGAGCTCCCCCTGGCCTTCAGAGCCATTGGGAAAGGTTTCTTCCTCCGCTTGGTCCGTCGTTGGGAGACTTCACACGTGGCAGGTAGTACTGGGTTACATGGTACCAGTAGGAAGGGCTATGCCCCTGACCTGACCTATTGCCCCTGACCTGACCTATAGTTAAAGTTGATAGTTAAAGGGAAACAACCTACTTTGTTTCTCCTTGTCTTCCAGGATGTAGGCTTGGGAATTTAGATTGAAATGTGCATTAGGTCCAAATGTGAGCAACAAAACTGTTCTTTTTATGATAAAATAGAATAATCATACTGATGACACTGATATAAAGTTTATTACTGTAGGGGGGCAGGAACATAATGAAATTGTGATTTTTAATGTAAAGATTCATGTGGTTTTATTGCTTCTGGCTGTGAGAGAGTGCCTTACAATGAGTTGCAAGGCAAGAGTGTATGAGAGAGGGAGGTTTGGCAAGCGTGGTATGCACCTCACTAGAAGAAACCAAGCGTTTTGTGTAGTACAGTACATGTGACTGACTGCTGCCGCGCTGTTGCTGACGTGTACCTCTGTGAGCTGAACACTGTGGCAGATAACAAGTACTGTACAGAAAGCTAGTAAGAGAGCTCTTTTGGGTCAAAAGGAAACAAACATTTTCAGTTTCATGTATTTCATACTAAATTGGTCAAAGCAAGTTTTCTTTTATGAATGTTTTCCAGTTTCTTACGAGTAATGACATTTCATTAATAGTGAAATAAGTATAGACTGCAAAGGTGAATTTACTAAGGCAGCACGGGATCATTTAATTCAAAAATACAATTTTGTTGACTTTTTATGCAATGCATAACTTGGAAATACTTCATGTTCTGCTTAACCTCTTGACTGCGCTGTTGACGTACAGCGTACGTCATGAAATGTCGCTCACCAGTGCTGTATCAACATGCGTCGTACGTCATGTTACAACGTTCAATGTTTCGAGTCCCGCATTACAGAAAACACAGTCTGCTAACCATTAAATTAGCTCCCCTGAGAGCTCTTTATCTCCTGAGTTCCATGAGCTAAAATTATTCATCGGATTGTCATATTTATGGCGAAAGTTTTGCAAGTTTGTATGAAGCTCAAGTTGTGTTAGCAAAGCCATGGCTGAACGCAGACAAACCCCAACACTTGCACTAGTATTGAAAAAAAATCTTTTGCGATGCAAACAGTACAAATGAAGATTGTGGACTGAAAGAGATAGAACTGCGTGAAGTTGATGCCGAATATGCTGATTTTGACATGGAGGGGGGTGGGAGGTGGATTTGCTTGACGAAACAGAAGATAGACAAGATCAGCTGATTCAAGATGCAGGTGGGTGTTTACGAGGTTTGTCAGTTTATTATTTTCTTTCTGTTTGTTGTAACAATGAATATGACTGCATTGTGTGTTTTGAATGTGTTCGCTGTGGTAAGTAGCTTCGTCAGTCACTGATCAGTGTGTGAGAGTGAGAATCAGTCAGTCACGTGTGTACTGTGTGTGACCATCACAGCCCAAGGAGGCGTGGCTTGCTGGCTGGCTCATTGTTGATGACAGCATGTGTCGCTCACCAAGAGCTTTCTGTGTATTCGTTTCCAAGTGTGTATCGGTTTGTTGTTGTTGTTGTTGTTGTTGTTCATTGTTGTTGTTTTATGTGTGTGTGAGAGAGAGAGAGTGGTGGTGGGGGGGGGGGAGATGTTTGTAAAACTGAAATCAGATAAAGATATACAGAATTATATGCCTAAATTACTTTGTAAGTGCAACACTTGTAGAAGTGTGTGTGTGTGTGTGTGTGTGTGTGTTGTCATTTTGTTTTGTATGAGAAAGAGAGAACGAAGGGGGTGTGGCATACCATGAACCAGTTTCAGCGTGTGTGTATTTTTGGGGTTTGGGGTGGGGTAGGTGTGTGTTTGTTTGTATTTCAGCTTCTGAAAATAATCAGAAATAAAATGGTACCATTTCATGATCTTTTTATATGTAAAAAAAAACAACCCAATAAAAATACCCTCCAAAAAACCCAACAAACTTAGTCTTTTGTGCAATGTGTTTCAGGTATGCAGCATGGTGATGATCGTGATGTTCATCTTGGACCATCTGGAGTTGACAACTTGCCACAAACCTACAGCTGAAGAGCAACAGCAGCAAGACCAAAGGGCAGTAAACAAGCCTCCAGCAATTCTGGATTACAACAAAAACATGGGTGCCATGGACCATTGTGACCAACAGCTGCAGCCCTATGATGCCACAAGGAAAACCCTGAATTGGTACAAATAGCTGTGTGTGCATTTTCTACAAATTGCCATGCTGAATGCACACATCCTCTACAAAAAGCAGGCAACAGCAGTACACTCCTGGACTTCCAGAAGGATGTAATTAGTGCCATGATTTTTGGTGACCAAGACCAAGACACTGCTAAATATGACCACGCTGTTTGTCTTGTGTGGACAACACTTCATTGATGTCATCCCAATACCCCACACAAGGCCTGGCCACAAAGGAGGTGCAGAGTCTGCTGGAAGAAAGGACAAAGAAAGAATGTGAGGTTCTACTGCCCAGACTGCCCCAGCAAACCAGCACTGTGTCTTGAAGACTGTTTCTGCAAGTGCCACACACAGCGTTTTTACTGGCGATAGATCCTGGGTGAGTACACCCTTTTCATTCTTTGTGTGGACTGTGTTGGAGTCTTATGCACCTGGACACTGTTGCTCAGCCTTGACAGTGTGTGTGGTTGATCACAACAGTCACAAGAAAGACTGGTTGATAACCTGGTTGATATTGTAGCACCTACATGATGGAATGACAGTCCCAATTTTTGTTATTAATGCATTTTATGGAATTTTTCTGTCAGATTGACTCATTATTTGAACAAGTGAGTATTAAAAGCAAAATCTTGGTTCATTTTCCTTTCATTTGATATATACTTTTATGCACTTATCTTCAGTACTTTTTGAAATATAAGCAAATTAAAATCATTCGCGTGTTTTTCGTGTTTTTCTGAAAATTTTCTCAGCACAGGTTATAGTAAAACGTACTAGCAGCGAAGGGGTTAATAATGTGTAGAATATGAATATAACCAGGTTTGTGTGAATGAACTTTGTCATAGCACTGTCCAGACAATTAATTCAGAAAGTATGGTAGGCAGATGATGGCAAAATCGACCAGTGCAGCATCATGTCTTGATGTGAAAACTTTATATCAGTGTGATCAGTATGATTTGTTTTATTTTATCGTAAAGGGCCACAGGTACCTAATGAAAACAAATTTGACTGGGAATTCTGGAATTAATAGCCATGCAGAAATTTGTTAACCATTTGATTTCATGGATATTTTCTTTGACTCAGATTTAAAACAACAAAAAACAGTTATACAATGGAATTATGAAACCTTTATTGACTCCTTAAAGTATGATGTATGAATGATCATCATGAAAAATGTCATGGAGACACCTTTGTATTTGAGGAAGCATTGCACATTTTTTGCAGTTTTTCAGCAGCATACAGGAATGCCAAAATAGTTCAAATGTTCAGCAGACAAGGGGTTATTTTCTGTCTTATTCAGTCATTCCTCACTGTCTGTCTCAGCACAAATATATTAATTTATTTGTCAGACATATTTGATGAAATTTGGGTTTCTGCAGAACAATGATTTTCATGATGCAAGTTACAATGAAAATTTATATTGCCATTAGTTTTATACTTATCACTGGTTTCTAGTGTTTTAAGTTGTGATGAATTTATATTTTGTGCAGATATGACAAAACTTTCAATCATTTTTATTAATAACAGTGAATTTTTCAACAGTGCTTCCGCTTTGACAAGTTTCAACCATATGAGTCTGAGGCTGATGTGGTTGGGAAAAGTTTGCCTCTAATTGAAAACAACACATTTTGGGCTGGTGAGATTATTTTTATAATTTGAATTAATTTAAATTCAAATTTGGTCTGTGATTATGTCTGATGAGAATAGTAATTCACTCAGGTTTTTGGAGCTGCAAAACCTATAATTTGAATTTTTGTTTCATGTTGTTTTGCGTTCTGTGAGAGAATGTAGCATTACTTTGCATTGTATCATTTTGTCTCATAGACAATAACATTAGTCAGAATCATTAGTGTAAAGAATAGTCATTTTAACACACAACATAACATGTTATCACACACACACACACACACACACACACACACACACACACCTGCACATGTGCATATCAAATAAATTCACAACATTGGCCAAGATTTTTAGGCAATATAATTCATTGATAAGGGAGCATGAATGCATATGAATAGTTATAAAGTTTGGTCTGAAACCTATGGATTCTTTGTATTGTATTTTCAAAGTATTTCGGATAGAGTTAGGAAGAGGAATATGGGAGAAGTGGATAAAGGTGATGCAATTTTCAAATAAAAAATGCATACTTCAAAGTGTGTGTGCTTATGCACATCTGTGTGTGTGTGTGTGTGTGTGTGTGTGTGTGTGTGTGTGTGTGTGTGTGTGTTTACCTGCACATAATTGTGTGCTTCAATGTGCAGCTGTGATATTTGAGAACATGGATGGCAGTCACGGGAATGAGGTGCCGACTTTCATCAAGTACAAAATCCGCATGAACTCAGACTATGTGGACAGCACCAAGAAACTCAGGGCTAAGTCAGTATCCACCTGCTTTCATTATCTCTTTGGTTTGGGTAAAAGATGTACTTTTAAAGTTTAAAGGAGGAAGGTGGCAGAATGGTTAATACACTTATCTGCCAATACAGTGTCTGTGAGGGTCTGGATTCTAGTCCTTCATGGGGATTTTTCATTTTGTTTTATCAATTTGCCATCCAAATATACATGTCTGCCAAAAATAAATAATGGTATGAATGTACCAGGGTATGGTTAGAAAATACATTGTTTTTGTATTGTCGCAAAAGTGTGTGATCAACAAAAATGGTATGTTGTTATTAAAAAAGTGTTCTAACTGACTAAGATTAGGTTTGTAAGTCTTCATATTATATTATTTTCAGTTTCAATTCTCAAGGAGGCATCACTGTGTTTGGACAAATCCATGTATGCTACACCACATCTGCTAGGCAGATGCCTGGCAGCAGCACTTCCCAACACGCTTGTCAGGCCTTGAGTGCATGCTTATATATGTGTGTACCTATCAGAGTGGATTTCTTTTTACATAATTTTGCCTCATGACAACACTTTGTTGCCATGTGTTCTTTTTCAATGCGCCAAGTAAGTGCTGCACACGGTACCTCGGTTTATTGTCTCATCGAAAATACTAGATGCACAGTTTGATTTTCCTGTCAAACTTGGGAGAAAAGCCAGGAGCAGGATTCGAACCTACTCCCTCGCGCACTCTGTATTGGCAGCTGAGCTTCCTATTATATTAGTCTTCTACTGTCAAGAATGACTTGCTTATATATACCGGAGTGCCCAAAACATTCTATTACTGACCCAAACTCCACAACTTCAAGTGTCATGTTACCACAATTTACAACGATTCATTTTGTAAACAAAACATCATCAGTAATAATCCATGTGTCCATGCACCCCACTAACATCTGCAGGGGGAGTTTTCCACAATATCTGCTTTGTAGTTTGGTCAGTTTTTCTGTCTATAATTACCTGTCTCACATAACGTCATTTGTGGTATTAGAATCCAGAATTTTTTTTTTTTTTTTTTTAAAGAGCAAAGAAAAATAAAGAACCCCCACCAATCCCCCTCTTGTGAAAGGTGTGACCAACACAAATAGACAGTTTAGAGTTAATTGTAATATTATCCCCAGTCAGATCAATACAGTGTGAATTCTTTCATAAAAATGCATTGGATAAAGAAAAGAAAATATATCCCATTTCATTTACAATATGACTCTTGCAGTTGGCTGGGCCATATACAGTGTTAATTAGACTGATTAAATGCAATACTGAATATATAACACAAAATGTATTCTAACACAGTGCCTTATCATATCTGCATTTACCTCATGCTGATAAAGAAATCCTTCATCCAATAAATCAGATTGCTGGCATTTGAGCATTTTCAGTACACCTGAAGTATTTGATCATGTGACAAGCTATTACAGCACCAATCCAATTTTGAAGTCATTCATGGAATAGCTCACTCTAATTCTTTTCTGTAGACATAAAGAAATTAACTGTTTGATAAGATGTGTGGATTCAGTGCTGTTTCAAGCATGTATACTCCCAGAAGTCATTTATAGGGCCCAATGAAGGAAGAATGGTCAATATTTACCCTCCCACTGCATTTATACCATAATTTAAACTTGGCAGACAGGTAAATTATGATTTCTGACGTAAAAACGCTTAAGAAAATCACTATGAGAAATCCCCCTCGCCAGGGTAAGTGTTACCATGTGTCACCCACTCTTGCCTTTTCTCCCATGTTTGACTTGAAAATCAATCTGAGCATCCAGTCATTCAGATTTGGAGATATACCAAGGTCTTGTATGCAGCACACACTTGGCACACTGAAAAAGAACCCATGGCAACAAAAGTTTTGTCCTGTGGCAAAATTATGAAGAAGAAATCCAATCAGCCAAATATATATGCATGCACTCAAGGCCTGGCTAGCACATTGTGTTATGCTGCTGTCAGGTGTGTGCCTTGCAGATGTGGTGTAGCATATGCAGATGTGTCCAAACAGTGACCCCTCCTTGAGAAAGGATTGAAACTGAAACTGCAGTGATGTTTATCCTGTTTCTTGAGAATCTGACCAGTTTTGTTTTCAGATCGATTGACAAGCTGCAGTAGAACATTTAGTATACATTCTTGTGAATCTTTCATTCAGTTCATTTCTCCATACCACTTGTCTGTTGCCTGTGCCTTGCTTCACAAACACAGTCTCTCTGTTAGTGCTCCATTTCTTCTTCTGAATGTGTGTTGTTTCTGTCTGTTTTATCATTTCATTTTAACAGTTTTTTCATGTTGTACTGTTTGCTATTATCATGCATAATACACCAAAAGTTATCGTCAGTGACTTGAACTTGTGGGCTGGTGATTATGTGTAGTGTTTCATTCTGTTGTCAGCAAGGTTAGATTGGTGGTGGTCTGTTCATCATGATTTCTTTCATCTTGGGTTTGATTTTTTTCTCAGGTATTGCACAGAATAAGTTAAAAAAAAAAAAAAAAATATATATATATATATATTGATGCAAACTGGAGATAAGGAATTTCTTATAGACCTGTACTAATCAACATTATTGTTATTATACTTGTTATTAGCAATAGAAGTGAGACCAGACTGGCAGAAGAAGGCGAACTCTGTGAGTGAGGCGCAGGTTACACCTTCTTTTGGAGTGGTCGCGGACCTGAAGAGAGACGTGAGGCTGGAGTTGGCTTTACAGTGAAGACAACACTCGTTGGCAAGCTGGCTGGCTCCCCGAAAGGAGTGAACGATCGCCTGATGACGATGAAACTCCCTTTATGCAACGGGAAGAAGTTTACCACCATTGTCGGCGCCTACGCGCCCACCATGACCAGCCCAGATGAGATCAAGGACAAGTTCTATGAGGACCTGAACACTGTCATCACCACTGTTCCCAACGCAGACAAGTTCCTCATTCTTGGTGACTTTAACGCAAGAGTTGGTTGTGACAGCACCTCCTGGGAAGGCGTGATTGGGAAGCATGGGGTTGGCAACTGTAACAGCAATGGCCAACTACTTCTCCAGACATGTGCCGAGCACAACCTTCTTATCACAAACACCATCTTCTGCCTCCCTACCCGTAACATGACGTCATGGATGCATCCTCGCTCTGGGCATTGGCATCTCATCGACTTTGTCATCGTCAGGAAGAGGGACAGGCAGGACGTACGAGTCACGAGGGCCATGTGCGGTGCCGAGTGCTGGACAGACCACCGCCTTATCGTCTCCAAACTCAACCTCCGCATCCAGCCCAAGAGACGGCCTCAGGGCATGAAAGCACCCAAATGCCTGAATGTCAGCAAGCTGGAGCTAGGCAACATCAAGCAGAGCTTTGCTGACACCCTGGAGGAACGCCTTGAGTCCACCGTGCTGGACAGCCAGAATGTGGAGGCAGCATGGGGTGCACTGCATGAGACGGTGTACAACACTGCCATGGAGTGCCTGGGGCCTTCTGCCAGGAAGCACAAAGACTGGTTTGATAACTGCACTGAGATCAAGCAGCTGCTGGAAGACAAACGCCAAGCCTACAGAGCCCACATTGAAGATCCCAAGTCACAGTCAAAGAAAGACATACTGAAGAGCGCACGCAGCACCATCCAGCTGAAGCTGCGGCCGATGCAGGATTCGTGGTTGAGCAACAAAGCTGATGAGATCCAGGGCTTTGCAGACAGGAACGACATGAAGAACTTCTATAACGGCCTGAAAGAAGTCTACGGTCCCACCACCTCCGGATCTGCTCCACTCCTCAGTGCTGATGGTTCTACCCTAATCACTGACAAGGACGGGATCCTTAAGAGATGGGCTGAATTCTTTGACAGCATACTGAACCGCCCTTCCACCATCAATGATGAAGCCATCGACCGACTCCCCCAGGTGCCAGTCAGTGTGTCGTTGGATGCCATTCCAACTTTGGAGGAGACCCAGAAAGCTATCCGTCTGCTATCCAATGGCAAAGCCCCTGGCTCAGACTCCATTCCAGCTGAGGTCTACAAAGAAGGTGGTATGGCACTGACTGAGAAGCTTCATCAGCTGTTCCAGCTCATCTGGCAGCATGAGGCAGTTCCACAGGACTTCAAAGACGCGTCCATCATACATCTGTACAAGCACAAAGGAAATCGTCAGGCCTGTGACAACCATCGTGGAATATCCCTGCTGTCCGTCGCAGGCAAGACTCTGGCCAGAGTGCTACTCAACCGTCTCATAGCGCACCTTGAGCAAGGTCTCCTACCAGAGAGCCAGTGTGGCTTCCGGAAAGAATGCGGGACTATCGACATGGTGTTTGCTGCCAGGCAGCTCCAGGAGAAGTGTCAGGAACAGAACGCCAACCTTTACTCCACCTATGTCGATCTGACCAAGGCCTTCGATACTGTTAGCAGAGATGGCCTTTGGAGAATCATGGCGAAGTACGGATGTCCCAGAAAGTTCATCACCATCATACACGATGGGATGTTGGCCCGAGTCCAAGACAACGGAGAGACTTCAGAAACATTCCCTGTCTCCAACGGAGTCAAGCAAGGGTGTGTTCTTGCCCCCACCCTGTTCAGTCTCATGTTTTCAGCCATGCTGACAGATGCCTTCAGAGACGCTGATGTAGGCATTGGCATCAGGTACCGCAGAGATGGCTCACTCTTCAACCTCAGGAGGCTTCAAGCAAAAACCAAGGTGAGGACAGACACCGTCAACGACTTCCTGTTTGCTGATGACTGCGCTGTCAACGCTGCCTCTGAAGCTGACATACAACACAGCGTCGACAAGTTCTCTGCTGCCTGTGACAACTTTGGCTTCACAATCAGCACAAAGAAGACTGAGGTGATGCACCAGCCAGCTCCAGGAAAGCCTTACGTTGAACCAAACATCCTCATCAACGGGCAACGACTGAACGCGGTAGACAAGTTCACATACCTGGGCAGTACACTCTCTTGCACAGTCATTGACGACGAGGTGAATGCCAGACTCGCCAAAGCCAGCGCTGCCTTCAGCAGACTCCATAAGAACGTTTGGAACAGGAGAGGCATCACCCTGGAGACGAAGCTCAAAGTATACAAGGCCATAGTTCTCACCACACTGCTCTATGGATGTGAATCATGGACGGTCTACAAACGCCACGCCAAAAAGCTGAACCACTTCCACACCACCAGCCTCAGAAAACTTCTCGGCATAAAGTGGCAAGAGAAGATTCCTGACACAGAGGTGCTCACTCGTGCAAACTTGCCCAGCATCTACACCATCTTGATGCAGGCCCAGCTGCTCTGGGCAGGCCATGTACTTTGCATGCCAGACCACCAGCTTCCCAAGAAACTGCTGTACGACGGACTCCAACATGGCAAGCACTCCCATGGAGGCCAAAAGAAGCGCTTCAAAGACACTCTGAAAACCTCTCTGAAGGCCTTCAACATCAGCCATGACACATGGGAGCTGAATGCAATGGACAGACCAAAGTGGCGTTCAGCTGTCCACAAGGCGCCAAATCCTGTGAGGCCAACAGAATTGCTGCAGCAGAGCAACACAGACAGGCCAGGAAAAGCAGTGCCAGCAAGTCCCCGACAGCTGCCACCATCCCCTGTCCACACTGCGTCAGAACCTTCCGGGTGCGGATTGGCCTGACCAGTCATCTGTGCACCCACAGAGCCCAACCCACCCACCCCCAGGATGACTAGATGGTCCTCGTCAATCCCGACGGACGAACCACACACACACAGCAATAGAAGTGTTCTGCTTGACTATCCAGACATCTCCCTAATTTCAAAGTCAAATTTCAGTGCTATATTCTCTTTTCCTTCTGTTGATAAACAGATACTGGCGTCCTCGCCCCCGTGGCCGAGCAGTGATTGACACAAAGTACACGACTTATGGCTTTGCCTACATTCAGGACATGGTGGACCATGCTATAATTCGACTCCATGCCAACATCACTCAGGAAGAGGGTGTAGTGGTGCAGCAGTTTCCATACCCTTGTTGGATCTACGACAAGTAAGAGTACTGGTCCACATCGTGATGCTGTCACTATTATCAGTGCTTACTGAATTAAAGTCTTCTTTTTCTGCTTCTGTGTTTGTGGGTTGTTACTTCTACATTCACTTATCTCTACAATCGGGTTTATATGCTGTGCTTTAGATATGCATACTCCATTTTCAGGGGTGTTAATGCTGGGTTTATTTAGGTTCCCATAGCTCACTGAATACTGACATGGATTATGGGATCTTAAAGTCTGTATTTGATCTTCTGCATGTGTATACACTTCCAGCTCTCACAAAGCATCATGCAGAATGACCTGGCACAGTCCTAGTGATGAACATCACAATCAGATAGACTACTTTTTAGTCCAGAAACATTTCAGATCGAGTGTGGACATCGCACAGACTAGAACTTTCCCAGGAGCAGATGTTGGCAGTGACTATGACTTGGTCATGATGTCCTTTTGCTTACATTTCCAGAAGATGTGTAAGTCAAAATTCATGAGACTCAAATTTGACCTTGACAAGCTGAAAGACCCTGGGGTAGTAGAAGCTTTTAAGGCAACCATAGGAGGAAAGTTTGCACCACGACTCATCCTCCGTGCAGAAGAGGTGGACATGAACACCATGTTGTCTGCCTTTAGCACAGCATTGATAGAAGTGGCTGCCACTGACATCCTCAGCAAACAGTCCCATGAAGAAGCCATGGGTCACTGACGAGCTGCTAGAACTTTGCAACAAGAGATGTGAACCAAAGAAAATTAAAAAAGAACCCGAAGGGGCAGCAAAGTACAGGAATGAATTCCTGAATGAATTTTCACCAGTTGACCAAATTTTCTCATATATAGGTAAGCAAATTCATGTTTGTTAAGGTGACCTACATGATGAATTACAAACCTGTACACATGTGATAATTTAGAGACTTGATTTTGAAGCTGGTTTCAAGAATGTGCCAGTATGTTCTTTGCAAAACCAGTGCATGCCAGTGTGTTCTTTACAAAAAGAGTGATCCATGCTTGTGTGTTGTGTATGCAGGTTTGTGTTTGCCATCTCGCGCAGTCTGCCTCTGTTCATGGTGATCTCGTGGATCTACTCAGTGGCCATGATCATCAAAGGCATTGTGCATGAGAAGGAGACGCGGCTGAAAGAAGTGATGAAGATCATGGGGCTGGGCAATGGGGTCCACTGGCTGGCTTGGTTCATCAACGCCTTCGTTATGATGATCCTCACTGTCTTCCTCTTCTGTGTCGTTCTGAAGGTCAGTCAGTCAGTTACAGTGTGGATGGTGTGGTGGGATGGGTGTTCTGATAGTATGAAGTGTTTGTGTTTCCTTATACACATGCATTCAAGCAGTCCTTCAAGAAGGATTCAACACACATGCATGCTCTCTCTTTCTCTCTCTCTCTCTCACACACACACACATGAAAGTTCATCCTCTTACAAGGTTTTTTGAGCAGTGTCAACTAGAATTAAAATCATTTATGAATGCACTATGGAGACAAAAACAAATCATAGTAGAAAAATCATACAATCAAAGTTTACTTTAAAATGCATGAAAACAAAATGACTTGATGACAAATACATTAGGGATCAATACTCATCGGTATCATTTACTAAAGCTTTAGGTTTACCTTAGATACAGGAACAAATTCATGATATAGATAACAAACTGAGCAGTCAACCTATCATTAATGGCACAGAAGTGAATGAAATTGTTAATGAATTCACACAAATAATGAAGTCATCAGTGAATGTTAGTTTGAAAACAGAATCTAGATTTCATAAGGAAAAATGCAGAAGAAATAAAAAATGGTTTGACTGAGACTGTCATGAACGCAGGAGAGACATTAAATCAATTTTGAATGAGTTAAATAGGCAGCCATACAATTAGTCTTTACGCCAAAAATATTTTGCTGAATGCACGGTAAACAACAGTACAACAGACTGGTAAAACAAAAGAAACATTCACTTAAAAATCTCTCAGTGAAAGAATTAAATGAGGTGCTTAATAAAGATCTAAAGGCAGCATGGAAAATGATTAAAAATTTGCAGACAGTGGGAGAAAAAAACAAATGTAAACATCAATTAAATGCTTCAAAATGGATTTCTCATTCAGAAAATTTAATCAGAAAAGACATGGAAGTAAATGATCATACATTAAGTATCAATACGTAAATTTCTGAAGAAAAAATATGGAAAGCATATCTTAGTCAAAAAAGCAAAAATGTATGCAATAATAAATGAAATGATCAAAAGCAGTCTTCCGGTTGTATAAAAACCACATTTTAATCAAAGAACAAGCCAGATTTTGAACCCGCCCCCCAAAAAAACACTAATCAAATTCTTGTTTTGAAAAAGGTAATAGATGAGACATAGAAATTAAAAAAACAGTCGACTGTATGGCTGTTTTGTAGATTTTCAAAAAGTATTGGGCAGTGTTTGGCATGATGCAATGCTGCTGAAGCCACACCGAATAGGAATAAAAGGTAAATGTTTTAATACTATAAAATATATGTATACAAACGCTAAAACCCACACAAAATTACAAGATTGTTTCAGCAGATAATTTATTATTGAAAAGAGGGTACATCAGGGAAATACACTCAGCCCAACTGTATTCAATATTTTTCATAAATAATATCACCACAGATATGACAGATACTCCCCCCCCCCCCCCCCAATTGACAGTACTGTGATTTGTAGTAGTCAACCAGGAAATATAGTTATGTTTTTATTCATAGCACTGAACATGTAGTTTTTGACACAGTACAATGAATTTTGTTTCAGATGAAAGAAAAATGATTGCTTTCTCAATAAAAGTTAAATTTTGAACCTGAACTCAATATCTTGGATTTTTTTTGTTCAGTGAGAATGTGCAAAATATACTGAAAATGCTCAAAATTTCTATTTTTAGCAACTGAGGTCGAAGGTAATCAACACTATGTTCCACATGTATTTAAAAAGATATCATAACTTGAAAGTTTATTTTATTCTGATTACATTGAATATTACACATGAAGTTTGGTCCATAAATGCACATTGCTTTTTCTTAGCATTTTAAAATTGCTGCACAGTTAGTACTAAAAAAGAGTGAAAAATTCTAAAACTGTTGAGAGTTGAGGTTTTATCATTATGGCAATAATATATTCTATTCTGTTCTATTCTATTCACACACACATACACACACACACACACACACTGTCTCTCACATAACATAAATGTCATATTCATGTTTGTGTAAGTGTCCTATTTTTACATCTTTGTAAACAAATTGATAAATCTACATATTATCTCTGTTTCGATCTGTCTCTCTGTGTTCTCTCACCTCTTCTTCTCCTACTCCCTTTCCTCTTCCTTCCCCTCATATGTGTGTGTGTGTGTGTGTGTGTGTGTGTGTGTGTGTGTGTGTGTGTGACAGTTATAAACAGCTTTGTTGAAGTGTGCTTTGTCGAAGTTTTGTTGCCACATGCTTAAGACTGGAAACCCGATTTTGATCAATATCAAGTTGTTTTGAGATTAATATTATGGACACAAAGGGTGACCAAAGAGGTCAGAATAAATCTGATCCATGTACCTACTAAACGAGGATTGAAACCACCTAGAACGCACTAACCATTCAGCTGTCATGCTTGTCTTTGTTGATATATCTATGGTGTTGTGGCTGTGAACAACATAATTTGAAGAAGTGTATTATTGTGCTTTGATTTTGTGTCCTCTACAGGCTGGTAAAGTGTTAGAGCACTCTGACCCGACAGTGATCTTCATCTTCATGCTCACATTCACCATGGCGACCATTGCCCAGTGCTTCCTCATCAGCGTGTTCTTCAGCCGGGCCAACATGGCAGCAGTGTGTGGGGGGTTCATCTACTTTGTGCTGTACTTGCCCTACACACAGCTGGTGGTTTTTGAAGAGTACACTTCCACCTCCCTCAAACTGTTCACGGTGAGTGTGTGTCATGCTTCTGCTGCTTCTGGGCAGAGGGTAGAGGGTGGGATTGATAGTAGAATGTTCCTTGGATGATAACACAATGAAATTTCGTGTAAAAAAAAAAATGTTGTGATTTTATGCCTGACTTCCAGGATTTAACTTACTTTTATATACTGTTTTTATCATTATATTCATGTGTCCAATGCTAGTGAAAATAACAAGTCATGAATGCTGTTGTTTGAAAATGTATTCAGGACCATAACTTATGTAGGCACTGTATAAACATATTTTTTCTCATCAACTTTACTAATTAATATTCAAAACTAGCAAGTAAATGAGTCTCTTAAATGTATACAGGGTCATGACCTGAGTAGGGACTAAATGTTTGTTCATCAACATAAGTCATTAACCCTTTGCCTGCCAAACATTTGAGCAATTTTGTCATTCCTGTATACTGAGGAAAACCCCCCCAGGGTTTCCACCAAAGTGCAAAAACCCCCCAAAACATCCATTTCTTTCTTCAAATACAAACATATTTCCATGAAATTTTGCATGATGATTGCTCATACGTTGTACGTTAAGTAGGTGATAAAGTTATTATAATTTATTTGTATAACTGTTTTTATTCTTGCTTTAAATCCAAGTCAAAGAAGATTTCCATGAGATCAAGTGGTTAAAAATTATGTGCATCACAAATAATTCCAGGATTTCCAGTCAAATTTGTTTTCGATGGGTGCCTGTGGCACAGTATCACAACAGAGACTGAAATAGCAGCCACCCAGCTGTGTTCTGGCACCCAGCCAACAGACAGCATCCTCCCTCCCAGCACTGGCTGGTGGCCAGCCTACCTGACCACCACTCTCTTCACCCTTTCAAGCTGCGTGTGTTCAGTGTGTTACTTTACTAATGGCATGCTACACAGGCATAGACTGCCCAATCTTGGCACAAAACTTATATCATTGTTACTTTCACTGTGTGTCATGAAGTGGGTTGTGACTGTTGTCATCATTTGCCAAATCTGTATCTGAAACACCACCCTAACTACACAGGTTTTCATCCCCACTGTCTGTGTCTTTCAGTATTTGCTGAGCCACTTTTCAGGCTGTAAAACCTTCAGAAAATGAGCTGAGACTGATCTTTGCTGGACAACACCATTTTGACCAACTGTGTCTACAAGTGACTGCAATTTCCCACTACCAATGAGTCATACAGTAGAGACAATACAAGTCCAAGGGATGTAAACAATCTTCAAATATTCTAGAAGATTGGAGAAACAAAGTAGGTTGTTTCCCTTCTAATGATCAACTGTGAATTGCTGAGGAAACGTGGATGTGAGAGTAATGTCCTGTGAGCATAACACTGTCACAAAAGGGACACAAATCTCACTTCCCAAGGCAAGCAGCGGGTTAAGGCCAGACACTACAGTAAAGTTCATATCAGAGGTGTTTGTTGCCTTAATTTAAAATGTATTACACTTTGAAAGTATATTTACTGGGAAGTTCAAAACTATTCTTTTTTTGGTGTTTGGACCTCCAGTTGCCATGGAAACAGTCCAAGATGGCTGCCAAACAAAATTTTTTTAAAGCCTAAGGCTTTTTTTCAATTGCACTTAGCCAAAATCTGTTTTTTGATCTAGTTTAGGAATGTTAATATCTATAAAAGTACGGATAGCTTTTTGATGTAATGACAAATTTATATTTTTGAGAATTTTTTTTGGTCAACGCAGTTATATTGCACCGATTGTTCTAAATAAAATTCAAATAAAACATAACTATACATTTTGTTTCAAAAAAGCAATGCGTACTGTTAAGCACCATACTTTAAAGAAGCACCATGCCAAATTTTAAGGCTCTGTGTTTATTTTTGTGGAAGTTTTAGCCATTTGAAATGTGCATAGAGTGCGAAAAACAGAAAACCCAGAAAACGGAGAAAGAAGAACAGAAACTTTACTGGTTGAGTGTTGTTCAGCACAAGTGATAAAAGAGTACAACTTACTCACCCAGCATGTTAATCCACAGCACAGCAACCACCAGGTAAGAGAAGAAGTTGAAATTGAAGTGTTTTGTGGCCAATAATAATCCAGTTCACAGCTCACATGATGACAAATTCACAAAGAACGTGAAATGGTTTACACAGATTGGCAGACACATTCCAGTGGTCTGGCTTTCCCATACTCCTGATATGAGAGCAGTTTTGGAGAGCACAGTGGAAGGGGGTATTTACAAGCTAGTGTCCTCCTGCTTGGTAGGCATCTGGATCCCTGGCCTCCTCCTCTCGGTTGTTGAGACGTCGTAGGGTGGCGTACTCCTTCCGCATGATTTTTGCAGCCTCGCTTTCCATGCCTGGGGCATGTGCTTCCTTCCAAGCAGCAAGCTCAGCATCAGGAAGATTTTTTGATTCTGCTAGCTTACATGCATGACAATACTTGGAAAGCACACAGTAGTCAATGATAAGACCGGTCAGGATGTCGATGCAGATGCCAACACCATACAGTGATGTGAATCCTCTCTTTTGCCATGTTCCATCATATGAAACACTGATATTGATGACTGGATTTTCACCTTTATCCAGTGCCTCCTGCAGGTCTTCATCGGTCTCTGCATACGCCTGCCGGATTGTAGCTGCCGTGCGTTCTAAGAGTGTTGACCCTGATTCAATTTCAGCAGCTGAAAAATGCATAATGTTTGCGAGATATTTGTGCTGTGCTCACAACTATATCATTTACATAGTTTACTTTCCTTCCTCAGGTGATGAGTCTAAATATCACACACACATACACATATACACATACATAAATATATAATATTGCAATGACACACACACACACACACACACACACACACACACACACACACACACACACACTGTGCATAATTTACACACATAACTGATATACATGCATTCAACCATTCATGAACACACACACACACACACACAC
The DNA here is from genome assembly GCF_041734735.1 of Babylonia areolata. Taxonomy (NCBI): domain Eukaryota; kingdom Metazoa; phylum Mollusca; class Gastropoda; order Neogastropoda; family Buccinidae; genus Babylonia; species Babylonia areolata. The sequence continues at coordinate 30,021,660 of NC_134895.1, forward strand.
ACACATGGATCATAGTCAAGACTGAACAAGCAAAACTTTGCCTGAGTGACTGATTCAGTGGTTGACAGTGTAATGTTTCACTAGTGGTTATCAGTGCAGGGATGTGTGCACACTTGTGTGTATTTGTACTGCACAGTTAAAGATAAAGATTTTTTTTAACCATCAAAAAAACCTCACAAACATACCTGTTACTTTCTTGTCATGGGCCTGGAAAGTTTTCAAATGCATGCCTGGTATTCCCATGACAGTGCTGAAGGTTTGAAGAGCAGTGTAGCTGTCTCCCAGTTCATGGCTCAGCATGGTCATCCTGTTGTTTACTTCAAAACCTGTTTCTTTTTGTCATTGAATCCAGTTCGTGGGGATGAGAATTCGCACTTTTCATAACCACAGCCATCGCAGCACATGGCAAGCTTTGCCGTTTCTTCGAAGCCACGCTTTCAGTCGCTGCCGCATCACATTTGGCCCATTTTGCTTTTGCAGCAGCTATCAAGTGCAATCATCTCTTTCCTTGCTTATGCCGAGGCATGATGAATCCAGGAGATGTCTTAGCTGGCAAAATAATCAACAATTGACGAGAAAAAACACTTTCATGTCAGCATTGTTGTTATTGGACGGCCATTTTGGCTTCTCGACGAAGGGAGCCGAGCGTGCCCGAAGGCTGGTTGAAACCCAGCGGAATGAAATCTGATTGGCTGAAATTTCCACTGGTGTCAGTCTCATCAATGAAACTGCACAGTCATAGTACTCTATGCCCTTATTTGGGAAAACTCGGGAAAGTTCGCGCGATACAGTGTGTGTGTAAAATCGCTCGCAGTGTTTTATAGTCCGTTTCAACAACTAACAGAACCGGGTCTGTGCATTCACAAGATGACGCTGTTTCTGTTGATATGCGATATGATAGGCTTCGGGAAATGAAAGTATACGTTGCTAAGGTGTAAAATCAACACTTTTGGACGATGTTTGAAAAATTCAGACAAAATCAACATCAGGAAGCAACTTTCATTTGCAAATATAACACCTTTTGCGACCGATTTAGTACAAAATATGAAACTGACTATAAAGATTAGATGTTGAAGAAACAAATTATGCGAAAAAACAAAAATCACAAAAATCATGATTTTGGTCAAAATTTCACTACCGTGTCTGGCCTTAATACTCCAAACTAGCAAGTAAAGGAGTCTTTTAAACTTGTCATAATGCATGTGTGCACCACAGTGCCTGTCGTCCAACATAGCCTTTGGGTTTGGCTGTGCCTACATCGCACGCTATGAGGAGCAGGCTCTTGGGTCACAGTGGAGCAACGTGGGGGAGAGCCCTGTGGCCATTGACACCTTCAACCTGCAATGGTGTATCTTCATGATGGTGGTTGACACCTTCATCTACCTCACCTTCACCTGGTACATCGAGGCTGTCTTTCCAGGTCCTGTCATTATAGCTCAAGGGTTTTGTAGGGGGTGAGGGGTGTGTGGGGGGGTGGGGTTGTATGTGTGTGTGTTGATTGGTTGTTGGTTTGGGAATGGTTTAAATTTGTGTTTTTATGATGATGAATAAGCTTAAAAAAATGAAAGAAAGAAAAGGAGGCTGAACTGTCTATGGTAGAGAGGAATAAGGTGTGTGTGTGTGTGTGTGTGTGTGTGTGTGTGTGTGTGTCTCAGTGTGTGTGTGTGTAATAAAAGAAAAACACCTTTATTGAGGGTAAAAGAATAAGCCTGTACTGCTTTTTTTTTTTTTTTTACATCCCGCCCTCAGAAAAAAAGAGAAAAGAAAAATGATTAAAGAAATATAGGGAGTGGTGGTAGGGAAAGCATAGCACAAAAATCAGCCATTGCAAACAACACACAAAGATTTCTATGGGAAAAACAACACACGGACAGATGCAAATAATGTGTGTGTGTGTGTGTGTGTGTGTGTGTGTGCATGGTATGTTGCAGGTCAGTATGGTATCCCTAGAAAGTGGTACTTTCCAATCCAAAATTCCTACTGGTGTGGTCACAGTTACAACAGAGGTGTTGCAGAAAGCTCTCCTGGCAATATATACAGTGAGTACTTGTGTTGCCTTGTCTTTTTTGAATTTCTTTTTCTTTTTGTCTTTACCTCCCTTGCCCCTTTTTCTTATCCCCCCACCCCCCTCCCGCCTTCATTTGATGAGTGTGTGTTGCTTTCCTATTGTTTTTCTCATTTATGAATACTAATACTGATATTGATCATCAGTACTACTACTAATAGTAGTGTTATTGTTACCAACATCATCTTCATTATCTATCATCATCATCACAATGGTTTATTGAGTGAAACCATTCTTTAGGACATGTAGACACACTGATACCCACTAAAGTTTGTATGATACATCATGCAACATATAACTGCACCACACCTCACTACATCCCACTGCCCCTAACCTCACTGCACCGCTCCATATCATGCTATACCACACAATACAGCATTCCAGTGCCTCACACAGCACTGCATCACGCTGCTGATCAAAACTGCACCATAAAGAACTCTTCACCACATGTCTACACACCCTTCCATGATACCACTTCACTCATGCAACATCTTGCTTGTTGCACTACTTATCTCACTTTGTGATTTTATTCTTTATTTTGTCTTCTTTTTCCAATATTGTGCAGCCGACAGTGAGAACATGGAGGGGGAACCCAGTGGGTACAGAGTTGGCGTGGCAGTGCGCAATCTGCGTAAGGTGTACAGCATGGGCAAGAAGCTGGCTGTGGATGGACTGACCATCAACTTCTATGAGGATCAGATCACCTCCTTCCTTGGCCATAATGGGGCTGGCAAGACCACTACTTTGTAGGCACCTGTGTGGTGTTTGGAAGTTTTATTTTGATTTTTTTGTGTGTTTATGGTGTGTAAGTGAGTGTTTTTAGTGTGAATGTGTGAGTGTTTTGAGTGTGGATGTGTATGTTTGCATGCTAGGGTTGGGAAGAATGTTATGTTGTGTAGATATCTGTATGGTTACATTTGTATCATTTATGTTTGTCTTATTTTATAATCATGTATTGTTATTTTTGACACGGGACCTTGGTTTATTGTCTCATCTGAAAGACTAGATGCTCAGTTTGATTTTCCAGTCAAACCTGGAAGAAAGGGCAAGAGCAGGATTCGAACCCACACCCTCATTGACTGTCTGTATTGGCAGCTGAGTGTCTTAAATCACTCTGGACGATGGAACACTGTAGCGTTCCTGACGTAAGATGCGGTTCCAGACGACGGAGCACTATAGCATTTTCGACTGCATCACAATCGCAGCTACACCGGGCATTGCAGACATGTCAAGGGTCGAATGGAAAGTTTCTTCGTGAGATTCCATAACAATACACTCACCGGCAAGCCATTGACCTTGGCACCCACATGACAAGCTAATCTGCATACGCATTGAAAATGGTGTCACAGGTGATACAAGTGGCAAACTGTAGAAGACGTTGAATTAAGTATCTGCAGTGAAGAAAGCTACCAGCAAGAAGGTACTGACAGTGACTCAGGTTCTGAGGGCAGTGAAGAGGGAGGGGGGTGGGTGAACACAGGTCGTGAGGAAAGGGGTCAGTGGGTCAAGTACAGTGAGTTTCATTCAGTTATTTTATGTTTTGTATTTTTGTGATTTTTTTCCAAACCCTAACAAATGGGTCGTCTGTAGGGAAATGCAAGGGAGAAAACTGTCCTGAGTGAGTTAATCATTCTGCTCCTTCTTCCACTTGTGGTAAGAATGCATTTGAATACTGAAGTGATTTGTGGTGAGAATGCAGTTGAATACTGAAGTGACACATGTGCACATAATGCATGTGGACCAACTTAATACAAGAGAGGTAAGGCCTTCAAGACTCACTTGTGATACACTTAAAAAAAAAAAAAATCTAATCGTTAAAATGGGTTCTGTATTTGTTATTATAAAGCTTCGGGTTAAAAGAAAAAGAAAAAAGAAAAAAAGAAAAAGTCCTAATGTTCATTCTAGTTTTATAGTTTTAAACTTGATATGAAAATTGAGTATTTTATTGAACTAATAACATATCATTTTTAACTGTGAATTCCGACTGATTCTGTGGATATTTTTATGGCAGTTTGGGGCATAATCCAGTAAGTGATGAGGCGTTCACAAATCTTTCTTTGAATAAGTATTTAACAGTCTCCTTCTCCAACTTTCCATCATATGTTATCATGTATTATCGATTGAATATAGGATTGAACGGGCAGGTCAACAACTTGAAACAAAATTGTGTCATTCGCGTTCGCGAAGAATATGAGCACGCGCTTTGAATATGTATAAATATGTGTATGCAATTGATTTTTGCCCATGACCTTCAGGGCTCAGCCAACAGATCTATAAAGTCTACTCGTCGTATTGATTTTAATATTTTCCGAAAAAGACCACTTGGGCAAATGAACATAGTGAAAGCCCTGTACACTGACAGTAAAACACACAAGCTTTTTATGTATTGAGTATAATTTCAAAATGTAATGTTTAAGATGAGAAAGATCAGTTTAAAGCAAATTGAGGCCCCTAGCATTAATTACAGATTAATTTCCCTTTTTTACTATCTGCACCAAAACGTTTGCAAAATAAATATAACTTCCATGCTTAACAAAAGAAGTTGCTTTTCGAACAAAAAATGATAAAAATGACTGCTCTTGTTGTTGTGTCAGAATATCAGATCAAAGTGCCAAGTTTAGAGAATTAAAAAAAATATATATAACAGTAAATTCAGTTTGCATATTATTTGGCTTCTTTTATATTTTTTTGTGCCCATCCCAGAGGTGCAATATTGTTTTAAACAAGATGACTGGAAAGAACTGAATGTTTCCTATTTTTATGCCAAATTTGGTGTCAACTGACAAAGTATTTGCAGAGAAAATGGCAATGTTAAAGTTTACCACAGACACACACACACACACACACACAGACAACCGAACACCGGGTTAAAACATAGACTCACTTTGTTTACACATAGTGGATATAGTTGTGTTTACACACAAACTCACACACAAACAAACAGCACACATGCTTACACAAGTATGCACACACACTTTAACCCTTTCCCCAGTGGGATGCCAGGGGTCTTTCAGTATAAATAGCATCCCCGCTTTCTGGAAAATCTGTGCTAGAAATTTCCTCTTTTGTGTTGCTGTCTTTATTTTTGCCTTTTTTCTTCCTTCACTGTTGTCTCCTTTTTCTGCCTTCCCAGTCCGTTCCCCTTCTAATAAGCAAAACTTGACACTGTTCTTTCTTTTCTGCAGTCGATGATGAACTGTGTGTGCTGTTTTGCACGGCCTGGTCTTATTTGCCCAAAGGAGCAAAATTGTTAGGATAATGTGTCATGAACTGTGTTTTGTGGGTTTCTCTTCGTAGGTTTTTGTGTGTGTGTTTGTGTGTGTGTGTGTGTTGTTTGTGTGTTTGTGTGTGTGTGTGTGTGTAGATGTGACAGTTATGTGTTGACATGGTTGAGCATTTGTATGGTTTGGCAGTCCTGATATGGCCCTGTGTGGTCGGCTGGACTATAAGCAAATAAACAACAAACGTTAACCCTTGTACACATGTACATTGTACACATACCACCATGCTCACACATGCATGCAAATGCACGTGCACACACACACACACACACATTTGCACACACACACACACACACACACACACACATTTGCACACACATTCACTCACACACACACACACACACACACACACACACTGATTTGTATATTTGTCATGTTACTCCCATTTTATGTGCGGAAAATCCTCGTTATGTGTGCAGGTCCATCCTGACTGGTCTGTTTCCACCAACCAGTGGCACAGCATACATCAATGGCAGAGACATTCAGACCTCCATTGATGAGATCAGGCAATCTCTTGGAATGTGCCCACAGCATAATGTTCTTTTTGAGCTGTAAGTGTATATCTGGGACCTTGCCATGATATGAAAGGATATGATATAGAGAAAGATTAAATAACAGTCCTTTTGCATAGTTTTGAACAAATGTGGATCTTGATAGCATCGAAGCCATTATCCTAATCCTCAGTGAAAAAAAAGTGTTCAGATTGTGTGGTCCTTCAAGTCTTGCTTTCTTAGTGACCTCAGATGTTTTATTTCCTTGGGTCAGCATGTCTAATTTTTGAACAAGTGTTCCACCGGAGCTGAGTGAAGACACTTGTTTAAGCATGGGAGTGAAAAGAAGAAGGGTACTGCTCATATTTCTAACTCAAATATATGTATATGTGCGCACACACACAGAGATGCACATACAAACATGAGCACACACATGCATATGTGTGTAACAACTTCTTTTTCTGTTCTGTTGCTTGTTCCTGATTTTTACTGTGTTATGATTTTTGTGATCCATGTCACTGAAAGATAAATGTTTGGGCAAGTCTTTGGAGAACTTAGGGTAGACAATTTAAATTTGTTTATAATGACAATGATTCGCATTTGTTCTGCATAAGTGTGCAAACATGGGCATGGACAATTATATGTTGTGTGCACACACATACTGGAATAAATACACCCATCATAAGTATTTCAGTATTGTGTTTTTTTGCCAGTTTAACTGTGGAGGAGCACATCTGGTTCTATGCACGTCTGAAAGGAATGCCTGAGGCAGATGTGAAAAGGGAGATGACTCAGATGATCAAGGATGTTGGGCTGCCACACAAGCGCAGAGAAATGTCTCGAAATCTTTCAGGTCAGTTTCATTAACTCTATTGTTCCTATTTTTCTATGAACCATTACTTCCCCTTAGATGATCAAAGATGTCGGGCTGCTACACAAGCACAAAGAACTGTCTCAAAATCTTTCAGGTCAGTTTCATTAACTTCTTTGTTCTTCTTTTTCTTGGAACCATTACTTCCCCTTGTTTCCAGATTCCTATGATATATATGTTCCCTTCATTCCTGGATTTAGAGAGGAGAAAAAAGTATGAGACGGGGTATTTATTTTAGAGACTTGCCGCAGCATGGCTCGTTACAGTACACTAAGATTGTCATGTGTGAGGTTCTTTAAGTCAGAGGTTCTTCTCTGCAACTGGTAACCAGATAACCCCTGCCACATGTGGGGAGTAAACCCAACATGAAAATCTGATCTGGAGAGGGATAGTCTCTGCCAGATTTGCCACATCATTAAACATGGCTTAAGGTAGGTGGTTGCTGGCCCCCCATTCATAACGTGCGGCATGCATGGCCCACCAGTATGTGGATACGCCCTGGTGCTCATGAACCAGCCTCCATGTATAGGTCAAATACGAAAAGGTCATCCCAGTGGTTGAGCAGGTGGAAGAGGAGACATCTTCTAGTAGCTGCAATGGATAAAGGTGCCTAAACAATGGGTAGGGAGGCTTGTGAGCATGCTGCGAGAACTGCTGTGGACCCACAACATCTAGGGCTTGTCTAGAGTGTGAAGCCTGGGTTTGGTGGAATGTACTGAAGAAATCATCATTGGTTCAACAGGCAGAAAGGTGATTCTCAGCAATGTGCCAGGGAGTGCTTAAAGGGCAAAGTGAGACACATGCAGAACACTGCATCCTGACCTATCTCCAGCCTTCTCAACTATATCTTGCCTCTGGGTCCAGATAGGCTGGGATGAGAGAGTGAGGCTGATGACTTGTGCCACTCTCCCTCACTTTAATCCAAATCAAATGCAAGTCATGACTTCAAATTTCACTGTGCAACACCTCAAGTCCTGTGGCAATAGGGGAGTGGCGAAGCAGCAGATGTGAATACACTGAAAGCTGTTGTCACAAACCTGCACACAGGCAGTCCAGTGCATAGGGTCGCTCTCTACTGGACCGAAGCAGCAGTGGAGTTCAGCAGCCTCCTGGGTGAGCAGCCCTCTTTAGGATCGCTTTGTTCACCTCCATGGAGGAAAGGGCTGGAACTGGTGCGTCAAACACAGCCTGCTTCACTTCTCCCTGGCCAGCATACCGCGGCTGGTGGAGATCCCTCATGGCGGTCGACTAACAACAAAGAAGAAAGTGATGGTGCTCAACCTTGGCACATGGAATTTGAGAACTCTGTTGAATAACATCATGGCAGACAGACCAGAGAGAAGAACCCTTTACATGACAAAGGATCTGATCCTTGTAACAATTATCACCCAATTTCTTTACCAGGGCAAAGTTTTTGAAAGGTGTATTCATAAACATTTTTTTAGTTTCCTGGTAATTGATGACATTATTTCCCCCTCACAGTCTGGGTTTTTCCCTGATGATTCCACCGTGATCAACTGTGTCTTTCATTTGATTGTAAAGTTACAACACAAGCAGTATATTTTGATATATCGAAAGCATTTGATCGTGTGTGGCACAAAGGACTTATTTATAAATTGAAAGTGAATGGTATTAGAGAGAAACTACTAAAATGGTCTACAGATTACTTATCAAAATCGTTATCAAGCTGTTGTAAATAAAGGTGACAAGTTGGAACATAAGAAAATTTGTTCAGATGTCCCTCAAGGCTCAGTTTTGGGTCCGCTTTTATTTCTTATTTACATTAACGACATTGTTGACAATTTCAAATGAAAAGTAAAACTCTTTGCAGATGAAACAACTATGTCCCTAGCAATGAATAACCCACACACTCAAGTAGAAATATTTAATTCTGATTTGGATAAAATAAGCAGTTAGGCCAAACTCTGGAAAGTTAAGTTCAACAATGAGAAAACAGAATGATTAAACTTTGTACAAGACAATAAACCTGTTTTACGGCTAAAATTTGTTCTTCACATTTACTGAGCACAGACAAACACAAGCATCTTGGTATCATACTCCAGAACAACTGCAAATGGGATGCACATATTCAAAGTATAATTAACGTAGTTACCATGTTACTTTCTTGTCCAAAAAAGTTGTAAGTATAAACGTAGAAGAAAATCCCTTAAAATAATGTATGAATCATATATATTACTTCATTTTGGTTATGCTGATTTCATTTGGGATAATTGCTCTGCCACACTATCAAATTCTCTGGAAGATCTGCATTTGGAAGCAATAAGAATCATTGTTGCAGCTGTTCGAAGAACCAGCCACCAAAACTTATATAATGAGTCTGGCTTTTGTACACGAAAAGAAAGAAGAGACAGGCACAAACTTATATAATGTTATAAAATGATCAGTGGCATGTGTCTAGACTATTTGTTAGACCTTCTACCTGATCTTGTTGCAGAAAGGAACCCATACCATAGATGTAGACCTCTGGAGCGTACAGTACCAAAATGTAATACTGAAATATATCGGATATCTTTCTTTCCTTCTGCAACAACCCTGTGGAATTCTCTTCCTGATGATGTCAAGAATTGCAACTCTCTAAGTGCATTTCAGTACTACTTGTCTGCTGATTATCCCATTGTACCTATGTATTATTATTTTGGTGAGCGAAAGGAACAAATAATTCATTGTCGATTCCGTCTTCAGATCTAAAAAATGATATGTTTCATGCCACTTAGTGGATGATCCATTCTGTGATTTTGGCAATGGTAGAGAAACAGCTGAGCACTATTTGCAATTGTGTCCATGTTTTAGTGTGGCTCATAGAAATACTGTTTTAAGTCTACCCGTAGAATATATTCGGATACATACTCTCCTGAGTGGTAATTTCAATTTTCATCTTCACATAAACATGCTGATATTTGAAACTGTATACAAATTCATCAGTGAATCCAGTCAATTTTAAGTATGCACTCTTTGTGGTGTGTAGGTGTAACTCACCATATCTTCTATACTGAACTTGTAATTTTTCCATACTTCCTGTCTAGTCGGTCTAGTTTAAGTATGATTATGTGCGGTGCTATTCCCTTTCAATATGTATCTTTTTTCTTTCTTTTTTTCTCTCTGCTTTGTCTCATTCATTGGTTTCTTGTTTTTCTGACCTTTTACTGCTTTCTGTTGTGTACAGTAAATCTTGAAAATGATGATGTTTCTGTTTATTGTAAATTCTTTTAGTATATTAATCTCCACGGCTGCTCAAAAAAGGAAACAATGACTGCAATGACTGTCATGTATATGCAGTTGGAAAACATGAATTTCAACATGATTACATTTTGTAGCGTTCACCAGCCGTCAAATAAAACCAAAGAAATAATCACATTCCTGAGCACGATATAAGCTGTTAGCTTGTTGTTGCTCCACTGTCTATGTGTACATGTATAGCATGTTTACCAAATAAAGTTTTGTTTAAACTGAACCAACCGCACTGGTTGCCAAAGAGCTAGCTCGCTACAATGTGGACATAGCAGCTCTCAGCGAAACTCGCCAAGCAGACAAGGGCCAGCTTACTGAACGTGTTGGTGGATACACATTCTTCTGGATGATCACAGCAGTGCTGAACAACCAGAAGCAAGCGTGGGACTTGCCATCAAATCTCACCTCGCCTGTAAACTCACCAGGCTTCCAGAGGGTATCAACGACCAACTGATGACACTTCAGCTCCCACTCTCAATCAAGAAGAGTGAAACGCTGATTAGTACCTACGCTCCCACCATGACCAACCCAGATGACATTAAAGACAAGTTCTATGAAGAGCTCGATTCTCTCATTTCAGCAGTCCCACAGTCAGAGAAGCTCATTGTTCTCAGGGACTTCAGTGCCAGAGTAGGGATAGACTACCAAACCTGGGAAGGGATCATTGGAAGATGGCACTGGCAAGTGTAGGAGCAACTTTCTTCTGTTCCTTAAGACATGTGCCACACATGACCTTGTCATCACCAACACCCTTCCCATCATCATCAACACCCTGTTTCACCTACCCACCCATAAGATGACATCATGGATGCACCCTCACTCGAGGCACTGGCATCTTATAGACTATGTCTTCACCAGGAAGAGGGACAGGCTGGATGTCAGACTGACGTGAGCCATGTGTGGTGCTGACTGCTGGACTGACCACCGCCTCATTGTGTCCCAGTTCAGGCTTCGCATTCTGCCCATGAGAAAACCCCAAGGTCAGAAGACTGCAAAGAGGCTGAATGTGTCCAAGCTGAAAATTGGCAAAGTTGCAGAAGAACTTGCTGACAACATTGAAGACAGACTGCCAGACACACCACATGAAGATGGGACCAGTGTTGAGGAACAGTGGATAACTCTCAAAGACGCTGTCTACACTACTGCTCTCGAACATCTCAGACCAGCAACCCAGAGAACCAAGACTGGTTTGATGAGAATGATGAAGAAATAGAGGCATTGATAACAGAAAAACCAACTGTTCAGAGCGCATCAGAATGACCCCATGTCACAAACCAAAGAAAATGCCCTTGCTAACACAAAAAGAAAGGTGCAGAAGAAACTTCGCGAGATCCAGGACAGCTGGTTCAGCAAGAAGGTGATGAAATCCAGGGCTATGCAGACAGCCATAACAAAAGTGCTTCAGGTACAGAACTGATGGCAGTTGTTCAACCTCAGGCACCTGCAGGCTGTTACAAAGGTGAAAGAGAATGTCATCAGAGACTTTTTGTTTGCTGATGACTGCACTCAACACCAGCACAGAGCTGAAGATGCAGTGTGAAATGAACTGCTTCTCACGAGCCTGTGACAACTTCAGTCTTACCATCAGCACCAAAGAAACTGAGGTTATCTACCAGCCTGCCCCAGCAAAGTCATACCAGGAGCCGCACATCACAGCAAGGAGCGGAACCTACAGGCAGTTGACAACTTCACCGAACTAGGCATTACGCTCTCTGTTGCAGTGGACAACAGCAGGATCGTCAAAGCCAGCGCTGCTTTGGGAGACTCATTGAGAATGTCTGGGAGTGGAGAGGACTCAGCTCTACCACCAAGCTTAAGGTATGCTGTGCAGTGGTCCTTACGACCCTCCTTTACAGTAGTGAGACTTGGACTGTCTACAGCAGACATGCCAAACAGCCAGGTGGGTTGGACATATATTGTCAGAATGCCCAGCCGACTGCCGAAGCAGCTGCTGTACAGTGAACTGTGTCAGGGCAAGGACTCAGTTGGAGGGCAGAAGAAATGCTACAAAGACTGATTCAAAGCGTCTGTCAAAGACCTGGGCATTGACATTAACGCATGGGAGACGCTTGCTCTGGACCATCCACTTTGGTGCAGCAAAATCACCACAGGAGCCTGTGCAGCTGAAGCCAGGTGCATCACTGAGGTGCAATAAAAGCATGCTGTGTGCAAGGCCTGAGCAGCATTCACTGCCACAACAGCACCCACTCTCTTGTGTCCCACATGTGGGCGAGCCTTCAGTGCCTGGATTGGCCTCATCAGTCACCTCCAGACCCACAGCCACTGATCTTCCATCTGACTCTTGAAGCCATGGTCATCTTCGAATCTGAAGGATGAACATCATCACTGTAGAATTGGACTAAAGTTTTTATTTACCAGGAACTTTGATATGCAAAGTAGCACTAAAGGCAAGGTCACACACAAAACCTAAAACATCTCAGCAGCCATCCAGAAATTTGATTTGCTGATATTGTCACCTGAAAGCCATGCACATTAAAAAAGCAAGAGCTGAATTTCATTGTAACATGTGTTTTTGGTGAATATCAAGATACAAAATGAAAATTGGCGATCTTGGTGAAAGGTATTGGAATGTTTATGAGATTCTGCCTTTCCGATAAAAAATACTGTGATGACTGAAGCAGCTGTGTGTTGGAAACCAGGTGGAATGAAGAGAAAACTGTCAGTGGCCATTGCTTTTGTTGGTGGATCACGCACAGTCATCCTGGATGAACCCACTGCTGGAGTTGACCCATATGCCCGCAGATCTATTTGGGAACTACTACTGAAGCTGAGGAAAGGTATGTGAATGTGAGAGAGCAGGTGTTTGAGTGTGCATAAATGGTGTTGGTATGTGTGTGAGTAATGGAGGGTGGTTGACAGATGTGTAGACATACATTATCAGTCTCTTTCTCTGTATATATTTATTTGTATGAATAGTAACAATGGCATTTTCTGTTATTGTTCATACATCCCCCAGGACGAACAGTGATTTTGTCCACTCACCACATGGATGAAGCGGACGTACTGGGGGACCGCATTGCCATCATATCCCATGGGAAGCTCTGCGCTATCGGCACCAGCCTCTTCCTGAAGAACCGCTTTGGCAGTGGCTATTACCTCACTCTGGAGCGCAGCGAAGAGCAGTGGGTCTCTATTCAGGAGGTGAACCTGGGGGAGAGAGACAGGAGGAGGAGGAGGGAGGAGACAGCAGTCAGTACACAGGATGGGACTGTGGCTGCTGCCTGTGCTGGCATCACTGCTGACAGCTCTGTGGTGAGGGTTCAAGCTGTATGTGGATGTGGCATGGATGGTGGTCATGGCAGTGCTGTGATGTCTGGGGAAAAGGGATGGGATGTCAGTGTGTGTGTGTTTGCATTAGTACATATGAGTCTGAGCTTTAAGCCTCATTATTTTGTTTGCTGTGGATCTCTCTTGTTTGCCTCTTGCTCTCTACCTCTGTATTCTGTTTCTGTTTTCACCATTTTTCCAACACGCACATTCTCTAAGAAGTATGTGTGCTATCTCAGGTTTTCTTATATATTTTTACTGGTTGCCTTCTGTTTTCCTGTCTTGCTGTGTTCTGTGTATATTGAGGCATTGTCCCAGTAGTGATGAACGCATACACATTGATTGATGTATAAACAGCCATCTCTTGAAGACGAGGGATATGAGGACTGCAGCAATGACAACTCTGAGGAGCTCCATACACCGTCTTCAACGGCAGACTGTATGATTCCTGGTGAGTGTGTGTGTGTGTGTGTGTGTGTGTGTGTGTGCGCGTAGTTTGTGGGTTTATGTGGTGTTGTGTGTGTTTATGTGCAAGTGTGTATGTTTGTGTTGTAAAGAAAGCTGAGTAGATTATGAGGTGTGCACGCATCTGTGTGTGTTGGTAATTGGGTTAATTCAGTGCCAGTGAATGTTTATGTAGTGCCAGTGAATATTTATGTGTTAGCCTCTGTATGGTATGCATGGTATGTTTTGTATCAGTCTGTTTGACTAGGTAGGTGTATGGGTATGTGTGTGTGTGTGTGTGTGTCTGTGTGTGTGTGTGCCCATCAGTTTAGTTGTTAAGGAGAGGGATATGTCAAGCGGAATGTGCATGTGTGTATGAATATATTAGTGTTTCTTAACCCTTTCACTGCCAGGAAAATAAGATTTAAGTGAAATCTATTTGCCAGGGTTTTTTTCCACAAAAAACGGGTATAAATTTTAAAAAAATGCTGTGCTCTTTGTTATTGGAGAAAGACCCATAAAAGTATATATTTTCTGAAAGAATACAAAACACATGATGTTTTCCCATTTATATATTTTCAGTGACATGCTGTTGTTTTGGAATCAGTGTTTTTTTTTTTGTCACTTTTTCAACTTGTTCATTACAAACATTAGTCAGGTAATTTGCACTAAAATATATTTTCTGGACAAATGGATATCTGCACACACAAAATCATACTAGAACAACCACATTAAAAATTTTTAAAAAGGGACAAATACACAATGCATTGTGACTTCTCCAAGGGATAATTTTGGTGTCATATACTGTACCATGTCAAACTAATTTAAACTAGGCCTGTCGATTGCTCTGCTTGGCCAAATTTTGTGTGGCTGACAGTGAAAAGACGAACCGTCTTGCCGGGTCCGCTCTTAGCCAGTCAACAAGTGATAATATGGATGTGAGGCCACACCCCCTCAGTCTCCACCCCCCTCCTCTTCACCCCTCTCACATAGTCACTTTATCCAGTTCTCAGCAGACTGCGTTGGCTGAGTGCCAAGAAAATCGCCCACGCTGTGTCCTGCTAATAATTCAGTCACTTTCTGTCGTCTGCTAAGGTTTGCACAGCCGGCATCACTCACTGATAGTCGTATCTTGGCCACTCTCTTGATTGCTCCCTTTATTTTCTATCAAATCGTCCAATAGATGTTCACCACTGTCTTCTCCTTCAAATTTAGTCTTCAATTCTTTCTGAGCATCATTTAAAGAAAGCAATCTTGGTTGATTTAGTTTGCCATGATTGCATGTCTTGAGCACGCCGTCAGTCCGACATTTTGTTGAGTGAGCGAGGAGAGGAGTCAGGCAAACACTGCGGCCAGTAACCCATCCAAAACGTTCAAATAAAGGACTGCCTCATGATGTAGATGATGTTTCTAGCTGTGAATAGAATCTAGAAAGATTCCCCAAGCTTAAACTGCCAGGATTTTTGTCAGTGAACTGAATGCAAACCAGGGAAAAGTCAGAATATTTCGATGATGAGTTATCTCGTCATATAGGCAACCTAGGGGTTAATATTGATTATATTGATGATTCTCTGCGAAGGCATGCGATTGTTGTCTACGTTGGTGTGCTTTTGAATCCATGTATGTTGGAAGCTTAAAATGGTGTTTTGTTGCCAGGGTTCTCTTTGTTCCGACTGAGAGCATTTGTTGAGAAGTATGTGCCAACCGCTCAGATGGTGGAGGACAACAGCATGGAGGTGTGCTTCCAGCTACCAGACAGTGCTGCCAGGTCAGGTCAGCTGACTGCCATGCTGGGGGAGCTGGAGAAGGTCCACAGGGCCTTGGGCATCTCCAACTATGGCATTTCTGACACCAGTCTGGAGGAGGTCAGTCAGCATGGTGTCCTGTGTGTGGTGTGGTGGTCGTTTGTTACTTTTACTTTCTTTTGGTGATGTTTGAAAGAAAAAGAAGAGAGTGTTTATGGAATATGGTGTGTGTGTGTGTGTGTGAGTGTGTGTGTGTGTGTGTGTGTTTGTGTGTGTGTGTGTGTTTGTGTGTGTGTGTGTGTATGTGTGTGTTTGTGTGTGTGTGTATGTGTGTGTGTGTGTGTGTGAGATATCATTGTACATAATTAACTTTCAGGCATTTATTCTTCTTTTCACTTTCTCTGACCACACTACCTTCCTTCGGATACTTTTTTTAAAAATCACAAACATCTTTTTTAACATTTTCATTAGACAAACACATATACAGTCAAACAAACAAACTGAAACAGATAAGCAGAAGACATACACACAGGTGCACACACACACACACACACACACACACACACACACACACACACACACACACACACACACACAGAGGCACCCCCCCCCCCTACACACACACACACAGAGACATACACATTATCGTCATCATCATCATCATCAACATGAATTTTCTACAGAAAAGTATGGTTTCACTTACCATCCCCTGACTCCATGATCCACTTCTCTCACATGCTCCCCAATCATCCATCCAACCCACCCTCCCCACACCCCTCACCTCCATATTGAATGGATCCCCCTGTTATGTGAGTCTAACCATTTCGTGTTTATATCATGCAAACAGAAAATGAAGAAATGTTCACAATAAATGAAGATGAAAAAGAAAATTCTAAGTGTACTTAAGCAAGTGCCTCAAATGTTGGTAAACTTATATTGTAGGGAAACATGCATTGTTTATCACCTTCATGATAGCAGCAATAGTCTAGTCCGATGTAGGAACCATCGTTCAGTTTGGTACGATTTCACCAAATTTGGTACACATGCAGTTTTTTATGTTCTCTTTCAATTAAAAGGATGACACACGTGATCACACGCTGTTTTCATGCTTATATGTATACTCCTCAAAATATACTAAGTTCTATAGAACTTCTAATCTGGAAGCCAAATTCAAAATGCTAAATGATTTTGACCTGCTTCAAAATATGTAATAACATCATTCATGCAATCTTGCTATAATATGTTCTAATTATATACATATATATATATATATATATATATATATACTACGCCAATATTTTAGTGTATCATCTCAAAAATACCCTCCAAAATCATGAGTAATAGACAGATTGACAGCGAACATGCTTGGGATTGGTTAAATCACAAAAAAGGTTAGCACAAGGTCCTACCTGGTTAGTAATCCCACCTACTGCAAGCAGTTGTCCATTCAAGGGATTCAGATGTCATCTCTGTGGCAGGTGCCAGCACATGCACACAATTCTGTGCATGGAAGGCTGGCGCGGCAACAGTTACAGGGATTCCGGCAAATCTTCTTGCAGCCACACCTCACAAGTTCTTTGCAGATATCAGCTGCTTCTGGCAAATCTGACCAGAGAGGAGTCCACTGTCCACCTGGACTGCCCCTCCAGCCCCAGTTAGAAGGACTTGGGAGACCCTGAACAGCGCACAGTGTTCTGCCCCAGCAGTGTCCACCTTGAAGTACTGCCCGCTTGGTGTGCTGCTCCAGAGCTGCTCGAGTTGGGGGTATCCGTTCAAGAGGACGACCTTTGGCAAACAATTTCTTTCTTGCTGTGTTGACACTTGAACTAGGACAAGATTTGTCATACAGCAAGACCACAAAGTGTTCCAGAATCTCCATGTCTTCTTTGCTGATTTCAGACGGGCCTGCTGCCAGATGTTTGAATGCTGGGGTCACCTTTGGAAACATTTTCCAAACATCCCACGCCGTTTTCTTTCCGACACCTGCAAATGAAGAGGATGTATCACACCCTGTGAAGGAGTGAAAAAGTGGTAGGCACTCTGATACTTCTTTCCCAAGATTGTCAGCAATACCATGGCCTGAAATGTAGCGGAAATGTGCTCCAGTCCCAAACGCTATCCACACCTCCTTGGCTGGTATTCTGCTGACCGTAGCAACTGCAAGGACAACAACATCTGTATCCACTGTCCGGATCATGACGGCAGAGTGTCCTTTCAATGCGCAATCTTGGAGGTGCAGAAGTATGCGGGTATCCGCTTCCTCATGATCACATGGAGCCAGGTTGTCTGTGCTGGTTTCCTTGGAAGTCAGAACATTTGTAGCCAGAGTGCTGACCAGCAGTTTGTTTGTCTTGATGCCAACCGTGATACTTTCTGCCAACATGCTGAAAAGTGCTTCTTTGTTGGCACCAACTCTCAAAAAACTGCTCCAGTTGGTTGGCAGTGGTGTTGATTCTTTTAGGCTGATATGGTCACCCTTTCCTCTTTTCTCCCTGGTTCCATTTTTCAGACTGTCAGGCAGATAGTGATCCCAGATGACATCCACACGTTCACAAGAGTCTAGCTGCTGGAGGATGTAGGCTTTGAAGACTTTCTCTGTGTAGTCTCTGAACGTTTTGCATCCTGGTCTCGGTGGCAACATCTGCACTATTGCTGCTCCATCCAGAATTTTGGCTGTGACGGCAGGGGCTTCTGATGAAGAAGGGACCGGGTTTTCAAGGCATGTTAGAAGGTCAGACTTTTTCGTCAGTCTCAGCATACCACGATCCGACAGTGAAGGAGGAGCTGCTTGATTTTCGTGACTGAAAAATTCGTCCAAGTCACCATTTCTTGACTGGCATGCGATGTACATTCTGCCAAAAATTTCACAGTTGTTCTTTAATGATGTTATTTCATGGACCTGTCTAGATGGCTTTGATGAAGATGAAGTGTTAAACAAGAGCAGTTTGTTCTTTGGAATGGTGTGATTGATGGGTTTGGTACACTGAACCAGCCGTTCTTCGACATACTGATCATACTGTTGTTGGCCAGTATTTTGGATTGACCTGAGCGAGTCAACACTGTTTTGGTTCATCACTTGACGAGTGTCCAAGGTCACCATGCTTTTGATGTCTTCCATGAAAGGATTGCCCAGTTCTTGCATTGTATTGAAAAGAGTGTTCATATCTTCAGCAAAACCTTTTTGGAAACTGGCTGTTTGCTCGTGGTGTTGCAATTTAGGTTCTTCATTTGTGTATTTGAAACTG